>NC_085002.1:17016817-17261817 GCF_963854185.1 Sardina pilchardus | reverse complement strand
TCGGGCGTGGGAGGGGGCACCTCTGAACCCCCGGTGGGGTCTCTCCCGCTCCCTGTCCCCCGGCCCCATCTCCAGCCGCACGGGGCTCAGCCCCTCCAGGCCCGGGCCGTCGTCTTCGGGCCGGGCAGGGTGGTGCACTGTGGGCCTGTGGGACAGCAGTGAGGCACTGGCCTTCCCATTTCTCCCACCACCGCCGCCGCCGCCACCACCACCACCACCACCTCCACCGTGCTTCCTGCGGTGGTGTCCACCCCCCGCCCCCATCTCAGGGTCCAGGAGCAGGATGTTGTCGCCCCCTCCTCCTCTCGAGCCGGAGGCCCTCTTGGGGTGCGTGGGACCCAGGTTGGTGGACAGAGCGGAGCAGGCCAGAGAGGCGAGGAGCAGCGCCCAGGGCATCCAGGAGCCGGGAGCGGCCATCTTTTAAAAAAACAGCGCCACCTGCTGGAAAGACCACAGCGAGAGCGCTCGTGTCAGAGAGGTGTCCCATCGGGGCGCGCCGTGCCGATCAAAACAAACCTGCAGCTTAAGGAACACAGATGAAACACAAACACGTGCGGGGTCGTCAGCCAGGAATGAAACTATTTCTGAGAGCAAACAACCTTGACCCGAGCATCAGTGGAAATCACATTAGTCAAAGCAAACATGGCTGAGGCGCGACTGCACAGAGGCAATCTGACAGCAAAGTTATCAGAAGAAAAAAAAAAACGCTTTGGTGAGAAACATCACAAACAGCCCACAGACGAGCTAAAAGTGTCTATAATCTCAAAGGCACACATGTCAAGGGAGACGTTTAGCAAAAAAAAACGGAGAGCAGACATGACGCTGGAGGAGACGGGGGTAAAGCGAGGGTAAAGCCTGTGGCACATTGCTTCTCTGGAGGAAAATCAAAGAAGAGGATGAGACTGAGGAGTCTGGCGGTGGGAATCAGTTGACACGCACATGTTCTTCAAGCATGCATCTCAGATCCTCCACCGCCCCTTTCTTGTTATTGGAGGGACCTGAAGGTCGCGCTGGCTCTCAAATCGGCATCCTCTTCTTATCCTTTGTTCCCGCAGACAATGCGAAGCCTTGGCCACACACACAAGCAAGCACACGAGCACATACATGCACACTCGTGTGCTCTCCCTGTCTCTCTCTCTCTCTCTCTTTCTCTCTCACACACACACGGACACACACACACGCCAATCAGGGGAGCCACTGGTCCAAGTCTCCTATGGGGTTGTGCACAAGGACACCAGAGGATAGGAGAAGGAGAGAGAGAGAGAGAGAGAGAGAGAGAAGGATGGAAGGAGGAGGAGAAGGAGAAGGAAGAGGAGGAGGAGGAGGGGAGCTGGGACGTAGCCTAAGGCAGTCCCCATGGTAATCATCACAGAGCCCCTGTTTGGAGCTCTGCTCCCTTGCGCTCTCTGCCAGGGGTTGCTGTGTTCAGCATCAGTCGCTGTTGGCTCTGCGCGCAGCCGCCTCGTTCCACAGCCCACGGTAAGATCTACGGGAACTGGGGCATGTTCACAGCAGGCCGCCGCAACTCTGCCACGGAGCACTTTCTTCCCCGCGCGCGCACACACCCCGGAGGTTTCGATCTGAGCTCCAGTTACTAATCACCGATTTACCCCGCACGCTTCATCCGGACGGAGCCCACGGAGCAGAGAGAGGAAACAAACCATTCATCCGGCAGACTAGTCATAGCTATCGGTGCACAGGCCAGGAGTCCATGATTTGGCTTGCTGAAGACATTGATGGGTGGCGTGGTGGGATCATTCGGGGGTTCACTGTCGGTACACAGGAGGGGGATGGGGCGGGGGGGGGGGGGGGGCACCCTCTGCCCGAAGGGTTTGGAGGCTGTTCATCATGGGGGCAACCTGCTGGCTGGGCAGAGGAGGGCCAGTCTTTTGTGGCGAAGAGAGATGGCCACTCGTACGGAAAATCAATGCCAATGGTGTATTGAGCCGCCGCGGGGACTGTGAGCGGAGATCGATACGTTGAGACTGGCCTACTGCTCGACACGTGCACACACACACATACGCGCACACTTACAAATGTGCAGACCACATACATATGCATGCTTGTATGCACATCTGCACATTCTTCCCATTATTCATATGTACACACAACCCTGACTCGTACTCTTTCTATACCTCACACACACACACACACACACACACACACACACACACACACACACACACACACACACACACACACACACACACACACACACACACACACACACACACACACACACACACACACTATGCGCTCTGAGATGTGGGAGGTGTGTATTGGGGCTTTAAAAGATTAACTCTAGGGCATTCACAGCAGAGCTATTTGGGAGCATCTTGACAAAGACTAAATGGAAGAAAGTGCATTCTGGGAGGGGAGCACGTGACGGCTGCCATTGTAGACCCTCCGCTTGGGAGTCACTTACTGCACCATTGTGGTTTGCAACAGCAGCAGGCTGCAATGCCAGCCATGCAGTTTACCAGCCCACAGAGAGAGAGAGAGAGAGATAGAGAGAGAGAGAGAGAGAGAGAGAGAGAGAGAGAGAGAGAGAGAGAGAGAGCTTAGCTGCCGAATTGTACGCCTCTGTGAATGCACAGCCTCACGTGGGAGAGAGCGAGCTATTGAGAAAGTCTGAGAGAGATATGAAAGAGAGGGTGAGAGAAGAGAAGAGAAGGGAAGAACAGACAAGAGAGGAAAAGAATCGGCCAAAGAAGAGAAGAGAGGAGAAAAGAACAGAGGTGAAGAACACACAAGAGAAGGAGGAGAATCAGCAAGAGAGGAGAAAAGAGAGGAGAAGATCCAAAATGTTATGCATTTAAGAAGATCAGGAGTGGGGTAGACATGCATTGCTTTGTTCTCTTTTCTCACTTCAAATACCAGGCTGATGAAAGGCAAGCTAATATTGAAATCCCTCAATTGTCTGAAATGAAGCCGCTTCTTTACAGGACGTCACATTATAGCAGAGCGGAGAAGAGGAATGTGGCACACCAGCCAAGGTAAGAAAACACTGAATAAAACAGCAGCACATTTCTGGGTGAGAGACGCAGATTGCTGCCTCGTTCCGACACAACAAATAATTCCATGGCAGTCCAATCGAAGACACCAGCACGAGAACAACAACAACTAGCAGACTAAATAAATAAAAGCCGAGCCGGGGAGTCTTCAGTGAAGAGCCTCTACAAATAGCTGATTGACCCAGAATCAGAATAAACGCAGCGTGGCGATCGTTCTTTCCCTCACTTTTGCTCTTCTCCACCACCAACTCTCTCTCTCTTTCTTACACTCTTTCTCACTCTCTCTTTATAGCTCCCCCACTCCTCAGAAGAGTTGCACTCCCCTCTTTGTAATTCCCTTTCTGTATGTCTTTCTCTTTATTCCTCTCTCCCTATATTACTCTCCCTCTCTCTCCCTTTCTCTCCCTCTTTCTCTCCCTCTCTCCCTCTCTCTCCTTTCGTCAGCGTCCCTCACTTGAAAGCCACCTCCGGCCGCAGCAGGGGCCCCCCTGTGCTCTGTGCTCTGTGCTGTGTGCTCTGTGCTGTGTGCTGTGTGCTGTGTGTCTCATGTTTGTCTAACAGGTGGGGCTTTGAGGAGGCCGCCTGATGAGGACCCTAATCAAAGCCCCTCATGCGGAGGAGCTGCCGGCACCTGCCTCTGATGAGAGGCCCTCACGCTGGGCACCGTGGGCAAACGCTGCACGAGCGCACACACACGCGCGCGCGCACACACACACACGCACACACACACACACACACACATGCACACACACAGTACAAACACTCATACACATTCAAAACACACACAGACACACACACACACACACACACACACACACACACACACACACACACACAGTACAAACACACACACATACACACAAACACACAAACCAAGAGGCATACACATAGACATACACACACACACACACACAACCTCCTTTTGGAAACATTCACAGTGACCGACATGAAACAGAGGAGCTCGGCGGGTGACAGCGCTCAGCTCAGTCGGTCCTACTGCATGGAGGATGAGTGCCATACAGAGGGAGAGAGGGAGAGAGGGATAGAGGGGGGGAGGGAGAGAGAGAGAGAGGGAGGGAGGGGTGGCTCTTGTCCCTTTGAATGAGTAGAGTGGCAAAAAGATGAGAGCAAGAGGACTACAAAGGGTACAGGAGAGGTGAAGCAAAGTAAAGTAAAGTTTCCTGAGAATGAAGAGACTTGAAGAGAGACCAAGACCAATCAGGACCGAGGCTACAGAAACGTCCCCGTGTGGTATTCTGTAGAGCACACACGCTTTAAGGAAACAAGTCATCAGGAAGGACTCTTCAGCCTCTCAGGTTTGACAAGCTGCATCTACTAGTAGCAGTACTTTAGTACTTCCAAAGTGATATCGGCAGTTACAGTATATCTGCTAGGTTAATGGCTTTAAGACATGCTAATAATATGAAGCATAAACGACATATACGTTACTAATTAATTGGTCAGTTTAAAAACATTTTCACTGTCAGTTTCTGTAAATAGGATTAAACTGCACCGCGTGAGTTCAGAGGAGCAGAGAGAACTAAGCAGCAGGAGAACCGTAAAAAGTAAAACAGAACCACATCGCTAGGATTGTGTTTGGGACAGCCATGCAAACGCATGCTGGGACAGGGACAGGGACTGGTGCTGGGTCGGGATAGGCCTGGGCTGGGCTGGGCTGGGCTGGGATGACAGCTTTGCTAACTTCGCCTCTCTCCTCCTGCTGAGCGGCAAGCCTCCAGGAGCCATCTGGCGCTCCCGCTCCGGCGTTAGCAGCACCGGAGCATCGGGGGGCTCTCTGCGCATCTGAGCCAGGCGCTGGACAAAAGGCTCTCCTCATGGTGGGAAGGAAGACGGAGCCCTCCTCCGCCACGAGGAGCCCGCTATAGCGATCAAACAACAACATGGCAGGAGGTTCTCCTTGGGTTCCCCATAAACAGATTATGGGCTTCACGCTGTAGAGGGCTGATGGAGAGGCTGTTTTTGTTTTGTTTTGTTTTTCTCTGACCAGCTAGAAGCCTGTGTGGTGGGGCTGGTTTCTCTATGGCTGAACAGGAAACAGCCAGCCCATTCAGCTAGAGTCAGATGGACTCTGCCCTCTCTCATTCTCTGTCTCTGTCTCTGTCTCTCTCTCTCTCTCTCTCTCTCTCTGTCTCTTTCTCTCTCTCTCTCTCTCTCTCTATCTCTCGATTGTGTGTGCACATGTGTGCATCTCTCTCCCCATGTGCCCTCGTAAGCCATCACCCACTCTGCTTATTTTTGTCTCTCGTCACGTCTCCTCGTCTCATTTTCGCCTCTCATCTCCCCTGTCTCTTTGTCTTCATTTTTGTTAGTTTGTTAGTTACCCCATCTCTCTCTCTCTCTCTCTCTATTTCTCCCTCTCTCCCTCCATCCTCAGGCATTGAGCTGCTGAGCGGAGGGCTGACGTGTCGTCGCCGGCGTCTTAAGGACCCACTCCAGAGGGAGGAGGACAGCCGTGACTAATGCACTCTCTCAGGGCCGACAGAGGTGCGACTTAAATCTCAGCATGAAATCAAGCACAAGGCCGGGCCATGAATCCAAACACACAAGGCCGGCTGAAAGCGCCGGGGTCGATGGGAGAAAGATTAGTCGCCGGGGAAGACGACCACTAGCCACGTCTTCCCCATTTTAAGTACACGGCGATAATGAAGACGTACAGGGCAGACAATAGAGGAAACAGCCAATGGATACACATCAATGGGAGTAAAATGGAAAGCCTCTGCCACCCCCAATGGGAAAAACTGTGTGTAGAATAGTACAGAAGAGAATAGAAGAGAATAGAAGGGTTAGAGTTTAGAAAGCCAAATGGTCCTAGAGAGCCAGTGGTTCAGATGAGCTCAGGACTATTCTGCAGACAGTGCATCAGTGTGCCAAACACAATGCTTTTGTTGCTGCACCACCAGACTGTTTTTGGAACCTTCACACTGTGAGAGCTGCCGGAGTTTTGCCGGATCTAAATGCACCACGCACGCAAAGTGCTTCCCTTCGCCCCTCAGCCCTCAGAATAGCCTAGGTGCTAAAGCTGCCATCAGCAAGGTCCATCTGCTGGGGAGAGAGAAAGAGGGAAACAGGGGAGAGTCGGTGGGGTGTGTGTGTGTGTGTGTGTGTGTGTGTGTGTGTGTGTGTGGTGTGTGTGTGTGTGTGGGGGGGGGGGGGGTGGTAAAACAAACTGATGAAGGTAGAGGCATGAAAGAAAAATAGTTAGAACACGCTGAAAAAAGAAAGGAGGGAAAGAGAGAAAGGAGAAAGGAGTGAATGAATAAAACTGAGCTGAGTGCCCACAAAAAAAGAAAACAGAGAGGGAGAGAGAGAGAGAGAGAGAGAGAGAGAGGCTTGGAATCTGATTGAACGGTTGCCTAATTGCTGCAGGTGCAACAGATGTGTCGGGGTGATGACAACACCGCAGCGGTATCTCGTGGCGACACCAGTGGCTCCCCGCCACGCTGCCTTTATGGTGTGAGTGAGCGCGCTGGCACCGTGCTTGACGCTCGCGCAGTGGGGGCCTCCTCACCAACACGCCCACAACCAACCAGCCACACTTCCAGCTGCGCCGCTCTCACAACCTTCTCCCTCTCTCCCTCCCTTCCTCCCTCCCTCTCACCCTCTCTCCCTCTCACCTTCTCTCTCTCTCTCACTTTCTCACACACACACACACACACACACCCAAACACACTCATACAACGCCGCCTTTACATAATTAATGTACATGTATATGGTACACAGTCTGAGACAATAAGATCAGTATATATTTCTACACAACGTCGGTGTACAAAAGTACAACAATCCTCATTCAGGGATGAGCCGATATAGACTCTTCCTTCCCACTTTACTCAGAGCCACTGTCTCGCTCGAGTGTCTCATTTTGAGCAGTAGATTGTGTTCTCTGATCGACCCGATCGGCCTGTAAATATGACCAGCGCACGCACGAGAGCACTGTGTCAGTGACACCTGCTTCGGTGGAGGAGCCCTCTGCTCTACCCCTGGGGGCCTTTGGGCCTGTCGTTATTGAGCTGTGCTTATTAGGAGCCCGCAGGGGGCAGCGCTGCGACCAATCTGGCCTGCGCAGGGGCACCAGCTGCCACCTGCGTCCATCAAACACGCCCAAACCACCGCGCTGACGGCTAGCGTTGCAAATCATACAAAGGGGCCGTATTGATCTGCACCGTGCTCTGCACCCCCTCTGTCTCCCTGTGGACCAGTTCTTCTCTGGCCAGGAGGAACCCAAGAAATAGCCTCTGGGGTCAAAGAGGCATCGCTATATTTCATTAAGGAGACCCAAGGCGGTCTGGTTTGTTGGGTGTTGCAAAGACCCAAAACGCCTGCTCCTTCTTCATACTCCTCCTTGTTAGTATTGTTAGCCAAGAGAACAGGGGAGAACAGTCCAGAGAAGATGCACAGACAAATCGCAGTGGGATTGTTGCCGATTGTTGCCTTATCAGGCTTTTTTTGGTGTTGTTGTGAGGAGCAAGGTCTGCTCTGTGGCCAGTGGGGTATATGAGCTGTAGGGGCAGCAGCAGAAGGAGAGGGAGGAGACAGACGAGAGAAAGGCCCATGAGCGGGGGAGCGAGCGAGCCGTCTGCCCGGAGGGTGAGAACGCCACAGCCTACCAGGTGTGAACAACGTCACTCCCAGTTGGACGGCAATCTGTGCATGTGACAATAATCTGCGTGTGCCATGGCTTTACAAGCAGTGCCGCTGAACAGCAAAAGGCACAAAGCTGGTGGCACAATGACTGACTCACAACCGAAAGCCGCTAAGACAAAATTAATCATTTCCACAATGGAGCCAATCTGAAGTGGCTAGGCTGATTTAAAGGTATGAAATATGAAATATCACAGAGTAGGCAACACAGCATTATATTCTCTGAAGCCATATGGTGGATAACCCATTTTCAGAGCCATTTCAAAGTTTTCTCATTTTCCCCTCAAATCACCTGAATAACCCTCTTCATCTTGGCGCTGTGTCTAAAACCAGACTTGATTTTACTGCTGATCAGCCTGCTTTTTTTTTTTTTTTTTTTTTTTTTTTTTTAAATTAACTCACGAAGCTGGCTCGCTCCCGATAGTGGAACAAATATGGCTGGGTCTGCTTTATATTCACTTTTAATTACATGGCCTCATGAAGAACACCCGCTCACCTCAGTAACCTACACACCAGCCACGCTGAATTAATGGGAATTTACACCCTGTCAATGTAATGAGCATCCCAGCTCCCTTAAATCCTTTGGTCAGCAAACTGAATAAATCATTTACACAAACAATATACATCAAAATGCATATACTCTTGCTCAAAACAATAACCTTGTGGTACTTTTCATTTTTGTTTTGTAAGAGAATTGTTGGAGCATAAGGCTGTTTTTTCTGACAGCAATAAAACATTTTATTACCAGTGAATGGATTACTGTCACAAAAGGGACCACCAAAGCAGACATTCAACCATTGGGAAACAATGGTCATTTTGTAGCCTAACATAGAGGTCTTTTTTTTTAAAAGAAAAAATACTTTAGAAAATTAAATTTACAATTAATTCAGATTTTTCCTGATTTGTAAGACCCATTGATGAGGAGTAGCGGTCCTTAGTGTTGAAATTCAAAACGCGGACACTTGGGCTACTATCAGAGTCGTATTTAGATGCAAGTACACGTTTGACAAACTAACATTAAAACCAAATAGAAGTAGTAGGCTACCAATTAAAGTCAATTTACTCACCAGTGCGAATAAATTCGTTGAGATTGTGAGAAGCGCTACGGCAGACGGGTCATAGGAGATGCGCGGATCGGGGTATGTAGCCCGCAGACTGAGGAGTGTAGAATGTGTGGATGCCTAGATGCAGGCTGGGCTAAAAAGCGGATCCGAGCTCCAGGCGCGTCACCCGATGCGCGTCCTTGTTAGAGCTGATGTCAGCGGTGGTCCCGTTGGAACAAGATGGGAGGCGTTATTACCTGAGGGTATAGGACGGGGTCGCGATACTAGGACAACATTGAATGTAGGCTATGTGAGATGACCTAACATATAGTAACCTAACCTAACGTCTACATTCAGAGGCTCATTTTCAAAAAGTTGTGACGCGGTGTAAAATGTAAATAATGTGATCATCTGTAAATCTCGTAAACCCAAATTAGTTGCGAAAAGGACAGATTTGTGTCCAACGTTGTAACAGACTAATTTCACCTTTTCATGATGCCAGCAGCATGTCTCTAAAAAGTGGGAAGGGAGGAAACAAAAGGCTGGAAATGCTAAAGAAAACAAAACAAAACAAAATAGAAATACTGGATAACCATGATCTTTTTAAAGATGGCCAGACCTGTGTCTATAAAGAAAAACATTGCATGGGTTCAGCAAAACATCCGATAAAGCCTATGAACCCAAGCTTGATGCTGCAGCCAGAAATGTTGGTTAAAAATCTACCATGCAAAATCACATTTGAACGTGATCCAGAAATGCCACTGTCCTATCATGGGTCTGAGCTCATTCAAGACGGATTGAGGCAAAGTGGAAAACTGTCATGTGGTTAGATCAATTGAAGTGTGTAATTGAAATCATGGACTGTGCATACTCCGCGCTAGTGAGGAGAGGGACCATTAAGTTATTTGTGAACAGTTCAACAGCTGGTGATATTGGGGTGCCTTAGTGGCTTGCATGCAGCTTGCACTCCTGGAAAGGCACAATTAACGCTGAACAAGTTATGAGCAACATATTCTGGTCATCCAGACAACATGCTGGGAAGACCTGGAATATTTCAACAAAACAATGGTAAACTGCATTCTGTGCATATTACAACAGCACGGCTCCACAGTAGAAAAGTGCAGGTGCTGTCCAACCCTGTCACATTTGTTGCATCACTAAACTATGTCAGGCAAGAATGGGACATTTGATTCTCTGAACTCCGGTAAGTAGTCTCCTCACAGTTCCCCAATGTTTACAGACTAGTTAAATGCAGCAGTGAAGCAGCAGTGGTAAACATGTCGCTGGCATCAAATTCAAAATGATCATATTTCTCTTTCAACAATCTACATGTTGCCTTTGAACTATTTTCAATTGACATGGGTTCACATGATTTGCAAATCATGTTAAATTGATGAATAATGGCATAACACACTTTTTTGGAAACAGGGTTGTCAGGAAGTAGTAGTGTCAGCGAATAGCCTTGTAAAAAACGTTGAACTCAAGATGCACCATGACATGAAATCACAGAGCTCCTTCAGGTACCAGCTCAGTAATTTACTCACGCTATACCTGTTTCACTGCTTGTGTCATCTAACCTTCACACAATAGCCCATAGGCCTACTTTATTTCTACATTTAATGTAACAATACAGCATATCTTTTCATTTGACCTGAAAAAGCTATACAATAAAAGTAGCTTACCTCAGAGGTCTGGATGATATGGCAGCTTTTTAATCTTTTAATAGAATGTATTATTAGGATACAGTAGACTAATTCCATCAGCATTCTCAAAGTCATGTGAATCCACAGGCTGCACAATAAAATGTGCCTCTCAAATGTTTTTCTCAAATAAATGATATTCTAAGACAGCAGAAATAGAGAAAAATGACTGGTGGAGCTCTGTGGGATTTTGTCAAAAATAGACCAGATTTCCCAACCACGTGGACAATCTATTAAAGATGGTTTAGTTTGGCAGCGTGACTCAACTGCCTCAAGACACCAAATCTCAGCAGAGAGTGTATCATCGTCATTTAACACCCACCTGGTGAGCCAGCACACACACACACACACTACGCTGACGTGGAGAGGTAGTGAGAGACGAGCCGAAGAAAGAAAGAAAGAGACGGAAGCAGAAGATCAACCAGGGAAGAGAGAGAGAGAGAGAGAGAGAGAGAGAGAGAGAGAGAGAGGAAGGAGTGACGGTGAACTATCGTGCTGTGGTGTGCGTGCTGGCCGTGGGTGTGAAAGTGGAAGCGCAGCGGGATTGAGAGGGACCCCCTGCCTGGCTCCGTGCATTATCGCCCCCCCCCCCCCCCCCCCCCCCCCACTACCTCTCCCACCACCACCCCCCCGGCGCGCCACGCACGGGCAGCGCTCTCCCTGCCAACACCGAGGGCGCTCGCTCGCTTGCTGCGCTTTGATGGGCACATGGTGCCAAGCTCCTCGTTCCCGGAGCTGGCTCCTCTGGGGGGTCCCCAACAACCCCAATCCCATCCCTTCAGCCGTATGCACTCAATGACACAGCCTCTCCCCCGCCATCTGGGAAAGACAACACACTGGCAAAGAAGCGGTGGCAACTTCGGCTGGTCTCAAGCCAAGGCGTTGACAGCACAATGCTAAGCAACACACAATGCTCCATGTTTTCAGGAATCGCATGTAAATTCCTACCGATTTGACTGAACAGAGTTCCTCCTATTGACCTCCTCATACAGTCCTGTTATAACATTGGAGCTCACACATTCCCATCAGAGCCATGAGTGTTTTTGTTCCACAGTCTTTGAGTTTATTCAGGATAAGGTGAGAGAATAAAAAAAGAACAACAGAGCAGCCAACACTGGTGAACACTTCTGAAAATATATTTAAGAATGTAATTACATGTGATTGTCAAGATAACAATTTTGCTAAAATACTGTGCACCTCGACGAAAGGCCAAGATATGCAGACGGGACTGCTTATATTTACACACTTACAGTGTATTTACATTATGATCATACAAAAGAATTTCACAAGAGTCTTATGGACAGCGCAGATAAAGCTTTGGACACACAACAGACAAGGACATAAAACCAGCAGCTTTGGTCTGACACAGTTTTCAGACTTAACACAATCAGAGCAGGAAAACAGTCTTCCCCCCAAAAAATGAAACAAAAATAAAACATGGTTGGTTGAGAACATGTTCTTGTCTAGACACACATTTGCCAGCGTCATAAGTACCTTTAAGGGACTTGGCAGAAGGTACTCAGAGCTGAGTTGATTATGCAAAAAAAAAAAGGCCAGACACAACCTGTATTGGAACACTTTGCTTGCTCTCACATACACAAATGTGTTGACACGCATGCAGATACAGACGCTCGTGCATGCTCACTCTACCCAACACATGAGCGCGTAAAGGTGCTCTTTTTTTGTTAGCCCTGAACGTGTGGACCAACCAAATCCACAACCAAATCCACATCCACAGACAGACAGGCAGACCGACCAACAGAGACAGCGCGAGAGTGAGTGAGAGAGAGCACGAGAGAGAGAGAGAGAGAGAGAGAGAGTGCGAGAGAGAGAGAGCACAAGGGTGCAAAAGAGAGAGAGAGAGAGAGAGAGCGAGAGCGAGCAATAACAGCTACTCATGACACACAGACACAGACACACACACACACACACACACACACACAACTAATACATTCTGTCTTTCTGAGGACAGTGTTATAATACAGGTACAGTAAAGTATGAATATTGACTGTCCAACCCTGAAGTCAATTGATGAAGATGATAACCACATACAGTTTCACACAACAAAACATCCGGTGCATTGTGACAGCACCGTCCACTGGCTGAGACGACTTCCTCAAACACGAGACTCCTAAGAAGTCAACGTTTCATGTTGAGTATGATCTACATGCGCAGACTGACACCTAGTGGTAGCTTTGACAAGTGACATCCAGAGCCCACACTCAATCACTTTTGATAAGGAAAACAAGAACGCCATCGGTCTGGAATTTCTCCCCCTTAAGACAACTGAATGATCATGTCCATCAGACGGAGGTGAGTTTGTGGAAAATCACTACTTTGGATTTTGCAATAGTAATAGGAGATTCCAACTCCTGAATCATCATATATTTTTTAGATCCCCCAGTGGGGCCAAAATTAAACTTCAAGGCACAGATACTTACATACACACGATAACCAGTTTACCACGAGAGAATATGATCAATGTGCTGACACAAGGTCTAGGATGCTTTTTAAAAAAAAAAAAAAAAAAAAGATCCAGATCATCATCTGTTCTCATAGGGAGATAATGATGTCAGGACCCCAACGCAGGTGTTCGTGAACACACACTGCTATATCAACAAAAGGAGGCAGACGTACAGAGATGCAAAGCGCCAGTGAGTTAAATGTCCTGCGGTGACTTAAGAGTTGTTTGCAGGGCTTTGTTTGTCAGTCTGTCTAGACTACACTCAGTTGCAAAGTCTATTAAGTATACCTCGCAAAAGTCAATATAGTCAAAAAAGAACAATCTTGCAATAAATCTCTGTTCATGATTGTCACACTGTTCAGTTTATGTGGTAACAGTTTGAGAGAGCTGGCAATTCTACTGTATGATCATTTTGGAGGATGTACCTTTAGCTTGCAGTGCTATAGAACTGCATTGAATTAAACACAAAGGCCTTTATGTTTAGCCATACTGATTTAAATGAGATTAAAATAGCAGAAACATGTTCAATTCAAGTCCTACCACCTTCAGCCTCTGAAATAAGCGTACAGTTGAATCTACAGCTCTCTAAATGAGTTTCAGCTCTGATTTATTGCAGGTGTGTTGGATTGCATTCGTTTTACCTCAGTGTCCCTAACAAAATGGCAACTGAGTGTCTGTGCTGCAAAATGGTGATCTTCAAAAACCACTAGCGACATTACGACATCCCACACACACACACGCGCGCACACATACACACACACGCGCACACACACACAAAATCATAACACCTATTTTTACTCTAATCCCCAGAAAAGATGCTCAAGGAATAGGAGGAATACTGATGAAACAGAAGTGCGTATGTGGGGTGATTTGTTCCCTGGAGACCCAGGTGGCACTGAGCATATTGAACACCCCCCTCCCATTGCCCTACAGTACTTCTCCAGTCCAGTTACAGATAGAATCATTTCATTCTTTTACCCTCTCTCATGGGCACATCATTATCACTGTGGGGAAAAAAAGCTAAAATCAAATGTGATCACTTCTGTTGCTATAGTTGGCTGATTAACTTCTAATATTGATTTTGTACTTCAGATTTCTGTTTTGTTTTGTTTCGTTTCAACAACACATTCAATTTCAAGAGGTCAGGGTTATTAGTCTGTCGCTAAGCAACACTGCGTCAGGGCGGATTCATTTCTTTGACTGACAAGGCGAGTGTAATTCCTCCTCTATCCGTGGGCTTTCCCCGAGCCCTGACCCCACCCCCCACTGCCTCTTCCTCCACACAACACAAACACTGATACACACTTCCTGACTTCCTGGCTCCAGAGTACTGCGGCCTCCATCTCTCCTCCAGCCCTCCAGTGATGATGAAGCTTTTTCTGCAGTGGCCTGTGGTGGAGCCCTGGACTTGGCCCCCCCGGGCTAGTGCTGCCCCTGCTGCGTCTTGGGCGGCACCTCGTACTTGAAGACCACGCTGAAGATCTTGCCGCCCAGGCGCTCGGCCAGCCAGGAGTTCTTGATGACGGCCAGCTTGAGGCTCTCGCAGCTCAGCGCCGCGTAGTAGTTGGTGTGGATGGCGCGGCCCATGCCCTCGATGATGACCAGGTCGGTCCGCCGCTCCCGCACCACAGTGGCCAGGACTTTGTCTAGGCGGCTGGAGGAGGAGGAGAGGGATTGTTATAAAAAAATAGTTGACTATAGATAGAGAGAGATAGAGAAAGATAGAAAGATAGAAAGAGAGAAAATAAAGGAGAGAAAGAGAGAAAATAAAGGAGAGAGAGAGAAAGATAGACAAAGAGAAAGAGAGAAAGGAGAGAGAGAGGGAAAGGAGAGAGAGAGAGAGGGAGAGCAAATACGAACTAATTCCAGCCGTTAGCAAAACTTGCAAATAAACTGTGGATTTGTCTTCCCTTACAGTGCTAAGCTGGAACATTGTCAGAGAGCAATACTGCAAGCCACTGCATTAGGCAATAAATGCTGCACTAAAACCCAAGTAAACAGTCATGGCCTTTTAATATTGATTCACTGCTGCAGGGCACAAAAATCTGCAACACAAAGCAATATTTTTGCAATCATGCCCTTCTCTATTAGCAACGCAATGCCATAGAGTAACTTCTAGTTTTTACCTCAAGTCGAGGCAAGGGGAGCTGGAACCACTCTGAACCAGAGTTAGCCGGTCATCCTTGATAGCAGACCTGCAAAAAACCAGAGGCAGAGGAACATGATTACTGCAGTGGTCTGACCCACCCCAAAACAAACCCATAACACCAGCCCTCGCTGGGTCTGGTTAAACAGACTCCACACTCACTGGATAACCGGGTCCATGCCAGCGATGCGCTCCGTCAAAATCTGCAGCTCGTTGTTAGTCACGTCATTCAGAGCTGGACCAGAATTACTGGCGAACACAACCTAACAGAGGGCACAGATGAGATGAGAAGCCGAGACAGAGGCACCGGCACTGGGGCGCTGATCAGCGCTTGTTTAGGGCGTGTTATTTTCCTGCCACCGAACAAAAACATGAGCGAGACAAACAATAACAAAGAGACTCTCAATGAGAAACGCTTGAAAAAGAAGTTTCCGGAATCTTACCTGTGTGCCACGGAGGAGGAGTTCTCTAACAAATGGGAAAACTCCCAATATGATGTCTATCCCACTATTATCTACGAAAAACAATGCACATTTATGAGGCTCGCCCTGCAAAACAAAGCCAGCATGCATGGAACTCAATCACAGGTCGTCAAGAGCAGAAGTCACAGAGTCACAAAACACACAAGACATTATATGTGACCCTGCAAGGCAAAATCAGTCGCTTTGCGCACAATGCTATTTCGAGAAAATCAACAATAAACAAACTTACGTCTTCGTATAATTCGACAGTATACAGTCTACAGTTTCATATCGTGAACACATTTTACAGAAAAACATACGTTTTGACTGTTAAACCGGGTCGAGATTCAACACATTTAGCGGTCATTCCCGTCGTCCACGCCGTTTTAAAGGGTGATTTTCTCCTCTTCTGGCATGTCGTGACGGGAGAACCGTCACGCTTTGAATGCGGTTATCTTAGCGATAATTTGTCTACTACCCTCAATATACATATCGTTGGAAAGCTTAGTTTATGACCGTTCATGTGAGCACAATAACTTAATTTAGTAAATTTGATCAAATCGACTGGTTTCGCCTTGCAGGGTCACATTCACAATTCATCTCTTGAAAACAAACACTAATGAGAGTGCACAACGCACATTTACCAGCGTCTGCACATATGGCAATATCAGTAGTATAAGAAATCAGAAATAAGACACTTATAGAGAGCAGTTATGCTCTAGTGTATTATGTGCATGCTATGCACTGCGATGCCTTTATTGTGTGTACTGATTTTGAAACAAATTGCTTTTGCAAATATATATAAGATGTATTTAGGATCTATAGGATGTGCTGATGTATTCTTCTATTTCATATCTTAGCTACAAGTGCTACAAGTGGAGTGTCTACTACAAGCAAATACCTTCAACCTCTCAATCCACTGGTTATAGGCATCCACAAGCCATGGTCTTTCTGTTGAAGAAAAAAAAAACATGACTATTTTCACCATAGCTGCATTTGATTAGATGCATTTTATTCTCAGAGGAGTATGAGCGTCATTACCTTGCAACTGTTGCTTTGCCTGTTCAAAACCAAACCCTGGGTCTGTCTCTAGAACACTGAGAAAAAGAATCAAAATTTCCATTTTCATTGATTATGAATGGTGCCAGCCACTGACAATGTAGTTAAATGATTACTTAAGCAATATAGCACGAGTGGGAGTGGGTTGTTTCTGGATATTCCCACTGGTGTTGTTCAGCTGTAGCCACTATTTTACTCAGCCTACATGCCATCCAACTAGCTCGAATCCACCACCGTCATATACTGTGTTCTGAGCGCCTGTATTTCAGCTTGGATGCAACGTAACACATTGTATCGCGGAGTGATTTATTATTAACTGTGAAAAGTCAGAGTTGATTATCGTGGGATATTTCATCTCATGAAACGTCTCTCGGCCAATCAGAAACAAATAAACAGCTCCATAGAACCCAATTGTTGTATAAACTATTACGAACAACCACTCAAACAAATCTTCAGACATAATCCGTTTGCACAGGTCACTTTTCAGAACACCCATTAGAGTTCTGCTCCATCATTCTCTCAAACACAAAACAATTTTCTCTTCCTTTGAGCTTCCATCTCACGCTCCCTCTCGCTCCCTCTCTATATGTCTCTCTCAGCATCCCATGATGCCGCACATGTCAAAGCCCTCGCCGTGCCCCTCACTCACTCAGAGACGGCTTTGGCTCCCCAGTCAAACACGTTGCCCGCCAGCAGGCCACGGACCAAGGCAAACTGCCTCTGCTCCCAGCTCAGGTCCTCCAGGGCCCGCACCACCTTCTGGTAGTACTTCAGCGCCATGTCATTCTCGCGCTGCTTAATCTAGGAGCCGGAGGTAAATAGAGAGATAGAGGGAGAGAAAGAGAGAGAGAGAGAGAGAGAGAGAGAGAGAGAGAGAGAGAGAGAGAGAGAGAGAGATAGAGATAGAGATAGAGGGAGAGAGAGAGAGAGAGAGAAAGAGAGAATCAAGGTCACTTATATGTCTGATGCAGAAGGCTAATATATCTGTTTCATGTTTGTTTTTTGAAAGGGCAAAGCCAGTAGCTGACGGTGGGGCAAGCCTGGCCCTGATGTGGCCCAAAACGGGTGGGTCAGTGCTGGATCAAGGCCACATGTGTTGCAGGGACAGGGATTTGGACATGCTACTGTACAGGTCCCAATGACATGACTGCAACAAAATACCAAAACCACACACCATTTGTACACACTTACTAAAAGTATGTCCTCATGCGGTTAGAAAAAAGTTGTTTATCAGAATAGCGTAGATAAGAATATCATAGATAATGCATCAGTGTTGAAATTGGATCAACTGTAAAAAACATCCCACCTCTAAAATTCATTATGATTTCAACTAAAGATGAAAATACTGCACTATAGTCGACAAACAAAAAACATTAGAGAAATAAGAACACCTCTGTGTAAACAACAAGTTACACTTCCTATACAAAGGTCATTTTGAACAAGGTTTAGTCTACAATTTGCACAGTCTTACAGAGACAGAATGACATCAAGGACAGAGCGAGAGAGGGAGTGTAAGAGAGAGAGAAAGAGAGAGAGAGTGAGTGAGTGAGTGAGTGAGTGAAAGAGAAAGAGAGAGAAAGGGGGAAGCTTGTGAGAGAGGGAGGGAGATGGGGGGTTAAACAGAAAGAGAGAGAGAGTGTGAGTGAGCGAGATAGAGGGTAAAAGAGAACGAGTGTGAGTGAGTGAGGTGGTCCAACCTTTGAGTAGGGGTCGGGAAAGTTGAACTCATTTAAGCAGTGCTCCCTTGTGTCTAACAGACTTCGGACAGTGAGGGATCCATAAGCACTAAAGATAACAAGCAGAGGAACGTTAACATCAGCACTTCACAAACAGGACCAGACAAACACTAAATTGGGAACATAAAAAACACGCAGTAATGACACATAGGTGGATATGCATAGACAGACAAACTGTTCCACTGGCAAGCACTATATAACAGGAGAAACCCAAGCTCATCACTTAGTCAGTCTAGGGATGTCTGATGAACCACATTTGATTCTTAATATATTTATACATTTGAAATAAAGTTATATATGGGTTATTCAGAACATCAGAAGACTACACCGGTAAACAGGTCTAGTCACATCCACATCCAACAAAATCAGTGGTGCAAACATAAAATAATGTTTTAAATATGACCTATAGACCTTTGTGTCATAATCAACGTTCCGCATAAGCCCTAATTGCACTCTTACTCCTCACTATATTAGACAGTGAGACTGGAGGATTGACTATCTGATGTTGAGCAGCATCCTTTCCCACTGCCCATTGGCAATGTCATTTGTTTGTGTGTGAGAAATATGAAGTCCCTGCTGGGCTCTTACAAAGGCTGCTGGCGAAGCGTCTGCAGCTTGTGCCGGTATTTCTGCCGGAACTTCTCGGCTTGCTCCGCCGCCTCCGGGAGGTCTGGCTGGCTCGCCACGGCGCGCTTCACCACCTGAGCCACACGGAGAGCGAACCAATCAGCACGCAAACGGACATGGAGAAGGGCCAATGAAATGACTGTGGAGCATTTTTTTTTTTAGAAATGTTCTGAAGAGGATGGGAAGAAGCCAGATGAGGTTTGAACAAAACAAACAAGAATAGCAAATTATAGCTACGTGGGAGACAGACAACAAAAAGAGAATGAGGAAGAGAAAACGAGAGAGAGAGAGTAGCTAGCTTTGGCAACACTGTACCCAAACAGTCATGCTAATAAAGCTCCTTTGAATTTGAATTTGAGAGAGAGAAAGAGAGAAAGAGAGACAGAGACAGACAGAATACCCCATCCAGGAAGGAGAAGGAAAGAAGAGGGGGGGAGAAGGAGGAGATCAAGAGAGAAATGAAGTACCCCATCCAGGGCCTCCTCGAAGCAGTAGAGCCAGTACTCTCTGGCGTGGGAGTCCTCGGTGAGGTCCATCGTGTCGGGGATGTAAGAGGATGGGTCCTGCAGCAGCGGCAGGTTGACCAGCTGCCTGTCCAGCCGGTCCATTTCCAGCATGTCAAACTGAGGACGGGGACATGGCAAAGAACAGGGTTAAACCAACAAAGAAAAAAAAACAAAAAAAACAGGCTTCCTCAGCAGCAGTAACTCACATCTCAACACCAGCAGGGGAACTCTGATTTACAAGATAGAATACTAAATCTGCCTGATTTTATCAGCATACCCGATCACTAAATGTCCGTCATCAAGTTTACACACTACGTTGAAGTGTGCCAATTGCAGAGGCTTATCGCAACACAATGTGATTGCTTCTACCTTGTGAAACAGAAAAGTCCATATTTCCTCAATACCAACTTGTCACGCAGGGTTTTTAAGGACAGAAAAGTGACAGGCAACGGTGGGAATAAAACCGGTGGTGCAATACAACATGACTGTTTGCATTGTGTTTTCACTCTGTGATGTACACACTCAAACATGACAAACATGCACCAGGAGTGTAAGAGTGCACGTGTGCGCACACGCACGCGGATCATGTTGCAGATAAATTATTCCTATCAACACCATCACAATCACATGATGAGCCATTTATATCTTGTATAAGTGAAGGAGAGGCCTGGTGGTTTGCCACTTTTGCAACATGCGAGATCACAGTATCTGTATCTGTAACTGTCTTTGCAGCGTAAGCAGATGAGCGCACATCCTAAAATCTCTTAAAGCGAGGGGATCAATAAAGTATCAATCTATCGATCTATTTATCAAAAATCTTAAAATCTCAGAAATATCAATATTGACAGCTTTCCAAGCGCCACAAAGACAGACAGATGCAAAACCAAAAAAACAACTTATAGGCATATTATATAGCCCATAGCACGCCGTTTCCCAAACTACTCAAAGCAAAGTGACACAGAAGTTCACTTGGCTGTCCGATAACTGGACGCACATCATTAGTAAAGCCATATATACTACAAAAACACACATTGGAGCAGACCTACTGCTGCAATAGCGGGTTAAGAAGCAAATGACACAAACAGCTCTGAACTCGCACAGCAGACAGACACAACACAGTAGACGTGTACTTACAGTGAACTGAGCGGGTAAACAGAGAGGGGGGGACAGAGAGGGACAGAGGGACACAGCATGGCAAATATATATATAAAAAAAGAAAGAAGTGAAAATGGAGAATGTTAAAAGAGGAAAGAAAATAACGCAGGAATAGAACTGTCTGGAGAAAAGAACTCCAGCACTGGTATGGATATATGTTCACAATGACACTACGAGGCTACTACGCTCATGAACGCACAGTAAAGTAACTCAGTGTAATGACAAACAGTGAACCACATTGAACATAGTGAAATTATCAGAACTGTATGGATGCGTGTGGTCATTAGAATGACAGAGTGCTTGGACTCGGCTGGCGTTCCAAAGGTTCTAGGTGTAGAGTAAGCACGGAGGACGTACGGTTCCACTGCGGGCGCGCTGCATGGGGTTGATGTCTGGAGACACACTCATGAGTCCGGAACTCCCCGCGTAGTTCTCTCCCCAGCTGTACTGGTTAGGGTCTGGGCAAAAAACACACACACACAGAGCCGTGTTTAAATTGCATTGCTAACCATACCGTAGGTGTCCACATTTATTATAAGTTGACAACAACATCACATCAGCTCCTGAACAAGGGAGTATTAAGGGTGCCGCCCACCGGAATCAGCGGTGCGGGATTGAGGCGCAAGATTTTAGAACAGTTTTCTTTTTGGTATCAACTGTTTATTGAGTTTCATAAACAGGGGGGGGGGGGGGTGTCAAGACGCTTACATGAAAGATAGATAGTAGATTTTAGAACAGTTTTCTAACCCTATGCGAGTGGGCTTTACTCCGGTAGAAACAATGGAGTTCTATTTTTTTTCTTGTGGCATCGCGCCACATACGTGTCTGGTGGGCGCCGACCTCAAGAAAACTGTGGGCAATCTTTAAGGTCAGGTTGTCTGAGGAAGGGCAGTGTGTCCCGAAACGTCACATGTGGTGAATAAAAAGAAATAATATTGGAGCTTTAGTGTGCGGACTTTTTTGTCCTTTTTACTGTTGCTTTTTTGAGTCCAGCACCTACTTTTAAATTTTCAGATGTGCGCACCCGCTTCTACACTAGTCTTTAAGGTCAGAGCATGGATCCAATAGCTAGCATCATGGTCACCATGGGAACTTATTTGACTGAGTGTGAGATTTAAGTAGTTTTGTATATGGGCTGATGTTGCATCCAGAATGGGAGCTCATTAGATCTCTCTCTCTCTCTCTCTCTGTCTCTCTCTCCCTCTCTAGTATCTCATCATCAACTCGTCCACCACACACTGTGTAATCTTCCTGTTCCGCATGGTGCAATCTTCGTCTCAGTGGTGTGTAGGCCTACATTTCGGACTGCTTTAAACATCACCTGCCAGCTCTGCTCCCTCCCCAGTACAAAAGCCCTCCATGGTGTACAGACAGCATGGAGGCCAGGCCAAAAACATTATATGAACACAAGTACAAGTTAACACAAGAAAGAGGGGTTCATCACTGTTAGCAAAGTCTTTTTAAAGCAAGTCACGTCACTCGGCAGCCATATTGGCCATGGGGTCGGGCAGCGGAACAAGACCAGGCTCTATCTAAATGAATGGGGAGAGAGCTGGATGTCCATGTTCCGAGGTGTAAGAGACATAAAAATCACATGTTTGAAATCACGATGAAAATCAGACTAAAATCGCTGAAAAGGTTTGGTGGTTTTGTATCAAATTAACGCTTAAAAAGCCTTTTTCTTACCGGTAATTTTGGACTGCGCATGCTCTATTCTTCACGACGCAGCTTTCAAAAAGCGTGACCGCCAAGGATCGGCCAAATGATTGGAGCAACGGCACTGGAAGAGGCGGGACATGTGCAAACCATAGCAAACCGGTGTAAACAACCGCCATCTTTCGCGTTACGAAGTTACCCCATGCTTTTCAATGGGCGATTTTTCCAGTTCCAGTTCCTGTGTCTCCTCATATATAAGTGTCTCTGCTGTTAGTCACTGAACACTCACTGTCCTCCTCTGCTCCTTTGAGGAAAGCTCCAATGGTTCCCAGATAGCCCTCATGTCTGAGGAAGAGCGCTTGGACCTCTCCCTGCCAAAACAAGACACACACACACACACAATGCTTTTATATGGATCCACAGGCAAAAGCAAAACAGGATCCAGATACTTTGGGAGCTACATGTTTAACATCATTGACAAGGTGCCAGGGTTAAAAGACATACTTGTACTGATACTCGATACTGAACACACAAACACACACACACACACACTTCACAGGGCGCAGCAGCATGACGCTCACCTTGGTGAAGAAGTTGATGCTGTAGGTGATGGTGTGCATGGTGACGGGGTGACCGCGGATGAAGAAGCCCCCAAAGTAGACCCTGCTGAGGTTGTGCAGCCGTGCGTACAGGCAGGCCAACTGGCCGATGTCATTGCTGATCATGTGCAGCAGGCTCTTGGCCATGTCTGCTTTGGAGAACTCTGGGGGGTGCGGGGGTGATAAAGCACACAACCATTCAGACAAGGATCTACACAAAAATCGCATGAGAACTCTTGAGTCAGACACGTTTGGCCAAAATGATAATCAATATGACATTTATAGAGCTAGAATCAACACAAACAAGTGATTGTGTGACTGCAGTTCCCCCTTTGGCAGGCCTTGGTATCACAGTATTTATCAACAGTAACTGCACACCAGAGTGGACAAGTCTGTGAATCTAGGGGAAAGGTCGCTGCACAACTCAGAGAGCCTTGTTCTCTGTATCGCCATCTCCAGTCATGATTTCATGGCCGCAAGAGTGGAAGCAATAAGTACCCTCACTCTAGTTGAAGAATAAATTCAATCAATTTGCTATGCTACCCTACAGAGTAGCTTTCCCAACTAAGGGCACAGACCTCTTTTCATAGAATACATAGTAAGACTTTTTGCTAAAAGCAAAACTAATTGAACCCCTGACCTTTGACAAGAAGGGTAATAAATAACTTCACATGACCAGCAACCAGTTTGGCAACTGATTTATGGAGTTTTATGGAGTGGACAAGTGCTTCGGTGCAGTTTGGTGCTGTGATCTGCTGACTCATTTAAGTCACTAGTGGAGATGCCATAAATCGATCATAGTCCTACAAGATGGTTTTGATGGTTACTTTAAATTCCATTTGAGTATTTACTCTAGTGATTTTATATATTTTATATATACACAATAACTACAAAGTAAGTACACTGACTGTACCTTTACTTGAGTGTAGCTTTTGCTTACTCTAGCGGTTATGAGATTAAAGAGTCTCGGCTCACGTTTGTCTGCAGTGGCTGATTTCCCAAAGCTGCTGGCGATGAGGTCACCAGTTAAGCCCAAGGACTCGTAGGCCCCCCCATAGATATCCTTGACCAGCATGTCCACATTGGAGTGCTGCCCTCTGGACGCCAGCTGAAGGAGCTCGTCAAACCTCTGGGGAGGGAGGGAGGGAAAGGGGGAGAAAAATTGTGTCTTAGTTCAATGTCGGCCTGCACAGGCTTGGAGGAAATGCACAGTGAAGCAAGCATGTATGCCAGAGGTGGCTCACAGAGTACAGTCAGAAAGCAAACTCTTCATAGACCCTACTTCTGGGAAACTCCCACCCACTTCATTCTTTTCTGATACAATGTAGACCAAATGACAAAGGGATTGCACAAAGGACACAGGATATTACACAACTAGGCCGTACAACACTACAGTACATCGATATGATTTCATTTAGAGGATGCTTTTATTGAAGCGATTTATGAAACGAGGATTAAGCATTCAAGCTGAACTGCAAGGATACCTCAGGGTAACATTATCTACAGTAGCAGTAGAGGGAGATGAAAGGTAGTGCATGGTAGGCACATTTTAGATGTGATGGGTTATTAGGCTTAGTTCACACTGGCAGTCGAAATCGGATGTCTTGCATATCCGATCAGAACCTGATCTTTCTGACTGACTGTTCTCATTGCATATTGCAAGTGATCACATCCGATCACATCAGATCTTGGCGTGCAATGCTCAGATCCGATATAAATTACACACACCTGGATTCATTAGGTAGAGTTGTACACAACCAAGTCGTCATGGATGAAAGTGGATTTATTTTTTATATTTTCCAACTTATTATGCGTAGCCGCGGCACAAATACCTCGTCACCCTCAACAAAAATTATGACTTGAGTCTGACGTTGGTTTTTGTTTTGCTGGTAGCCCTGGCGCACGCGCTGAATCAATCAATCAATCAATCACTTCCGTCACTCAGAATTACGTTGCAATTGTTTGTCGCAGTGCAAATGACGAAAAGGGCACGGTGAAATCCTATTCAAGTGGTTTGACTGTTCAGATTGAGTCATATCCGATAGTAAGTGATATTGAAACCACCTCCGTATGTGGTGCGAATCAGCATTGGAAAAATCGCATTTCATGCGGTTTTGTGCCGTTCAGACTACCCAAAATTCAAGCTAGATACAATCCAGATAAGCAAAAAATCGGATATCGACTGCCAGTGTGAACTAAGCCTTAGATGTGCTGGATACGAGTTAGGAGAGGAAGTACTCTATGAAGAGTCGAGTCTTCAAGACCTTCTTGAAGATAGTGGGTGCCTCTCATTTGTCTTTTATAGATCCTCCCTTCCTTCCTCGGTCCTCGTCCTCACTGATCTACATAAAGAATGATGGGGTGGCAAAAATGGGACAGTCTATCCAGTGTTAGCTATAGATCAGTGGGAACGAAGCATCGAGGAGGGATGTTGAGAGGCACCCAGAGAGGGATGCCCCTGCTCTGGTAGCACCTTCCACCACTGGGGAACTGCAAATGAAAATAGTCGGGATTGCCGTGTGTAGAGGGGGCAGCAGAGCCAGACAATGCTCCATGGAGGAACACAAGAGTGAAGGGTAATATAAACCTTTAAGAGAGCATTAAGTAAGTCGGAGCAGAGCCAGCACTTTGTAGGCAAGAATTTGATGCAGGCAGCTAAGGGTAGCCAGTGGAGTTCAATGAACAGCGGGAGAGCATGTACAGTGCCTATAGAAAGTCATCATACCCTTTTGAAATAGTTACTTTTTTTGTCTTACAGCCTGAAATCAAAACCCATTTTAAAAAAAATCTTTTCCAGTTTTATTAACAAATGTAGCTGTACAACATCAAAATAATGAAAAAAAAGTCAACAGTTCTGAAAATTAATTAAAAAAATTAAAACTAGAATAACAGGGTTGGAAAAGTCATCATACCCCTGACTTAATACTTTGGAAAGCTTCCTTTTGCTTTCATTACAGCCATCAATCTGTTTGGATATGTCTCTATTATAGCTTTGCACACCTAGATAGGGGAATATTTGCCCAATTTTCCGTGCAGAAATGTTCAAATTTAGTCAAATTCTGTAGGGAATGGCGATGAACTGCTCTCTTCAAGTCAATCCACAGATTTTCTATAGGATTTAAGTCAGGGCTCTGACTTTGCCACTCAAGGATATTCACCATCCTATCCTTAGGCCACGGCTTTGTTCTTTTGGCAGTATATGTTTAGGATTATTGTCGTGTTGGAAGGCGAATGACCTCCCCATCCTCAGCTGTCTAGCAGAGGGACGCAGGTTTTCCTTAAGAATGTGGGTGTACTTGGCAGCATCCACTTTCCCTTCTATCCTGACCAATTGCCCAGTTCCCGCTGAAAAGAAACATCCCCACAACATAATGTTGCCCCCACCATGCTTCACACTAGGTATGGTGTGTTTTGGGTGGTGTACTGTGTTGGTTTTCGCCAAACATTGCGCTTGGAGTTCAGTGCAAAAACACATCTGGAATATTCTGCTACCATGTGGAAAAAGCTATGGTCAGATGAGACTAAGATCGAACTTTTTGGAGACTTAAGATTGAAGTTTTTGAACTGAGCACCAGGCGCTAACCAAACACAGTATACACACCCAAACACACCCAAAACACACCATACCTACTGTGAAGCATGGTGGGGGCAACATTATGTTTTGGGGATGTTTCTCTTCAGCGGGGACTGGGCAATTGGTCAGGATAGAAGGGAAAATGGATGCTGTAATATGATGACTTTTCCAACCCTGTTATTCTAGTTTTTAATTTTTTATTAATTTTCAGAACTGCTGACATTTTTTTCATTATTTTGATGTTGTACAGCTAAATTTGTTAATAAAACTGGAAAAGATTTTTTTAAAAATGGGTTTTGATTTCAGGCTGTAAGACAAAAAAAGTAACTTTTTCAAAAGGGTATGATGACTTTCTATAGGCACTGTACCCTTTTCGGATGGCTGAAAGCCAGTCAATCAAACTGAAAACCTGATAGCCGCCACTTTGTCAGGGAAGACTGTGTGTCAGTGGAAACTTACAGAATTGCCATGAATCACATATAAATACAAAAAAATAAAACACCGGCTATGGTCAGAGCAAAAAGTATTAAAACCCAGAATGCCATAGTTGGTTGAGAAGTAAACACCTCTTTCTTTTGGATCTATATATTTTCAATGTCTGGCTTCCTTAGAGCTAGGTTTCAGATGGCACACAAAAACAGGAAATCAGTTTAACCCAAGTCATATTAAAATGAAACCACAGCAAATTGAAGTATGTGTCAAGTCTGTTACCTTTGTTTTGGTGAGCAAAGCCCCAAGTCCCCAGAAAGTCCCCCCACCGATGGAACTTCCTCCTATGCGCTCAAATTTGTCTTCCGATTCAACCTAAAGCCAGTCATACAGTCACACACACACACACAGACACATACACCAAAATAATAGTGGAAAACCAAGACATATGGACAGGCAGTAACCTAGTACTTACTTAGGAATATTTCAGTATGGGAACCTGGTTACCTTAACAATGGACACCCCTGAGCCAATGTTGATAAGCAGGTAAGGGAAGATGTCGGGGTGTGTGTTCTGGAAGCGGAACTCTGGGTCCGCATGTTTGGCATAGACAAAAGCCTCATGGGGGATGTTCTTCAGGACAAAGTTACAGCCTTTGATCAGGCATGTCATTTCATCCTCTTTGTCAACTCTGATGCAGAAAAAAAACACAAAGGATTAATCTACAACTACAAAAACAAGACACCTGTGTTTATACATATTTTAGATGCCTTTTCATTCAGGTAGCGATTGCTAAACAAGATTCTCTGAGAAAAGAAAAACAACTGAGAGACTATCTTGGGTTTTGCAATCAGCAACTAAACGTTGCATCAGAGTCAGACAGACTGTTGCAATAAATCTGGTGGTGAATTCCTGAGAAACAGGCATCTTTGCATCTCTGGGTAATGCTCGGCCAACCATGGCAGACCTTAGAAGGAACTGCAGACTTTGAGCAACTTTACCTCATCTAACTGGAGAATGTCTAGGGTCAAATAAAACACAGAAACACAACCGCAGGGGATGGGCTAGGTGTTGCACTGCATGCACTCACTTGAGTTTGAGCTTCTTCTCGATCAGGTCCTTGAACTTGTACGCCCCTCCGCCTGTGGCTTTGATGACTTTGGTGTCAGTGTTAACCAGGTGGTCTTTAATGAAGTCCAGGCAGGTTTCGATGTACGCATTCTCAAACTTGATGAAGTGGAGTCGAGCGGTGATCTCCTCTTGCACAGAAATTTCATACAGCGGATCCCCCTCTGCTTCCTACATGTGCAGAAGAGGGTGATTTAAATGGTCTATCGCAAACAACCACCGCAACTGCTTCTAGGGCTCCAGAATATTAGCCTAGCACACTGTATTCTTGAGTTGAAATCCACACCGACCCATGAGTGCCCAGCCTCAGTTTGCACTGCAGTAGCAGCCAACACACTAGTCACAAGGACTAGCATTCCCAACAAACTGGCGCTGTTCATATGAAGCTATTCATCACTGTGTATTGGGGCACTGTCCACAGTGACTTTTGCAGCTGCCTGAGTAGGCTCATTCCTCTTGAGAGAAAACATACATCTCCGCTCCAAGATAATCTGGTGCAGCTCAGTCCTGCCAAAGCCAGGCATAGAGGAGCAATTGGGCAGCTAATGCCTTTATTTTCACAACACTGCAGTCTCATTCTGTGGGAGATGAATCTAGTGAGGCGGGTAAAATAGCCAGGATTGTTCAGCTCAGCACAAGTCATCCAAACCTCATGGTTGAGATGCCACAAATGTTGCAGTGTCAGTTTAGCTGTTTACCACTACTGCCTATGAAGAAGGTGCAAGGACCCTGGTTTTGCACTCTGTTGACATCTTAATAGTCCATAAATAATATTGGATTGAATAAAATAACAGTTGAGATTGAAAAGAAATCTCACCTTGACCGAATGATCAAATGACCTCACTTTGGCCACTTTGTGCTGCACAGTAGAATAATACGCGAGCTTTGTCAATGAACCACCTGTCAAGTGAAAAGAAAACACACAACGATCAGATGGAATTGGTCGTATTTAATCTGTAGGTCGCTCAGAAGTGGCTCTGATTATGTTGTCGACAGATGATAAAATGATTTAGCTGTGTTTACATTGTTCATTTCACTAATGTCTCAAATGATATTGTACCAGTGCTCCCCCAAGGTGCACATACAGTATAGTTATCGAGGCGTTGTCCCATTCCAATCGAATCTGTGGCGTAATATGGACACCTATCAACTGCAGATAAGGCAGTGTCGCAACCGAGCTTTGATAATCTGAACTCTCTTATAACCGATTCATAAACTGCATGTGAAATGATGATGGGCGAGTCAAAACATGGATATGTCGATGCTTTCCTAATCGTAATACCCATCGGGACGGGATCTATGGAGCCAAGTTTATTTCCAACAGTCCCTCCCCACATAAATTCAGCATCTAGTTCTATATCTTTCAGCTAAATAACTTCAAAACCTCTTGATAAACAAGCTATACTGTAGCTAGCTAGCGAAGGGTTCCACAGGTATGCACATTCATTGGAGCTGTTGACAAAGGTCACTTATACCGTTACACGACGGCAATGCAAATGCATTTAATCGTACTGGACAAGGACAGGGCAGTTCATGAACTTATCATAAAAACAATATCATATCGTGGCTAACTTTCTGATGTTTGCTTTAACGTTAACATTACACCTTGCAGCCAGTAACGTTAGTTAACATTAGTCATATGAGCCCCACATGTGCTTGCAATTTCTAAAGGTAACACTGGAAAAAAACAGCCCTGTGAATGCTTACCTATATCAATAGCGAATCTCTTTGCATTTTCTAAATTCCGAAAGATTTCGTCCGGTGGTAGAGTAATGCTTTTATCCATGCTATTACTTCCCCCTTCGCTCCCACCAACGTGGCCCGCCATATTGGAAAACTTGTTTGCCAACAGCACGCAGCATGCGTAAAGAACCTACGTACTGACGCACGGGAATACAGATTTTACCAGGTCTGTCACTGAAAACATTGAATGAGTTGCTTTACTGAATGAGCGTACAACCAATTACTCTCATGTCACGCGCAGATTTCATACATTCTGCAAACGAGCATGTTGAAAAGACCACTCATATATCATTTATCGTTTTATAGCCTACGATGTCAGATTATCTTCTGAAAGTTGACATCAACAGGACATGTAGGCCTACCTAAATATAGGCCTAAAGCCTACCTTACATTGCCAGACTTTGCAAAGATTTGAAAAAGATTTTTGAAAAACTACAGTCTCAGACCCTCTCACATCTAAAGACAATTCATTGAGGTTTTAGTCACAGTCTAGTCACAGGCCAGTCTCAGATTAGGATTTTGCAAAGACTGGGGTCACTATTTACAAGACTGCTGCTAGATTCCTTCAAATTATTTCCATCGTGCAATAGGCTACACGTCATCATTCACAGGAAATCACATGATAGCCTACTCATATCAAAGTATTTTTTTCGCGTTTCTGCAGCATTGTTTGATGTGTGACATCACTAACAGATATAGAGCTGTTCTGTCACGTAGAACAACCGACTAATAAATTATAAGAAATGAAATAACAAATCATCATAAAGGCTACAGCTGTCGCCTATTTTGCCCCTTCCTGTTTCATGTTCGCGCAAGGTTACTATTGGTTTTTAATGTTCACGTCACTATTTGCATGAGCCACGACTGAAAAGACTTCCGATAATATCAAACATGTTTGATATTGTCGTAACGGCAAAACTAGAAAAAGACTGCCTCCGACGGACTTAAAACCGCTAAGATTGGCACCTTACACTAAACGATTTAGATGACGGGAGCGCGCTGCGATTTCAGTACAACTCCCAAGATTTCCGCCCGATTTTGGAAATTTAGTCGCCGACTGTTAAAACAGACCAAAATCGTGCAATGTAAGCCAGCCTTAAGGGAGAAGGGGCATATATGGTTATGGTCATGGCATTTAGCAGACGCTTTTGTTACAAATAACAATATCAACTAAATGTAACAGTTAGTAATTTAAAAGTTATTACAAGCTGAAGAACCTCTGTATTGGACTGGCATTTAGTCATGATTGTTGTGGAGAAGCCTCTCAGAAAGCTAATGTTGGATTATATGATGATGTCTCCTGTCTGTCTCTAGAGTCAACATGACATGATGTGCCCACCACCATGGCGGCCTATAATGAGTATGGAGGAGAGTGTGGGGACACCACAAACGAAGAACGGTGGCCACACTTCACGTAATGCGCACAACATTGTTGTTCTCCAGTCCTTGCCTTGCACACTCCTACCACTGTTCTCCACCCAAAGTTCACCAATGTGGTCCCTTAATGCTCGTTTCAGGGATAAAACTGTACAAGAAAGTACAATAGAGTATATTTTTTCTTAGTCAAACTAATCTTTTCTCACCATCTGTGTTCATAGATTTAATTTCCTTCCTTAACATTATTTAAATCTTCATTTCCAGGTAAATAATAGTAGAAATGGAAAATCTGCACACTCATATCTGTGCAATGGTTACTATTATTATTATTATTATTATTATTATTATTGTTATTATTATTATTATTATTGCTATTATTCTTTAAAATCTGCAAGCTTTCGGTCATAGACCTTCTTCAGGCGGAGTAGCCTACTGTAGGTCATACCTACTAATCGGTTCCTTTACCTGAAGGTCTATGACCTACTACTCTGCCTGAGGAAGGCCTAGACTGAAAGCTTGCAGATTTTGAATAAATAAAGAAAAGTATTGCACAGATCTGAGTGTGCAGATTTTCCATAGCCTATAGTAAAATGGCCTACAAGTATTTTAAATTCAAGACAGATGTAATTACTTGCCAGACATTCTAGACCAAGGATAAAAGCACACATTAAGCAAAACACTGAGCATGCAGAAGATCTGCGGTTCCCTAACTTTTATTCCTGTGTACCACCTTCTACTTCCTGACTTGGCTGGCGTACCCCCCAACATCCGGCACATTAAAAAGTAACATATTCTGACGTATTCCAGGCATCATGATAAGCCGCCCATTTTTAATGAAAACATACAAATTATATCCTTTAATTTTATGTTTCCATTTCATTATGATCTGATTTGAAATTATGTATTTATTCATGAATTAATTACAAAAGATTTTAAAAGTTAATTCGTTAACACCTCTCCGCCATACGCGTACCACAATTTGGGAATCCCTGCCTTCGACTAGTAGGCTGGGTGAACCCTGCCTGAACATCCGGGGAATTTGAATTTCGCCCGGCAGCTCAGGCTGGAAACCAGCAGATCTATCTCCGCTGTTTACTGCCAGAACCTTTGGCTCCAATCAGAAACGACCATACTCTAGTCCTGGCACGCTATTGGCCGGTGACGTGACGATAACGAAACTTAAGCGACGTGAAGTGCAGTAGAAACAAAGCACAGCCTCCCCAGACTAATGTTCAGTCTTAAAAGATTGAGCATTGTGAAAACCAGACTATTTGACTAGCCTTCCTCCTGAAAGATTCAATTGCATTTGAGTTCATCTTCCAATTGAAACAACCTCCAGGGGGCGACATTGCTTTGACTCTTATCTTGTTGCAATCAGTAGAGGGCAGGCTTGCCTCTGTTACTCATGCATTATTGCATGGTGCTACTCTTGTTAATGGGGCAAGCACCCAGCAGAGGGAGGCATGCTTTGGCACATATGCTTTGGCTTGTTATAGTCTCGCCCCTTTGCTCCCATCTTGTAAAACACAACCCTTAGTGACTCTCAAGCAGGCCAATGGTGAAGTTTGTTAGTGCTAATAAGATTCATTCATAGCCACTGCCATGGCAATCAATTGCTTCTACATTCATATAGAGCTGCTCAATAATTTGATACTTCTTGCTTGATGACTAGCAAGGTAAAGAAGGGCTGCTATAGGCTCTGCTGCATGCTTATCAAAGAACAGGTGCTCTTGGTGGTGCAGGTACAATTCATACAAATCACCAAATCCCGGTGAATCTAGAAATAGCTTGAGGAATTTGTTTAGCTCTTTAACAACAGCTTTAACAGCTGCAATGAACAGAAGTTCATGCATAGTTTGTTCATGAATATGAATATAATACTTTTGAGTGAATTTTCAATGTTTTCTCTAGGTTTTTTTCATGTATGAAGAGGAGTATTGGCTGGGCTCCAGCAAGGTCTCCCTGCACATGTGCAGACTAAACCGTCTACTCATAAGAGCTGTGTTCTGCCACATCTCCATACAAATGTGTGAGTCCAGGTTAGGTTGGAGTTTCACACACTTTATGGCCTATGACCAAACCTCAGGGGACACTGCGCAATATGGGCCTGCCACATGCTCAACTGGGGGGTCACTGACCATGCATTAGGGGACAAGGTGCTGGGCTCGGGTTGATGGAGAGGGACCCACAGAGCTAGGTGAATGTGGGAAAAACATGACCCTACACAGTGAATTAATATGCTGGCTAATGTTTATGTCAAAAGGGTTACCAAATTCCTTATCATGAATGTGTATTCCAGAACAATGCACAGTTTTAAAATATATGTGAATTTTATTATTTTGGAATTTTTTTTCTCATGTTGAAGTATTAATAAATTTCAGACATAAAATTTGAGATATCTGTCATGAAATACAAGTTACCTTCCATCTCTCCTGGAAAAAAACATTGGTTCTCCTCTATACTCAAATTAGCCCCCGTGCCCCATGACAGTATACCCCCTCCTTTTTCCCCTGAAGCTGGGAAACACCAAGGCACAAGGCTTCCCACACGTCTGTGTTCACCCCATTCATCCCCCGGGACAAAAGAAGTGTGTCGGCTCTCTCAGCCCCTCTGGCCCAGACTGACCCAAGGGAATCACAAGCCTCAGGTGTAGCTTCAGCGTGAGAACATCAGTGTAGCATTTTTTTTTGTGTTTTGTGCAAACAAAAATAGAATAAAACGTAAAAAAAAGATCAGAAAATAAATCAAATGTATACACATATCTCTCATCAAAATGATATATCTTGCAATATATCTTTCTGTAAGTTTAACTTTAAATTGCATTGGAACTGATCATTTGATATCCTGATGAGCAATTTGCCTATTGTCATAGCTATCAATTTATCGAGATATGCAAAGAGATAGTGCAAATACTGAGTCCACAGAAAGTCAACCAACACAGATTACAATAACATTCTTGCCCTGGTATGACAACAAAATTTGTGGCAAATTTGAATGTACAAATCTATTACCAGTGGCATTTTCAGACACATTTTCATACAGTATGTTCAAATAATCACACTAAAATAATTTGTATAAATAATTTTGCAAATCATTTTGTTATTTTATGTGTGTCTTATCAAATGAGATTGCTTTGTTTGTATTTACAAGACCGGTTGTCCTTATTATGTAAATCATTGGAGATTATTTCACGCTGTACATAATTAATCCAGGGGTCGTGGGTAGCTTGTCTACAGGCTTTTTCCCACAGAAAACACGACTGTCCCTTCCGACAGATGGCACAGAGAACAGCCTCCCCTCCCATCCAGCCTGGGCAAAACCTTTCATGCTCCAACTGACAGGAGAGAATCATGTGTTGACCATTGTCCCACGATCCGGCAGCTCTGATTGGTTGTCAAATGCCCCGAGCATCAAGAAGGAGTATAAATAGATCCCTATCTGCCTTCAGAAAATCAATCTCGCTGAGAACCATCCCTCGAACAGCTACTTCCACCTGCTCAACTGAGACCAAGACTTCAGGAAACATGCCGGAATACACAAACATCCTTCTCCAGGACAGCATCAAGGCCCAGACACCAAGGTGAGATAGAAGCAAAATCAAAAAGATAATACTTAAACAAACTGAACTAACCTATGCTATGTTTGAATTGATGCAAGAGGCTAACCAATATTTCTATTGTCTTGGTTCAGGTGTAAACTTCAGAGACTGGAGAGCAAGTGTCTGAGGACTGTTGAAAAACTGAGGGCCGCTCTTGAGGAGCACCTGCAGAATGGTGTTCCCACTGCGGAGATGCTGGAAAAGACAGTCTCCCTGTTGACCCTGAAGAAGGCCCTGCTCTTTCCAAACGGCTACTCCAGGTGTTCTCGAGACATCCTGCGGCTCTTCCCCTCTCCTGATGACGACATCACACCCTTGCTCTGCCAGAACTGACAGTCCAATGTCAGGATGAGGAGCCAGGAGTGGAGGCCAAAGTGATTTTTTTAAAGAAACAAAAACATCCTATGGATTTGTCAGACCCCATCAGAGAATTTCTTACTCTGTCGTTGCACTGCTGTGATATACAACTGGTGAAAAAATTCACCAGTTATGAACAGAATGCTGAATAACATGCTGCTTACTTACTTAAGTTATTCAAAGCAAAGTTGCTCTATGTTTGCAATGAAATGTGATGCTAGCATTTATTTCTTTGCGTTAATAATGATATATTCTCTCACAGAGAAAATTATTTTTATGTTGATATTCTTTTTTGTTAAGAAAAATGGCATTCTCCTAAAAAAAAAAGCCATGGTGCTATGGCCTATGCTATGCCTTTGTGTAAAGGTACTTTGGATGGTTTTCATTCAGCTGAGAGATTTATAATGTTTGTTGTGTAATGAAGTTTAATGAAGAAATGTATGTACTGTCAAAAATAATGATGATGTTGTCATTAAAAATTCTTATTATTGAACTTATGTTGCCGCAATCTCTTCTTGATTTTATTCCCCTTCTTGATATGTTATGCATATCTTGGACCTGGGTAGAACATTTCTTCAAAGCAATTTCTTCAAAGCAATATCAGAGGTATATCCTGCTGTACACATAATAATATGTTGCTCCAAACTGACTGACTGATGTCAATAAGGAAATATCAGTATTGATTGCACTGACATCAATCCCATTTGCACCTTGCAAATCCTGGACAAATTATAAAGCAATTTCACCACATGTTGAAATTGTGCATTACAATATCTCTTTAGATTTAAAGAAAGGACAAGAAAACATCAACTTCTAATGAGACATAAAACAGAATTGTCATGGGCAGAGAGGTGAAGCCAATATTTCTGAAGTAACTATTTCTGAATCAAATACAGTTGGAGGGTTGAAGACTTTAGATGTTATATTGGAAATAATTTGCAATTTCATATATTCACATGTGAATAGTTTTTTTTTTTTTTCTTGTCCTGGAGGATGAAAATGTTTCTGAAGCAACTAGTATTTCTGAATCAATACAATCCAAGGTAAAAAGGGTTGTTGACTTCTAATGTTATCTCAACTGGAAATCATTCACAATTTCAGATATTCATATTGTTTTTTCACATTTTGTTTTTACTTTTTTTTGGAATTGGAGGATGAAAATGTGCTATCACTGCATACATAGTGCATTCATTATACTTTTATTGTTGCATTACTATTACTGCATCACTTTTCTTATGTTTAATAATAACATAAAGTTGCTAATCTGGCTCTAAATTATTGTATCAGAAGTTAACCATTAAATCTGTATCAATCTGGTGGTTAGGAACACCTTTCTTGAGATATAGGCTACTGTCATTGTCATTAACAAGGCACACTTCTATTATTCACATGGGAATTCCTTTCAATGGGCAGAGTGTGGGAAAGCTCTGAAGAGGAGAATCTCAGAAGCTAGGTCATTAGCATATCAGCCCCAATGCCAGAAGTAGGCCTATGGCAGGTTGTGAGTGACATAAATTAGAGTTGTTATGTAAACAATGCATGTTTGCTCAGCAAAATCATTTAATGACTACTAAAACAATCAGCAGAAAGCACAATAATGATGCATTTAAGCATACTGACTGTACACATAACACCGCTCAAGTGCTGTTTACATTTCAGTTTATGTTTACCTTTGCATCGCAAACAGAAACGAAGCATCACATGAAGCATTATGACCTTTGTGATACTTTTGGATTTTAATAAAACATATTATATCATAATTCAATTCCAATTCATAATTCAATTATCGCGACATCATAATTCTCATCCATGTAAATTGCGCTGGAGTATGTTAAGCATATTTATAATTTTATAATCCTGTCAAACTAAATACAAATTACAAATCATTTGGATTTAATGAGGAAATAGTTTATGGCTTTTATTTCATTTCAAATCATCATCATCTACAATCCGCATTAGCATCATCTACTGATCTCCATGCCCGTGTGACATCCACAATCCAACATGTTATGTAATCAAGAACACACTGAGAGGAAGATCAGACAGTATAGCCTACTCTCTCCCTCCAGATGGAGGATGCCGAGAGGTTCTGTCCATTAAATAACACCCAGCCATTAGCTGTCACTAATGGTCCATTCAGTGGTCTTGAAAGCCTTTTTGTATGTACTTTTCAGTTCCACTGACCACCACAGCAGGCAAGGTTCAGGGCTCAGCGTGGGAAACCTTGATGGAAGCTCTGCACACAGAACTAGTAACATCTGGCCACGTTTTATGGTCAGCCCTTTGACCAAGCAGACCTAACAGTGGACATGTCTGAGAGAGCTATATACAACGAGGAAGGACTAGCAAATAGGTAGTATGACTGGGCATGATAGAGTGATAAATAAATATCTTGTAACACCATATCATATATCATATATCATATATGGCACCAAAAAAATGGTTCTTCAAAGCCTGCAGGGTCCTGTATTGCACCCCAAGATCCTTTTTTTAAGAAGAGTGTAAGATATTGTACAGAAAACATGCCTATAAAGTACAGAGTGAAAAGTCTGGGTGCTATACCTTTCTGGTTACAATGATTTACGAATGTAAATACAGTAGCTTTACCACTGACTTAAGACATCAATATTCTACCTTAAATACTATCAGAAATGTCTTCTCAGCTTTAAACGCTGTATGCTGTGTGTACAGTGCTGAACAACGTGTGCCCTGTCAGCATCACTGACCCCAAAATCAGGCAGCAGATTAACTCTCCTCTCAGGGTCAGTCCTTTCCCACATCCACACAGTGGGTCTGTGGGTCTCTCTCCATCACCCCCAACCAGCACCTGTTCCCCTGAGGTTTGACCATTGTGCCCCAGCAATGGGAGAATCCAGCATGTGGCAGCTCCACACTCCTCATTGTCCTCTGCAGCTCAGCCATTGGCTGCTGACTGTGAGAAACTCCAACCAGCTCAAGACCCACACATTCATATGGAGATCTGGGAGTATAAATAGAGGACATCAAGCCAGTGCTGATCAGATTCACTCTACACAGAGAGATCTACTGCAGCTACAGCAATGGCGCCTACAATCACTTCAACAGCAGATTACCCAAAGGAACATTTGAGTCTGAACCTCAAGGTAAATATTGTGACCGATTGCTTTTAGATTTTAAAAAATGTTCCTTGACCTCATACACTGTACATATTTAAAGATCAAATGTATTAATGACATCTATTTCCTATTTGCAGATAAGAAAACCAATTGTTGAGAAGATGCGCAGGGATCGCATCAACAAAAGTATTGAGGACCTCAAGGATCTCCTGGGTCCAAAACTCCTCAACCAGCAGCCTGAATCCAAGCTGGAGAAAGCTGACATCCTGGAGATGACCGTTTGCCTCCTGAGACAACAGCTCCAGCATAAGACTCTGCTCTCCTCTGATGCGGTGCACCAGGGATTCTCCACCTGTGCCAAGGAAGATGTTCACTTCCTGTCAAAAACCCATGGAACTGTGCTGAACCACTTCCAGACCCAGAAGCCATCCTCTGATGAGGACATGCCAGATCAAGCCCTGCCTCAGTTTAGTGTGTTGAATCAGCACACACTGAGCAAAGACAAGAGTCCAGCCAAGAGCGCCCACTGGAGGCCTTGGTAGAAAACTATGAAGTGTGGTTCAACAAGAACTAAGACTGTTATTGGTTAAACCTGAAAATTCAGGTGCTTTTCATCTGAAAAGAATGTCAGATCATTTCCAGGAGGAAATAAGGAATACCACATCTGTGATACAGACTTTTAACTGTCTTCAGTGAAGACTTTCTTACATGTGTGCCAAATTATATGAATTGCAAAACAGCCATATTGGTGACATTTTCATAGCTGAAAATAACTCAAATACCATGTTATTGAAATAATGACAACACCCTGCTTTCTTTTAAAGCAACATGTTGTTTCTTAGGAAACTGTGCTAACCTCATTAATGAAATTTTCTCAGTGAGAGATTTTTTTTATTTCAACATTGGGAGAAATGTGAAACTTTCTTAACATTTAAGAAACATGAATGTGCTTTCAATGAAATGCATCTTTTATGTGTTGTAATAACCACAAATAGCTTTGATATGAAGCTTCCAATGTCTTTTATAAAGGCCTGTTATATTTGTCTTATTAGAGATAAAGTTGTGTAGGCCCTAATGTCACATATAGACATTTTATTCTAAGATGCTAGAAACCGACTTAATTAATGGAATTTCCTCAAAGAGGAAGACATTTTTTTTCTTACCTCAACAAAGCGAGAAATATAAAACTTTCTTGACATTTAAGAAACATGATCAGTGTGCTTTCAATGAAATGCATTTCTTATGTGCTGTAATAACCACAAATAGCTTTGATATGAAGCTTCCATTGTCTTTTATAAAGACATGTATATTTGTCTCATATAGAGATCAACCTGTTGATTGTCAATAGACAATGGTTTTTATCTGTGTTGTTAAGAAAACGTTATTGTTTTCGAATGTCTTGACTCCCAAGCCGGACAAAGTACAATAAATCAATGTTTGCGTAATTCACTCTCTTGTCTCTGTTTGATCAGTAGATATATTTTAGACCAGATGTTAATTCTGAATATGCAGCTGTAGGTTATAGACAGTACAACTTAAAAACAGTCAACAGGTCAAGGAAACTCAAAGTCAATTGCCAGTCTTTTTTCATCTGAACCACTCCTTACTGTACAACACAAACCCCAAACCTCACCCTTCCCCATAGCATAGAAGGTACATTCCCTAATCCATCACTTTAGTAAGATTCAATAGTATGCTCAGATTGTCAGCAATTGTACTAAATTGTGCATTGTGGGCTAGAAAGCATAGGCCTACTTAAATTTCAATTTCACCTCATTTCATTGTGAGAGCATTCCAACTACCTTGAGATTTGGAGAGGTTTTTGCAACAAGTTTAGCAAACTATTGGATCCAGTGGCACCTGTTGAAACCCATTATCATTTGATGTTCTTTATGTCTGAAGAACCAGGCAATAAGCTGGGTAAGTGGTTGTGTCTTCCAGCAGTTTAAATAGCGCTGGGAGTGGTTAGCACTGACGACATACAGCATAGGCTTACGTATCTAAGTGCAGCGTGATTTCTTCTGTATAACTCAAATCCCCTTTTATTGTTAACATTTACAGAAATAACATAAAATGTTACAATACAGGAATATTATTTTATCCACAAAATCGCAGATTCCAATTCAATTTAAAATGGCTCCATCTTTTTGAATCTGGTGTGCAATGTTGAAAGAAACACAATTTCATCAACAGTGAAAGACTGGATATAATGCATGCTTACTATGTCTTAGAAATGAAACCAACATGCAGGATTGGTTCACTGATCTTTTCTTTCATGGTGTTCATATTCAAACATCATAGCGAACACAATACAAATGTGATATTGGAGAGAGAAATATTATCAAGTAGTAAAAGGCATCAACTTTGTTCTGCAGTCGTCAAGCACACACATAAAATACACTTGGATATGGCATTATGAATGTCGATGGTGTTTCTTGCTCTTAAGTATCATAATGAATTTGAAGTAATGCTATATCTCAATAATGTCCCTCTGGCTATAATCCATACTCAATATTGGTTTCAAAATGTTTGCTGTTAAAAATCAAAACAATTTATGATTGTAATCTAATCCAGTGGTTGGATAGAAACTGAATTAGACCCCACTGCTCTCACCGTCAGCTGAGCAGCAGGGGGATGGAACTCCTTAACTAATGTGGAGGGTAATGAGACACACTTCTATTGTTCCCCATTGAAGAGCAGAGAATGGAGAGAGTGTGGGAAAGCGTGGTGGACTCTCTCACAGACCTCCTGTGGGACAATGGACACTGACTTGAAATGTCAGAATTTGCTTGGTGTTCTACAAAAAAACCTGTGATGTTAATATGAGGAAAGAATCTGTAGAGTTCAGTTAGAAAATAAAGGGTCAAATCATGTTTACTAAACAACATGTACAAACCTGTTTGTATACAATTCTGAAAACAAGTGATATGTTTTAGTTATAGTTTGTTCAAAGATCAAATGCATCTCAAAGTCAGGAGACCTGTTAAAATGCTTACTCTGGAAGAAGGACGCTGAAGCTGTGATGCATTGAAAACTGCACACTAATGGATGTTATTCATGAAATGACGCCCTTACCCAGTCTGATAAGGCACACTTCCATTATTCACAACGGACTGTCAATGGTCAAAGTGTGGGAAAGCTCTGGAGAGGAGAGTCTCAGTTCCTGGTCATTAGCATCCACAGTCCCAGTGGAGTTTCCGCACACCCTCAAGGGAATAGGCCATGCAGTGTGTGTTTAATTTGTTACAATAAATAACAGCAACAACAGCAAAAGTATTAATATTTGCATATCATCAAGGCTACATCAGATACATCAGATCCAGTAGTGTTCAAGGTTAAAAGTTAACATGCTGGAATAATATTATGAGTAAATGTAGCGACAAAAAAATAATTTCACTTTTCTTAATGGTTCATTATCAGTTTGTCATGGAGGAATGCACATTATGGAGAATGATTTACTGAGGAATGAGAAGACTAATCTGTAAGTTTTAATATGAATACAAAAATATGCTTAAACTCTTCTTCTGGATCCATCTTCTTCAATCCAATTCTAGTACATTCTTGAATGATGACTATGATGATGATAAGTTCACAGATTTTTGGGAATCATCAAAGCTCAGCCAATGAGATTCTTTCCCTCCAGATGGTTTGTGATGTCATTCTCTGTTCACAGCACAACACAGAGCTGATAGTCGTCATTCCTCAACATGGGTGACTTGAGAAGCTTTTGTGATGCATAGAGGACTTAGTGTGGGAAACTCAAATGAGCGCTCTTTGACACAGGAGGACATCTGGTACATCTGGAGACCTCCTGAAGACAAGTTCCCTCCATATTTTCATCAAGATGTTATTAAAAACTGCACCGCAGAATTTCTGCAATACAGTAGAAAGAGCTAAATTGTTTATTTGAAATTGATCTTCATGCATATGTGATGCATAAAATAATTATTGTATCTTGCAACATGAAAATATTATTGTCAGGAATTCTGTAAACACTTCTTAAAGATCTCAAATATGAACATACTGAAGGTTTGAACTCTAAAACCTGAAAAGCTGTGACATGCATGAAAACACACCACCACACGTGTGTACAAAGTGGTGGGTAAAGTGTGCCCTTTCAGCATCATTGACCCCAACATCAGGCAGCAGACTAACTCTCCTCATAGGGTCAGTCCTTTCCCACATCCACACAGTGGGTCTGTGGGTCTCTCTCCATCACCCCCAACCAGCACCTGTTCCCCTGAGGTTTGACCCTAAAAACTCCTCATTGTCCTCTGCAGCTCAGCCATTGGCTGCTGACTGTGAGAAACTCCAACCAGCCCAAGACCCACACATTCATATGGAGATCTGGGAGTATAAATAGAGGACATGAAGCCAGTGCTGATCAGATTCACTCTACACAGAGAGATCTACTGCAGCTACAGCAATGGCGCCTACAATCATTTCCACAGCAGACTACCCAAAGGAACATTTGAGTCTTAACCTCAAGGTAAATATTGTGACCAACTGCTTTTAGATTTTTACAAATTTCCTTGACCTCATTCATTGTACATATTTAAAGATCAAATGTATTAATGACATCTATTTCCTATTTGCAGATAAGAAAACCTATTGTTGAGAAGATGCGCAGGGATCGCATCAACAAAAGTATTGAGGACCTCAAGGATCTCCTGGGTCCAAAACTCCTCAACCAGCAGCCTGAATCCAAGCTGGAGAAAGCTGACATCCTGGAGATGACCGTTTGCCTCCTGAGACAACAGCTCCAGCATAAGACTCTGCTCTCCTCTGATGCGGTGCACCAGGGATTCTCCACCTGTGCCAAGGAAGATGTTCACTTCCTGTCAAAAACCCATGGAACTGTGCTGAACCACTTCCAGACCCAGAAGTCGTCCTCTGATGAGGACATGCCAGATCAAGCCCTGCCTCAGTTTAGTGTGCTGAATCAGCACACACTGAGCAAAGACAAGAGTCCAGCCAAGAGCGCCCCCTGGAGGCCTTGGTAGAAAACTATGAAGTTTGGTTCAACATGAACTGTCATTGGTTAAGCCTGAAAATGCAGATGTTATATTTTCATTTCATCTGAAAAGAATGTCAGATCATTTCCAGGAGGAAATAAGGAATACCATATCTGTGATACAGACTGCTAACTGTCTTCAGTGAAGACTTTCTTTCAAGTGTGCCAAATTATATGAATTGCAAACAGCCATATTGGTGACATTTTCATAGCTGAAAATAACTCAAATACCATGTTATTGAAATGATGACTACACCCTGCTTTATTTTAAAGCAACATATTTGTTTCTTAGGAAACTGTGCTAACCTCATCTATGGAATTCTCTCAGTGAGATTTTTTATTTATTTCAACAATGGGAGAAATGTGAAACTTTCTTAACATTTAAGAAACATGAATGTGCTTTCAATGAAATGCATCTTTTATGTGTTGTAATAACCACAAATAGCTTTGATATGAAGCTTCCACTGTCTTTTATAAAGGCCTGTTATATTTGTCTCTTTAGAGATAAAGTTGTTGAGTAATGTCAGATGACAATGATTTTATTCTAAGATGTTAGAAATTCACTTAATTAATGCAATTTTCTCAAGGAGGAAGATGTTTTCTTTCTTACCTCAACAAAGTGAGAAATATAAAACTTTCTTGACATTTAAGAAACATGATTATTGTGCTTTCAATGAAATGCATTTTTTATGTGCTGTAATAACCACAAATAGCTTTGATATGAAGCTTCCATTGTCTTTTATAAAGACCTGTTATATTTGTCTCATATAGAGATCAACCTGTTGATAGACAATGGTTTTGTTCTGTGTTGTTAAGAAAACGTTATTGTTTTCTAATGTTTTAACTCCCAAGCCGGACAAAGTACAATAAATCAATGTCTGCGTAATTCACTGTCTCTTGTCTCTGTTTGATCAGTAGATATATTTTAGACCAGATGTTAATTATGAATATGCAGCTAACTAAACTAAAACTTAATAACAGTCAACACACAACAAGGCAACTCACAATCAATTGCCAGTCTTTTTCCATCTGAACCACTCCTTACTGTACAGCACAAACCCCAAACTTCACCCTTTACAGACACAGATATATGCCTTTATCCATAACTTTAGTAAGATTAGTATGCTCATATTGTCAGCATCTGTAGGCTGGAAGGAAACTGTCCTTGAATTTCAAGTCCACATCACTTCATTGTGAGAACATTCCAACAACCTTGAGATTTGGAGATATGTTTGCAACATCTTTAGCCAACAATTGAATCCAGTGACACTTGTTGAAATATACTTTGATTTGAAGTTCTCATGGCTACAAAGAACCAGGCAATTATATTTAACTGGGTAAGCTGTGTAATGTGTATTACAGCAGTTTAGATGGGACAGTTTATGCTAGAAGTCAAATAGTGGCAAGAGCTGATGACATACCAAAAGCATACTGTACAGTACGTATGTATACTGTGCATTATTCTCTTTAGAATTAAAATCCCTTTTTACTGTAGATATTTACAGAAATGACGTATATAGCACAATACAGGAATATTATTTAATGCACAAGATTCCAAGATTCCAATTTAAAGCAAAATGGTTCCATCTGTTTGTTTCTGATGTGCAGCAATGCACTGTCATCAACAGTGATAAACTGTTTTTACTTTTGACTGCATGCTCACAGTGTTTTGGCAATGAAACCAAGATGCACGATAGGATCACCGATCTTTACTTTCATGCTCGTCATATTTAAACTCTATAGCTAACACTATACAAATGTGACATTGGAGGAAAATATTATATCAAGTAGTAAAAGGTTTCAACTTTGTTCTACAGTCGTCAAGCACACACATAAAATACACGGATATGGCATTATGAATGTCGATAGTGTTTCTTGCTCTTAGTAAGTATCATAATGAATTTGAAGTAATGCTATATCTCAAAAATGTCCCTCTGGCTATAATCCATACTCAATATTGGTTTCAAAATGTTTGCTGTGAAAAAAATCAAAACAATTTATGATTGTAATCTAATCCAGTGGTTGGATAGAAACTGAATTAGACCCCACTGCTCTCACCGTCAGCTGGGCAGCAGGGGGATGGAACTCCTTGACTAATGTGGAGGGTAATGAGACACACTTCTATTGTTCCCCATTGAAGAGCAGAGAATGGAGAGAGTGTGGGAAAGCGTGGTGGACTCTCTCACAGACCTCCTGTGGGTCAATGGACACTGACTTGAAACATCAGAATTTGCTTGGTGTGCAAAAAAACTGATGTTAATATTAGGAAAGAATCTGTAGAGTTCAGTTAGAAAATAAAGGGTCAAATCAAATCATGTTTACTAAACAACATGTACAAACCTGTTTGTATACAATTCTGAAAACAAGTGATATGTTTTAGTTATAGTTTGTTCAAAAATCAAATGCATAAATCTCAAAGTCAGGAGACCTGTTAAAAAGTTTACTCTGGAAGAAGGACACTGAAGCTGTGATGCATTGAAAACTGCACACTAATGGAAGTTATTCCTGAAATGACACCCTTACCCAGTCCTGATAAGGCACACTTCCATTATTCACAGCGGACTGTCAATGGTCAAAGTGTGGGAAAGCTCTGGAGAGGAGAGTCTCAGTTCCTGGTCATTAGCATCCACAGTCCCAGAGGAGTTTCCGCACACCCTCAAGGGAATAGACCAGTGTGTGTTTAATTTGTTATAATAAATAACAGCAACAACCACAAACGTATTGACATTTGCATATCATCAAGGCTACATCAGATACATCAGATCCACTACAGTAGTGTTCAAGGTTAAAAGTTAACATGCTGGAATAATATTGTAAGTAAATGTAGCAACAAAAAAAGAATTTCACTTTTCTTAATGGTTCATTATCAGTTTGTCATGGATGAATGCACGTTATGGAGAGTGATTTACTGAGGAATGAGAAGACTACTCTGCACGTTTTGAAATGAATACAAAAAAAAAGTATATGCTTAAACTCTTCTTCTGGATCCATCTTCTTCAATCCAATTCTAGTACATTCTTGAAACATGATGTTAAATTCACAGATTTTTGGGAATCATCAAAGCTCAGCCAATGAGATTGTTTCCCTCCAGATGGTTTGTGATGTCATTCTCTGTTCACAGCACACCACAGAGCTGATAGTCGTCATTCCTCAACATGGGTGACTTGAGAAGCTTTTGTGATGCATAGAGGACTTAGTGTGGGAAACTCAAGTGAGCGCTCTTTGACACAGGAGGACATCTGGTACATCTGGAAAAGACCTGAAGACAAGTTTCTCTCCGTATTTTCATCAAGATGTTCTTAAAAATTGCACCGCAGCATTTCTACAATAAAGAAAAAAGAGCTAAATTGTTTATTTGAAATTGATCTTCATGCATATGTAATGCATAAAATAATTATTGTATTTTCCAATACACATGAAAATATTGTTGTCAGGAATTCTGTAAATTCTACTTAAAGATCTCAAATATGAACATGCTGAAGGTTTGAACTCTAAAACCTGAAAAGCTGTGACATGCATGAAAACACACCACCACACGTGTGTATAAAGTGGTGGGTAAAGTGTGCTCTTTCAGCATCATTGACCCCAACATCAGGCAGCAGATAAATTCTCCTCACAGGGTTAGCCCTTTCCCACATCCACACAGTGGGTCTGTGGGTCTCTTTCCGTCACCCCCAACAAGCATCTGTTCCCCTGAGGTTTGACCCTAAAAACTCCTCATTGTCCTCTGCAGCTCAGCCATTGGCTACTGAGTGTGAGAAACTCCAACCAGCCCAAGACCCACACATTCATATGGAGATCTGGGAGTATAAATAGAGGACATCAAGCCAGTGCTGATCAGATTCACTCTACACAGAGAGATCTACTGCAGCTACAGCAATGGCGCCTACAATCACTTCAACAGCAGATTATCCAAAGGAACACTTGAGTCTGAACCTCAAGGTAAATATTGTAACCAATCTCTTTTAGATTTTTCAAAAAATTTGCTTGACCTCATACTCTGTATATATTTACAGATCAAATGTATTAATGACATCTATTTCCTATTTGCAGATAAGAAAACCTATTGTTGAGAAGATGCGCAGGGATCGCATCAACAAAAGTATCGAGAACCTCAAGGATCTCCAGGGTCCAAAACTCCTCAACCAGCAGCCTGAATCCAAGCTGGAGAAAGCTGACATCCTGGAGATGACCGTTTGCCTCCTGAGACAACAGCTCCAGCATAAGACTCTGCTCTCCTCTGATGCAGTGCACCAGGGATTCTCCACCTGTGCCAAGGAAGATGTTCACTTCCTGTCAAAAACTCATGGAACTGTGCTGAACCACTTCCAGACCCAGAAGTCGTCCTCTGATGAGGACATGCCAGATCAAGCCCTGCCTCAGTTTAGTGTGCTGAATCAGCACACACTGAGCAAAGACAAGAGTACAGCCAAGAGCGCCCCCTGGAGGCCTTGGTAGAAAACTATGAAGTGTGGTTCAAAATGAACTAAGACTGTCATTGGTTAAGCCTGAAAATGCAGGTGTTATATTTTCTTTTCATCTGAAAAGAATGTCAGATAATTTCCAGGAGGAAATAAGGAATATCATATCTGTGATACAGACTGCTAACTGTCTTCTGTGAAGACTTTCTTTCAAGTGTGGCAAATTATATAATTTGCAAAACAGCCATATTGGTGACATTTTCATAGCTGAAAATAGCTCATATACCATGTTATTGAAATAATGACAACACCCTGCTTTATTTTAAAGCAACATATTGTTTCTTAGGAAACTGTGCTAACCTCAATAATTGAATTCTCTCAATGAGGTTTTTTATTTATTTCAACATTGGGAGAAATGTGAACATTTCTCAACATTTAAGAAACATGAATGGTGTGCTTTCAATTAAATGCATCTCTTATGTGTTGTAATAACCACAAATAGCTTTGATATGAAGCTTCCACTGTCTTTTATAAAGGCCTGTTATATTTGTCTCATTAGAGATAAAGTTTGTTGAGTAATGTCAGATGACAATGATTTTATTCTAAGATGTTAGAAATTCACTTGATTAATGGAATTTTCTCAAGGAGGAAGATGTTTTCTTTCTTACCTCAACAAAGTGAGAAATATAAAACTTTCTTGACATTTAAGAAACATGATTATTGTGCTTTCAATGAAATGCATTTCTTATGTGCTGTAATAACCACAAATAGCTTTGATATGAAGCTTCCATTGTCTTTTATAAAGACCTGTTATATTTGTCTCATATAGATATCAACCTGTTGATTGTCAGTAGACAATGGTTTTGTTCTGTGTTGTTAAGAAAACGTTATTGTTTTCGAATGTCTTGACTCCCAAGCTGGACAAAGTACAATAAATCAATGTCTGCGTAATTCACTCTCTCTTCTCTCTGTTTGTTCAGTAGATACAGTATATTTTAGACCAGATGTTAAATATGAATATGCAGCTGTAGTTTAAAGAAAGTACAACTTAAAAACAGTCAACAGTCAACTGTCAAGGAAACTCAGAGTCAATTGCCAGTCTTTTTCCATCTGAACCACTCCTTACTGTACAGCACAAACCCCAAACCTCACCCTTCCCCGACACAGATACATTACTTTATCCATAACTGAAGTAAGATTTAATAGTATGCTCATATTGTCAGCATCTGTAGGCTGGAATTTAGGCTGAATTTCAAGTCCACATCATTTCATTGTGAGAACATTCCAACAACCTTGAGATTTGGAGATGTGTTTGCAACATATTTAGCCAACAATTGAATCCGGTGGCACTTGTTGAAACATACTTTGAATTGACGTTCTTATGGCTATGGAGAACCAAGTAATTAGATTTAAAATGTGTAAGCTGTGTCTTCCAGCAGTTTAGATGGGACAGTTTATGCTAGAAGTCAAATAGGGAGTGGCGAGAGCTGGCGATATACCAACAGCATACTGTACGTATGTATACTGTGAGTCTGTGAATATTCTTTTTAGAATTAAAATCCCTTTTGACTGGATATTTACAGAAATGACGTACAATAGCATAATACAGGAATATTATCTAATGCACAAGATTCCAAGATTCCAATTTAAAGCAAAATGGTTCCATCTGTTTGTTTCTGATGTGCAGCAATGCACTGTCATCAACAGTGATAAACTGTTTTTACTTTTGACTGCATGCTCACAGTGTTTTGGCAATGAAACCAAGATGCACGATAGGATCACTGATCTTTACTTTCATGCTCGTCATATTTAAATATTATAGCTAACACTATACAAATGTGACATTGGAGGAAAATATTATATCAAGTAGTAAAAGGTTTCAACTTTGTTCTGCAGTCGTCAAACACACACATAAAATACACTTGGATATGGCATTATGAATGTCGATAGTGTTTCTTGCTCTTAAGTATCATAATGAATTTGAAGTAATGCTATATCTCAATAATGTCCCTCTGGCTATAATCCATACTCAATATTGGTTTCAAAATGTTTGCTGTTAAAAATCAAAACAATTTATGATTGTAATCTAATCCAGTGGTTGGATAGAAACTGAATTAGACCCCACTGCTCTCACCGTCAGCTGGGCAGCAGGGGGATGGAACTCCTTGACTAATGTGGAGGGTAATGAGACACACTTCTATTGTTCCCCATTGAAGAGCAGAGAATGGAGAGAGTGTGGGAAAGCGTGGTGGACTCTCTCACAGACCTCCTGTGGGTCAATGGACACTGACTTGAAACGCCAGAATTTGCTTGGTGTTCTACAAAAAAACTGATGTTAATATGAGGAAAGAATCTGTAGAATTCAGTTAGAAAATAAAGGGTAAAATCAAATCATGTTTACTAAACAACATGTACTGTGTATACACCTGTTTGAATACAATTCTGAAAACAAGTGATATGTTTTAGTTATAGTTTGTTCAAAAATCAAAAGCATGCATCTCAGAGTCAGGAGACCTGTTCAAATGCTTACTCTGGAAGAAGGACGCTGAAGCTGTGATGCATTGAAAACTGCACACTAATGGATGTTATTCATGAAATGACGCCCTTACCCAGTCTGATAAGGCACACTTCCATTATTCACGGTGGACTGTCAATGGTCAAAGTGTGGGAAAGCTCTGGAGAGGAGAGTCTCAGTTCCTTGTCATTAGCATCCACAGTCCCAGTGGAGTTTCTGCACACCCTCCAGGGAATAGGCCAGTGTGTGTTTAATTTGCTATAAAAAATAACAGCAACAACCACAAAATGATTAATATTTGCACATCATCAAGGCTACATCAGATACATCAGATCCACAGTAGGCCTAGTGTTCAAGGTTAAAAGTTAACATGCTGGAATAATATTGTAAGTAAATGTAGCAACGAAAAAAGAATTTCACTTTTCTTAATGGTTCATTATCAGTTTGTCATGGATGAATGCACGTTATGGAGAGTGATTTACTGAGGAATGAGAAGACTACTCTGTAGGTTTTAAAATGAATACAAAAATATGCTTAAACTCCCCTTTTGGATCCATCTTCTTCAATCCAATTCTACATTTTTGAATGATGACGTTAAATTCACAGATTTTTGGGAATCATCAAAGCTCAGCCAATGAGATTGTTTCCCTCCAGATGGTTTGTGATTTCATTCTCTGTTCACAGCACAACACAGAGCTGATAGTCGTCATTCCTCAACATGGGTGACTTGAGAGGCTTTTGTGATGCATAGAGGACTTAGTGTGGGAAACTCAAATGAGCGCTCTTTGACACAGGAGGACATCTGGTACATCTGGAGAGGACCTGAAGACAAGTTTCTCTCTTTATTTTCATCAAGATGTTATTACAAACTGCACCGCAGCATTTCTACAATAAAGAAAAAAGAGCTAAATTGTTTATTTGAAATTGATCTTCTTCATGCATATCTGATGCATAAAACAATTATTGTATTTTGCAATAGACATGAAAATATTGTTGTCAGGAACTGTAAATACTACTTAAAGATCTCAAATATGAACATGCTGAAGGTTTGAACTCTAAAACCTGAAAGGCTATGACATGCATGAAAACACACCACCACACGTGTGTATAAAGTGGTGGGTAAAGTGTGCCCTTTCAGCATCATTGACCCCAACATCAGGCAGCAGACTAACTCTCCTCACAGGGTCAGTCCTTTCCCACATCCACACAGTGGGTCTGTGGGTCTCTCTCCATCACCTCCAACCAGCACCTGTTCCCCTGAGGTTTGACCCTAAAAACTCCTCATTGTCCTCTGCAGCTCAGCCATTGGCTGCTGACTGTGAGAAACTCCAACCAGCCCAAGACCCACACATTCATATGGATATCTGGGAGTATAAATAGAGGACATGAAGCCAGTGCTGATCAGATTCACTCTACACAGAGAGATCTACTGCAGCTACAGCAATGGCGCCTACAATCACTTCAACAGCAGATTACCCAAAGGAACATTTGAGTCTGAACCTCAAGGTAAATATTGTAACCAATCTCTTTTAGATTTTTCAAAGATTGTTGCTTGACCTCATACTCTGTGCATATGTAAAGATCAAATGTATTAATGACATCTATTTCCTATTTGCAGATAAGAAAACCTATTGTTGAGAAGATGCGCAGGGATCGCATCAACAAAAGTATTGAGGACCTCAAGGATCTCCTGGGTCCAAAACTCCTCAACCAGCAGCCTGAATCCAAGCTGGAGAAAGCTGACATCCTGGAGATGACCGTTTGCCTCCTGAGACAACAGCAGCATAAGACTCTGCTCTCCTCTGATGCAGTGCACCAGGGATTCTCCACCTGTGCCAAGGAAGATGTTCACTTCCTGTCAAAAACTCATGGAACTGTGCTGAACCACTTCCAGACCCAGAAGTCGTCCTCTGATGAGGACATGCCAGATCAAGCCCTGCCTCAGTTTAGTGTGCTGAATCAGCACACACTGAGCAAAGACAAGAGTCCAGCCAAGAGTGCCCCCTGGAGGCCTTGGTAGAAAACTATGAAGTGTGGTTCAAGATGAACTAAGACTGTCATTGGTTAAGCCTGAAAATCCAGGTCTTATCATTTCTTTTCAACTGAAAAGAATGTCAGATAATTTCCAGGAGGAAATAAGGAATATCATATCTGTGATACAGACTGCTAACTGTCTTCTGTGAAGACTTTCTTTCAAGTGTGGCAAATTATATAATTTGCAAAACAGCCATATTGGTGACATTTTCATAGCTGAAAATAACTCAAATACCATGTTATTGAAATAATGACAACACCCTGCTTTCTTTTAAAGCAGCATATTGTTTCTTAGGAAACTGTGCTAACCTCATTAATGGATTTCTCTCAATGAGTTTTTTTTTTATTATTTCAACATTGGGAGAAATGTGAAAATTTCTCAACATTTAAGAAACATGAATGGTGTGCTTTCAATGAAATGCATCTCTATGTGTTGTAATAACCACAAATAGCTTTGATATGAAGCTTCCACTGTCTTTTATAAAGGCCTGTTATATTTGTCTCTTTAGAGATAAAGTTGTTGAGTAATGTCAGATGACAATGATTTTATTCTAAGATGTTAGAAACTGACTTAATTAATGGAATTCTCTCGAGGAGGAAGACTTTTTCTTTCTTACCTTAACAAAGTGGGAAATATGAAACTTTCTTGACATTTAAGAAACATGATTATTGTGCTTTCAATGAAATGCATTTCTTATGTGCTGTAATAACCACAAAAATATAGCTTTGATATGAAGCTTCCATTGTCTTTTATAAAGACCTGTTATATTTGTCTCATATAGAGATCAACCTGTTGATTGTCAGTAGACAATGGTTTTGTTCTGTGTTGTTAAGAAAACGTTATTGTTTTCGAATGTCTTGACTCCCAAGCCGGACAAAGTACAATAAATCAATGTCTGCGTAATTCACTGTCTCTTGTCTCTGTTTGATCAGTAGATATATTTTAGACCAGAAATAAGCTATAAATATGCAGCTGTAGTTTAAAGAAAGTAAACAGTCAACAGACAACTGTCAAGGAAACTCACAGTCAATTGCCAGTCTTTTTATTTTATTTTATCTGAACCACTCCTTAGTGTACACCACAAACCCCACTTCTCACCCTTCCCCATAGCATAGAAGGGGCATTCCCTTATCCATAATTTTAGTAAGATTCAATAGCAATTGTACTAAATTGTGCATTGTGGGCAAGAAAGTAGATCTACTTAAATTTCAATTCCACCTCATTTCATTGTGAGAGCATTCAAATGACCTTGAGATTTGGAGAGGTTTTTGCAGTTTAGCCCACTGGATCCAGCGGCACCTGTTGAAACCCACTATGATTTCATGTTCTTTATGTCCATGAAGAACCAGGCAATAAGCTTTAACTGAGTAAGTGGGTGTGTCTTCCAGCAGTTTAAATAGGGCTGGGAGTGGCTAGAGCTGACGACATACAGCATATGCTTACATATCTAAGTGCAGCATGATTTCTTCTGTATAATTAAAATTCCCTTTGATTGTAGACATTTACAGAAATAATGTACAATATTACAATACAGTAATACTCTTTTATCCACAAAATTCCAGATTCCAATTCAATGCAAAATGGTTCCATCTTTTTGTTTCTGATGATTAGCAATGTTGAAACAAACACATTTTCATCAACAGTGATAGACACACTCATTAAATGTGCTTAAGTTGCATATGGCATTATGATAGTGTTTCTTGCCCTGAAGTATCATGATGAATTTGAAGAGATGTTATTTTACATGTTGTCTCTCTAGCTCTTATTCATACTCAATATTGTTTTCAAAATGTTAGCGCAAATAAATTAAAACAATTTAGAAATGTAATCCAGTGGTTGGATAGAAACTGAATTAGACCCCACTGCTCTCACCGTCAGCTGGGCAGCAGGGGGATGGAACTCCTTGACTAATGTGGAGGGTAATGAGACACACTTCTATTGTTCCCCATTGAAGAGCAGAGAATGGAGAGAGTGTGGGAAAGCGTGGTGGACTCTCTCACAGACCTCCTGAGGGTCAATGGACACAGACTTGAAACGCCAGTTGGTGTTCTGCAAAAAAACTGTGATATGAGGAGAGAATCTGTAGAGTTCAGTTAGAAAATAAAGGGTCAAATAGAATAATGTTTACTAAACAACATGTACTGTGTATACACCTGTTTGTATACAATTCGGATAACAATAGTGAAACATGTTTTAGTTTTAGTTTGTTCAAAGATCAAATGCATGTGTTACGGGTCTGCAGGGCTCCTTGCTTGTGTCCTGTCTATTGTGTCTCCCTTACAGGTGAGCCAAGCACAGGTGTGGCGTGGATTGGCACACGTGTGGGTCTGATTGATTACTTCCTGGATGGCCTTTAATATCTCCGTAGACCTAGATGTTGAGGCCGCCGCTTCTGCTCCTCTCCCACACCTTTTTGGCGTTTACTTTCTTTATGCACGACACCTCATCCCATTCCCATGGTTGAAGTGTGGGAAAGCTCTGGAGAGGAGAGTCTCAGTTCCTGGTCATTAGCATCCACAGTCCCAATGGAGTTGCACACCCACAAGGGAATAGGTCCGTGTGTGCTTAATTTGTTATAATAGAAGCAACAACAAAAATATCAACATTTGCATATCATCAAGGCTATACTATCAGATACATCAGATCCACTGCGGTAGAGTTCAAGGTTAAAAGTTAACATGCTAGAAGTAAGTAAATGTAGCAATGAAGAAGGAATTTCACTTTTCTTTATGCTTCATTATCAGTTTCTCATAGATGAATGCACGTTATGGAGAGGGATTTACTGAGGAATGAGGAGAATACTCTTAAGTTTTAAAATGAATACAAAAATATGTTTAAAATCTTCTTCTGGATCCTTCTTCATCAATCCAATTCTAGAACATTCTTCTACGATGACGTTAAATTCACAGATTTTTGGGAATCATATCAAAGCTCAGCCAATGAGATTCTTTCCCTCCAGATGGTTTGTGATGTCATTCTCTGTCCACAGCACAACACTGAGCTAGTCGTCATTCCTCAACATGGGTGACTTGAGAAGCTTTTGTGATGCATAGAGGACTTAGTGTGGGAAACTCAAATGAGCGCTCTTTGACACAGGAGGACATCTGTTACATCTGGAGAACTCCTGAAGACAAGTTTCCCTCCATATTTTCATCAAGATGTTATTACAAACTCCATGACAGCATTTCTACAATAAAGAAAAAAGAGCTAAATTGTTTATTTGAAATGTATCTGCATGCATAATGCATAAAGCCCCGAGAATGTTTCTATTTTGCAAAAGACATGAAAATATTTTTCTCAAGAATTCTGCAAATATTACTTTTTTTCTTTTACTCTTAACTCTCAAACCTTAAAGGCTGTGACATAGATAGATAGATAGATAGATAGATAGATAAATAGATAGATAGATAGATAGATAGATAGATAGACATATAGACAGATAGATAGATACTTTATTCATCCCCAAAGGGAACTGCAAGACATGCATGAGAACACACCACCACACGTGTCTGTACAGTGGTGGGTAACGTGTGCCCTGTCAGCATCATTGACCCCAACATCAGGCAGCAGATAAATTCTCCTCACAGGGTCAGTCCTTTCCCACATCCACACAGTGGGTCTGTGGGTCTCTCTCCATCACCCCCAACCAGCACCTGTTCCCCGGAGGTTTGACCCTAAAAACTCCTCATTGTCCTCTGCAGCTCAGCCATTGGCTGCTGACTGTGAGAAACTCCAACCAGCCCAAGACCCACACATTCATATGGAGATCTGGGAGTATAAATAGAGGACATCAAGCCAGTGCTGATCAGATTCACTCTACACAGAGAGATCTACTGCAGCTACAGCAATGGCGCCTACAATCATTTCTATAGCAGACTACCCAAAGGAACATTTGAGTCTGAGCCTCAAGGTAAATATTGTAAACAATGTCTTTTAGATTTTTCAAAAATGTTCCTTGACCTCATACTACGTACATATTTAAAGATCAAATGTATTAATGACATCTATTTCCTATTTGCAGACAAGAAAACCTATTGTTGAGAAGATGCGCAGGGATCGCATCAACAAAAGTATTGAGGACCTCAAGGATCTCCTGGGTCCAAAACTCCTCAACCAGCAGCCTGAATCCAAGCTGGAGAAAGCTGACATCCTGGAGATGACCGTTTGCCTCCTGAGACAACAGCTCCAGCATAAGACTCTGCTCTCCTCTGATGCAGTGCACCAGGGATTCTCCACCTGTGCCAAGGAAGATGTTCACTTCCTGTCAAAAACCCATGGAACTGTGCTGAACCACTTCCAGACCCAGAAGTCGTCCTCTGATGAGGACATGCCAGATCAAGCCCTGCCTCAGTTTAGTGTGCTGAATCAGCACACACTGAGCAAAGTCAAGAGTCCAGCCAAGAGCGCCCCCTGGAGGCCTTGGTAGAAAACTATGAAGTGTGGTTCAACGTGAACTAAGACTGTCATTGGTTAAGCCTGAAAATGCAGGTGTTATATCTTCTTTTCATCTGAAAAGAATGTCAGATCATTTCCAGGAGGAAATATGGAAAACCATATCTGTGATACAGACTGCTAACTGTCTTCAGTGAAGACTTTCTTACAAGTGTGGCAAATTATACAATTTGCAAAACAGCCATATTGGTGACATTTTCATAGATGAAAATAACTCAAATACCATGTTATTGAAATGATGACTACACCCTGCTTTTTTTTAAAGCAACATATTGTTTCTTAGGAAACTGTGCTAACCTCATTAATGGATTTCTCTCAATGAGAGACTTTTTTTTATTTCAACATTGGGAGAAATGTGAAACTTTCTTAACATTTAAGAAACATTAATGGTGTGCTTTCAATGAAATGCATCTTTTATGTGTTGTAATAACCACAAATAACTTTGATATGAAGCTTCCACTGTCTTTTATAAAGGCCTGTTATATTTGTCTCATTAGAGATAAAGTTGTTGAGTAATGTCAGATGACAATGATTTTATTCTAAGATGCTAGAAATTGACTTAATTAATGGAATTTTCTCAAGGAGGAAGACGTTTTCTTTCTTACCTCAACAAAGTGAGAAATATAAAACTTTCTTGACATTTAAGAAACATGATTAGTGTGCTTTCAATGAAATGCATTTATTATGTGCTGTAATAACCACAAATAGCTTTGATATGAAGCTTCCATTGTCTTTTATAAAGACCTGTTATATTTGTCTCATATAGAGATCAACCTGTTGATTGTCGATAGACAATGGTTTTGTTCTGTGTTGTTAACAAAACGTTATTGTTTTCTAATGTCTTGACTTCCAAGCCGGACAAAGTACAATAAATCAATGTCTGCCTAATTCACTCTCTCTTCTCTCTGTTTGTTCAGTAGATATATTTACCGTAGACCAGATGTAAGCTATAAATATGCAGCTGTAGTTTAAAGAAAGCAAAAACTTAATAACAGTCAAAACACAACTGTCATGGCACCTCACAGTCAATTGCCAGTCTTTTTCCATCTGAACCATTACTTACTGTACAGCACAAACCCCCAAACCTCACCCCTCCCCAACACAGATACATGCCTTTATCCATAACTTTAGTAAGATTTAATAGTATGCTCATATTGTCAGCATCTGTAGGCTGGAAAGCAACTGTCCTTGAATTTCAAGTCAACATCATTTCATTGTGAGAACATTCCAACAACCTTAAGATTTGGAGATGTGTTTGCAACATCTTTAGCCAACAATTGAATCCAGCAGCACTTGTAGAAACTTTGATTTGACGTTCTTATGGCTATGAAGAACCATGCAGGCAATTAGATTTCACTGGGTAAGCTAAATGTCTTCCAGCAGTTTAGATGGGACAGTTTATGCTAGAAGTCAAATAGGGAGTGGCAAGAGCTGACGACATTCCAACAGCATATACTGTACGTATGTATGCTGTGCATATTATCTTTAGAATTAAAATCCCTTTTGACTGTATATATTTACAGAAATGACGTACAATAGCATAATACAGGAATATTATTTAATGCACAAGATTCCAAGATTCCAATTTAAAGAAAAATGGTTCTACAGTCGTCAAGCACACATATAAAATAAACCTGGATATGGCATTATGAATGTCAATAGTGTTTCTTGCTCTTAAGTATCATAATGAATTTGAAGTAATGCTATATCTCAATAATGTCCCTCTGGCTATAATGCACACTCAATATTGGTATCAAAATGTTTGCTGTTAAAAATCAAAACAATTTATGATTGTAATCTAATCCAGTGGTTGGATAGAAACTGAATTAGACCCCACTGCTCTCACCGTCAGCTGGGCAGCAGGGGGATGGAACTCCTTGACTAATGTGGAGGGTAATGAAACACACTTATATTGTTCCCCATTGAAGAGCAGAGAATGGAAAGAGTGTGGGAAAGCGTGGTGGACTCTCTCACAGACCTCCTGAGGGTCAATGGACACTGACTTGAAACGTCAGAATTTGCTTGGTGTTCTACAAAAAAACTGATGTTGATATGAGGAAAGAATCTGTAGAGTTCAGTTAGAAAATAAAGGGTCAAATCAAATCATGTTTACTAAACAACATGTACTGTGTATACACCTACAATTCTGAAAACAAGTGATATGTTTTAGTTATAGTTTGTTCAAAAATGATATGCATGCATCTCAAAGTCAGGAGACCTATGAAAATGCTTACTCTGGAAGAAGGACACTGAAGCTGTAATGCATTGAAAACTGCACACTAATGGAAGTTATTCCTGAAATGACACCCTTACCCAGTCCTGATAAGGCACACTTCCATTATTTACAGCGGGCTGTCAATGGTCAAAGTGTGGGAAAGCTCTGGAGAGGAGAGTCTCAGTTCCTGGTCATTAGCATCCACAGTCCCAGGGGAGTTTCCGCACACCCTCAAGGGAATAGGCCAGTGTGTGTTTAATTTGTTATAATAAATAACAGCAACAACCACAAAAGTATTAATATTTGCACATCATCAAGGCTACATCAGATACATCAGATCCACTACAGTAGTGTTCAAGGTTAAAAGTTAACATGCTGGAATAATATTATAAGTAAATGTAGCGACGAAAAAATAATTTCACTTTTCTTAATGATTCATTATCAGTTTGTCATGGATGAATGCAAGTTTTGGAGAGTGTTTTACTGGGGAATGAGAAGACTACTCTGTAAGTTTTAAAATGAATACAAAAAAACTTCTTCTGGATCCATCTTCTTCAATCCAATTCTAGTACATTCTTGAATCATGACGTTAAATTCACAGATTTTTGGGAATCATCAAAGCTCAGCCAATGAGATTCTTTCCCTCCAGATGGTTTGTGATGTCATTTTCTGTTCACAGAGCTGATAGTCGTCATTCCTCAACATGGGTGACTTGAGAAGCTTTTGTGATGCATAGAGGACTTAGTGTGGGAAACTCAAATGAGCGCTCTACCAGCAACATGACAGCAGAGGACATCTGGTACATCTGGAGAGGACCTGAAGACAAGTTTCTCTCCGTATTTTCATCCTGATGTTATCAAACAATGCACCGCAGCATTTCTGCAATACAGAAAAAAAGCAGAATTGTTTATTTGAAATTGATCTTCATGCATATCTGATGCATAAAATAATTATTGTATTTTGCAATAGACATGAAAATATTGTTGTCAATTTTGTAAATACTGATTAAAGATCTCAAATATGAACATGCTGAAGGTTTGAACTCTAAAACCTGGAAGGCTATGACATGCATGAAAACACACCACCACACGTGTGTATAAAGTGGTGGGTAACGTGTGCTCTTTCAGCATCATTGACCCCAACATCAGGCAGCAGAAATCTCCTCACAGGGTCAGTCCTTTCCCACATCCACACAGTGGGTCTGTGGGTCTCTCTCCATCACCTCCAACCAGCACCTGTTCCCCTGAGGTTTGACCCTAAAAACTCCTCATTGTCCTCTGCAGCTCAGCCATTGGCTACTGACTGTGAGAAACTCCAACCAGCCCAAGACCCACACATTCATATGGAGATCTGGGAGTATAAATAGAGGACATCAAGCCAGTGCTGATCAGATTCACTCTACACAGAGAGATCTACTGCAGCTACAGCAATGGCGCCTACAATCACTTCAACAGCAGATTACCCAAAGGAACATTTGAGTCTGAACCTCAAGGTAAATATTGTAACCAATCTCTTTTAGATGTTTAAAAAATGTTGCTTGACCTCATACTCTGTGCATATTTAAAGATCACATGTATTAATGACATCTTCTTCCTATTTGCAGATAAGAAAACCTATTGTTGAGAAGATGCGCAGGGATCGCATCAACAAAAGTATTGAGGACCTCAAGGATCTCCTGGGTCCAAAACTCCTCAACCAGCAGTCTGAATCCAAGCTGGAGAAAGCTGACATCCTGGAGATGACCGTTTGCCTCCTGAGACAACAGCTCCAGCATAAGACTCTGCTCTCCTCTGATGCAGTGCACCAGGGATTCACCACCTGTGCCAAGGAAGATCTTCACTTCCTGTCAAAAACTCATGGAACTGTGCTGAACCACTTCCAGACCCAGAAGCCATCCTCTGATGAGGACATGCCAGATCAAGCCCTGCCTCAGTTTAGTGTGCTGAATCAGCACACACTGAGCAAAGACAAGAGTCCAGCCAAGAGTGCCCCCTGGAGGCCTTGGTAGAAAACTATGAAGTGTGGTTCAAGATGAACTAAGACTGTCATTGGTTTAGCCTGAAAATGCAGGTGTTATATTTTCTTTTCAACTGAAAAGAATGTCAAATCATTTCCAGGAGGAAATATGGAATACCATATCTGTGATACAGACTGCTAGCTGTCTTCAGTGAAGACTTTCTTACAAGTGTGGCAAATTATACAATTTGCAAAACAGCCATATTGGTGACATTTTCATAGATGAAAATAACTCAAATACCATGTTATTGAAATAATGACTAAACCATGCTTTCTTTTAAAGCAACATATTGTTTCTTAGGAAACTGTGCTAACCTCATTAATGGATTTCTCTCAATGAGAGACTTTTTTTTATTTCAACATTGGAAGAAATGTGATATTTTCTCAACATTTAAGAAACATGAATGGTGTGCTTTCAGTGAAATGCATCTTTTATGTGTTGTAATAACCACAAATAACTTTGATATGAAGCTTCCACTGTCTTTTATAAAGGCTTGTTATATTTGTCTCTTTAGAGATAAAGTTGTTGAGTAATGTCAGAAGACAATGATTTTATTCTAAGATGTTAGAAATTCACTTAATTAATGCAATTTTCTCAAGGAGGAAGATGTTTTCTTTCTTACCTCAACAAAGTGAGAAATATAAAACTTTCTTGACATTTAAGAAACATGATTATTGTGCTTTCAAATGCATTTTTGTATGTGCTGTAATAACCACAAATAGCTTTGATATGAAGCTTCCATTGTCTTTTATAAAGACCTGTTATATTTGTCTCATATAGAGATCAACCTGTTGATTGTTGATAGACAATGGTTTTGTTCTGTGTTGTTAAGAAAACGTTATTGTTTTCTAATGTTTTAACTCCCAAGCCGGACAAAGTACAATAAATCAATGTCTGCGTAATTCACTGTCTCTTGTCTCTGTTTGATCAGTAGATATATTTTAGACCAGATGTTAATATAATTATGAATATGCAGCTAACTAAACTAAAACTTAATAACAGTCAACACACAACTGTCAAGGCAACTCACAATCAATTGCCAGTCTTTTTCCATCTGAACCACTCCTTACTGTACAGCACAAACCCCAAACTTCACCTTTTACCGACACAGATATATGCCTTTATCCATAACTTTAGTAAGATTAGTATGCTCATATTGTCAGCATCTGTAGGCTGGAAAGCAACTGTCCTTGAATTTCAAGTCCACATCATTTCATTGTGAGAACATTCCAACAACCTTGAGATATGGAGATATGTTTGCAACATCTTTAGCCAACAATTGAATCCAGTGACACTTGTTGAAATATACCTTGATTTGAAGTTCTTATGGCTACAAAGAACCAGGCAATTAGATTTAACTGGTTAAGCTGTGTAATGTGTATTACAGCAGTTTAGATGGGACAGTTTATGCTAGAAGTCAAATAGTGGCAAGAGCTGATGACATACCAAAAGCATACTGTACAGTACGTATACTGTGCATTATTCTCTTTAAAATTAAAATCCCTTTTTACTGTAGATATTTACAGAAATGACGTACAATAGCACAATACAGGAATATTATTTAATGCACAAGATTCCAAGATTCCAATTTAAAGCAAAATGGTTCCATCTGTTTGTTTCTGATGTGCAGCAATGCACTGTCATCAACAGTGATAAACTGTTTTTACTTTTGACTGCATGCTCACAGTGTTTTGGCAATGAAACCAAGATGCACGATAGGACCACCGATCTTTACTTTCTGTCACATCTAAACATTATAGCTAACACTATACAAATGTGACATTGGAGGAAAATATTATATCAAGTAGTAAAAGGTTTCAAATTCGATCTACAGTTGTCAAGCACACACATAAAATACACTTGGATATGGTATTAGACCCCACTGCTCTCACCGTCAGCTGGGCAGCAGGGGGATGGAACTCCTTGACTAATGTGGAGGGTAATGAGACACACTTCTATTGTTCCCCATTGAAGAGCAGAGAATGGAGAGAGTGTGGGAAAGCGTGGTGGACTCTCTCACAGACCTCCTGAGGGACAATAGACACAAACTTGAAACGCCAGTTTGCTTGGTGTTCTGCAAGTAAGAAAACTAGATGCGATACACAATATGACCGCCGCTCAGTCCTGCACATTCTCTCCGCAAATATCAATCACACTTTTGTTTCCATCGCCTACTCCATCCCCTACTGCAACTTTTATGCATGTGAATGAGTGTGTGCATGTGTGCGCTTGCTTTTGTGTATGAGTGCTTCTCTGTCTATGAGTGTGTGTGTGTGTGTGTGTGTGTGTGTGTGTGTGTCTGCTTGTCTGCTTGTGTATGTGTTTTATGTGTCTCATATGTTCACTACATCTGAAGATAGGGGCGATTAAAGCAATATTATGTTGCATTTTTTACCATGGGGGTGCAAATCAAAAAATGACTGGTTATAAGCTAAGTTGATGCATGCGGGCTCTTTAGACCAACATACCATAAACATTTCGTCATCTTAGGTGCCACGGTTCTGGTAGGTATTTAAGAAAAAAAAAATTTTGGATTTCCGCGGGGGTGGAGTGGCCCCCAGGGACGCAACAAAATGTTTCCGCTGAAGTCTACTGGGGCTACATGTGCCCCAGTACAAGTTTCATGTGCCCCGGTGTTACGGTGTCCCGGGAATCGGGGGGGGGGGGGGGGGGGGGGGGGGGGGGTGAAAAACTTTGACAAGAACTATATGACCACTACGCTATCGGCGGTCATAATAAATGGTCAAATCAAATTATGCTCACTAAACAACATACATGTACAGTTACAGTACAATACATACATGTTTTGTGTACATACTGAAAACCAGCGCAAAATGTTTGTTTGTTCAAAACTTGAATACATGCATATCAAAGTCCTAGTCCTAGAAAAAAAAATGCTAACTGCTGGAAGAACACTCAACATGAAAATCCACTGAATTGTTTTTAATTATGGATGTGAATAAATGTTTGTTGCCGTCCTGATAAGGCACACTTCCACCTGTCATTGGTCAAAGTGTGGGAAAGCTCTGGAGATGAGAGTCTCAGTTCCTGGTCATTAGCATCCACAGTCCCAGTGGTGATTCCACAAACACACATGGGAATAGGCGTGTGTGCTTTAAGAAAAAATGAAATAATTTCTCAACAATGTACATGACATCATCAAGGCTGTACTTTATCAGCAATGTCAGATTCATGCACTTCAGAGTGTTCAACGAAAAGCGTTATCATGCTTGAATGGTATAATTCAATGAGCCAAATCAAGAAGGAATGTACTGAGGAGTGAGTAGACTATCTCTATCCGTATTAAACTGAATACATGGGCATTAAGTTCTCATTTGTAATCCTTGTTTTCCAGTTAAATTCCAGTACATTCTTGAATGTTGATGAGATTGTCACATTGACACTGTTTTACTTTTGACTGCATGCTCAATGTGTGACCATGAAACCAAGATGCAGGATTGGCTCACTGTTCTTTTCTTTCATGCTGGTCACATTGCAGTTTTCAAAACATTACACAAATGTGATAGATGTTTATCAAATTCCAGTACATTCTTGAATGATGATGGTAAAATCATACATTTGGTGAATCACTTCAAACTTCAGCCAATAAGAATCTTTCCCTCCAGATGGTTTGTGATGTCATTCTCTGTTCACAGCACAACACAGAGCTGATAGTCGTCATTCCTCAACATGGGTGACTTGAGATGCTTTTGTGATGCATAGAGGACTTAGTGTGGGAAACTCAAATGAGCGCTCTACCAGCAACATGACAGCAGAGGACATCTGTTACATCTGGAGAACTACAAACACAGAGGGAAGGGAGTGTTCTGAAGACCTTACAAAACAAATGTATTATAACTGCAACATACAAAAATGTGCTATTCTTCTTATCTTTTTCTGATTAAAGAATTCACAAAAGTATGAACTTCAAAAAGTGGTAGCTTGCATGAATTTTGATGAGTTGTATGTTTAAAGAATTCTATTGTAAATATTGAAAATCTCATATTCTCTCAATAGTGCACAGTATTTGAACTCACAAACCTAAAAAGCTGTGATATGCATATGACATGCAACAAACCACCACACGTGTCTGTACAGTTGTGGGTAACGTGTGCCCTGTCAGCATCACTGACCCCAACATCAGACAGCAGATTAACTCTCCTCACAGGGTCAGTCCTTTCCCACATCCACACAGTGGGTCTGTGGGTCTCTCACCACCACCCCTAACCAGCACCTGTTCCCCTGAGATTTGACCATTGAGCCCCAGCAATGGGAGAATCCAGCATGTGGCAGCTCCACACTCCTCATTGTCCTCTGCAGCTCAGCCATTGGCTGCTGACTGTGAGAAACTCCAACCAGCCCAAGACCCACACATTCATATGGAGATCTGGGAGTATAAATAGAGGACATCAAGCCAGTGCTGATCAGATTCGCTCTACACAGAGAGATCTACTGCAGCTACAGCAATGGCTCCTACAATCACTTCAACAGCAGACTACCCAAAGGAACACTTGAACCTGACTCACAAGGTAGATATTGTAACTTACCGCTTTCAACTTGACATTTGTTTAGTTTGTTGGTTTGTCTTTGAAATATATATTGAACATAGATATTGACCACATATTGTTCTTCTTTGTAGATGAGAAAACCCATTGTGGAGAAACTGCGCAGAGATCGCATCAACAAAATTATCGAGGACCTCAAGGATCTCCTTGGTCCAGAGGTCCTCAACCAGCAGCCTGACTACAAGCTGGAAAAAGCTGACATCCTGGAGTTGACGGTATCTCTCCTGAGACAACGGCTCCAGCATAAGCCCTCCTCTGATGCAGTTCACCTGGGATTCTCAAGGTGTACCCAAGGGGTCATATACTTGAAGTCCGAAGATGAGGTCCAGACACACTCCCGTGGAACTGTGCTGAACCACTTCCAGACCCAGAAGCCGTCCTCTGATGAGGACATGCCAGATCAAGCCCTGCCTCAGTTTAGTGTGCTGAATCAGCACACACTGAGCAAAGACAAGAGTCCAGCCAAGAGCGCCCCCTGGAGGCCTTGGTAGAAAACTATGTAGTTCAACAAGAACTAAGACTGTCATTGGTTAAGCCTGAAAATGCAGGTGTTATATTTTCTTTTCATCTGAAAAGAATGTCAGATCATTTCCCGGAGGAAATTTAGAATACCATGTCTGTGATATTGACTGCCAATTGTCTTCAGTGAAGACTTTCTTACAAGTAGCAAATTGTATAATTTGCAATACAGCCATATTGATGACAGCTGAAAAGAACTCAATACTGTGTTATTGAAATTTATTTATTTATTTATTTTTTTTAAAAGATCTTTGAAAAGATAGCTTTTGTTGAAGCCTTCAAATGCAGTCATTTTTCTCTTTTCATATGAAAAGAATGTTGATGATTCATTTAATTGATTTTTGATTTTGTCATGGTTATACATGTAACTCAATCAAATAGGCCTACTATTTCATTGATATGCAATGAATCCAATATGCTTTATTTTGAAAAGCAATGTTTTCTTTGAAACATAACCTTATGGATACGAACTATGAGGGCATTTTCTTTCTGCTGAACATTTTGAGACAATACTTTAATTTTCATGGTTGCACATGAAATCTGATATCCAAACTATCATGTGCTTTATTTTTCAAAGCAATGTTTTGTTTCCTTTGAAACTTTACCTTATGGATAGAAACTGTGTCTTCATTTTTAACATTTTGAGACATTGATGTCATTTTCATGGTTGTACATGAAAACTTTTATTATATTCACGTGATATCCAAGCAATCAATTATGCTTTATTTTTAAAGCAAGCTTTATTTTTCTTATCGTTTAAGAAATCTGAATGCAATACTGTGCTTTCTATGAAATGCATTTATTCTTCTGTATGACCTCAAATAGCTTTGATATGAAGCTGTTGTTGTCTTTTGTAAAGACATGTTTTAACTTGTCTCATAGAGGCTTTTAATCAATTTGATTTAATGACAATGTATTTGTTCTTAAATTGAAAATGCTTAATGACACTAAGCAAGAAGCACTATAAATAAATCAAACAATCATCTGAAATATTTGGCTCGGTTCGTCATTCCATGTCAACTTATGTGACCTTATCCTCTTAAGTCAGTTGATGAGTCTGTCAAGTGTAGTTTTGTAGAGTCAGAAATGCTACAAAAGGAAAGTAATAATCTATTGCAAAACACCAAGTCGTTGCTAATAATCTTTTGTCTTTGCCTGGCTAATACGTGGGCTCTAGGGTCCTAGCTCTCTTTCACTCAAGTAAAAGTGAGGAAGTACAGGAATTCTCAAAGTAATTTATAAAAGTAAAGAGTATACTAGTGTAGCCTATGGAAGTTCAACCACATAGGACACAAAGGAGTTGGGATTCTTTCTTTTTATTTTTCAACCAGTGTTAGGTATAAGTTAGCATGTATTCGTTATGCTAAGTTCAGTTTTCTCCAACTAAAATACGGCAGTGGGCTTACTTTCTAAAACCAGACAAACAACATATACACAGTCTTAGAAATGAAAACAACACTTTACATGTCTAATTTGAAAATAAAATAGATTTAAGATGTCACTTACATCTTCGGCCGTTACAGCAAATGTGGACTAACAAATTACAGCAACTCGGGACGAACAGTCCTCAAACTTCATTAGCACCTATAGCACAAACATATCATGTTTCTAACAGCATTTCAAACAATCAATTAAATGGATTATTACGGTGTGGAAAAGCTATTTACCAGAAAATATACGGAATATGTGGCACACGACAGCTCAGCCTGCTTCCTCTCGTAGCCTACTCTGGGAAAAAGGAGCGAACTCCAACTCACGCAGGGAATTACTAATGAAGGAGGCCAGCTATGTACAACTCGCCAGAATTGGCAACTACCGCCCCCTACTGGGTGTACAATTTACTCTCTAAATACTGCACTTGAATACAATTAATGAACAACCATTCTTAAGGTTTAGTTTATGACAAATGTGAACCTTTGGTCTCAAGAATAGAAAATAATAAAAGAAAACAATTGACAAATCTTAAAATAGCCTATAAAAAATGAACCATAAATGTAGTGATTTAATTCCTTTTTACCACCTGGTTACATTCTCCCCTGCATATGTCAACGTCCTCGATGACAAATTATTCTATGAAAAACACATTGCTCCTTGCAGGCTTTCTCGAATAAAACAACACCAATACTTGATAAAACATATGGAACCATCTATGTGCTTACTGCTACTGCATTACATGCTGACCTGGGAAGATTGAAAGGGTTTGTATGTATCCCTGCAGTAGTTCTTGAACTGTGCCTCTGAGGAGGTAGGCTGGTTCCCTGATCTGGTGAAGTTGGTGTCTCTACCCTTAGTGTGTCCACATGCTCGTCACCTATGTTATCACTAGTCACCAGTAACTGCTCATCATCATGTACAGGCTCAGGTATAAGAGCATCATCTGTACTGTCCATGTCTAGCTGTGCACTAGGCTCTTCATAGCTTTGGGGACCAGTCACCTCTTCAAGCACTACAAAATCAGGTTCCTCAAATTCATCACAATTGTGTGTTTCTGTCACTCTGGGCATGCTACCCTCAGGGGGACTCACTGTATCAGGTCTCGGTTTAGGCATGGGAAGATTACAAGGCCGCAATTCTGTCCTATGTACCCTCTTAATAGGACCTCCCTCCAAAGGTTCAACAGTATGTGTCGTGCCCTGAATATCTATTACTCTGTATACAACGGGGCTCCAAGCATCCTGGATTTTGTTCCTTCCTAGGGGCCTATGACGAAGGTAGACAATTTGACCTAAATTCACCTTAGGACAGAAGACTTTCTCATTCAATAAAGACATTCTTTCATTAGCCTTATGCTCTGAGTACTCTTTAGCTCGTTCATGGGCCTGTCTCAGTCTCTCCTGATGTACAGACAGCCAGTCTACTCTCCTATCACCTGCAACCGTGTCTTGGCCTAACAAAGCATCTACAGGCAGTCTTGGCTGGACCCCAAAGAGTAAAAAGTGAGGTGAATACCCTGTGGTGGAATGAGGGGTGACATTGTATGCATAAATCAATTCAGGAAGATGCTCAGTCCACCTTCTCTTCTTTTCAGGGGGAAGAGTTCGTAAGAGGTCATGAAGGGTTCTGTTGTACCTCTCGCATTGGGCATTTCCCTGAGGCCTATAGGGAGTGGTACGAGTTTTTTTAACACCATAAAGTTTACACAACTCAGCAATGACTTCACTTTCAAAGTTTCTACCTTGATCTGAGTGTAATCTCTCCGGTACTCCATATTTCATGAACCATTCCTTCAATAAGATCTTTGCTGTGGTGTCAGCTTTCTGGTCTCTAGTTGGGTAGGCCTGTGTGAATTTTGTGAATACATCTGTGACCACAAGTACATTTTCACGACCATCAGATGCTGGTTCTAACAGAGTGAAATCTACAGCCACCACTTCGAGAGGTCTAGAAGCTAGGAAAGCTGTAACAGGGGGATGTATCTTGGGCTGAGGCATCTTGGTGAGAATACAACGTTGGCACTTCTTCACCCAGTTATCTACATCTTCGTACATGCCAACCCAAAAACCCCTTTGCTTCAACAGGCTAACAGTTCGTTCAATTCCCTGGTGACCCATGGCGTCATGAACACTCTCTAAGACCTGTTCTCTGAGGCAAAGTGGAACAAGTAGTTGCCAGCACTGACCGTGTCGAGGATCCTCTACCACTCGATACAACAACCCCTCCCTCATCTGAATCTGACTCCACTGTTTGAGAAGACGCTTTACTGGAGTTGTTAAACCTAGCCGTTCTCTGAAATTGGGTTTCTTTTGTCTATCCCAAAACGTCCGGAACTCCCTCAGAGTTACATCACTGGTTTGAAACTCCACTAGTTGTTCTCTGGTGTATCCCGGCAGTGTATAGGTGTTGCCTTGAGTCTCACTATTTTCAGTGTCTCCAGATTCAAGTGCACGGATTTGTCGAACCCTACAACAATGTATACCAGCTACAACAACATCAGGGTTCAGCATTGTCCCTCTGCTGGTCAGGTTACAAACCGCAACACAGTCATCAAATTCCGCATCCCCATCAGGTTCAGGCTCAGGCTCCCCTGCAAACTCCTGCCTAGACAGAGCATCTGCAGCAGCATTACTAGACCCAGGTCTGTACTTCACTTCAAAATCAAAAACAGATAACTGCCCAACCCATCTCTGTTCTATCGCACCTAGTTTAGCTGATTTCAGGTAACAGAGTGGGTTATTATCAGTCAGGATCACAAATTTCGCACCAAGTAAGTAACTCCTAAATTTGTCAACTACTGCCCATTTTAATGCAAGCAATTCTAACTTCATACTACTGTAGTTGTGGTCATTTCTTTCTGCGTTACGCAGCCTTCTACTCGCATAAGCTATGACACGCTTACGACCGTCTTGTTGCTGGCACAATACAGCACCTAGTCCATGCTGGCTAGCATCAGTCTCTACTATAAACGGGAGAGTAAAATCTGCAAAACCCAATATAGGAGCAGTGGTCAGTTTTTCTTTGAGATCTTGAAAAGAACTCTGACACTCACTGGTCCACCAGGAACTAAACCGAAGTGATCTTTTAGGCTTGCCATCATATAAACAACTGTTCACCAGATCATGCAGTGGTCCGGCAATTTTTGAAAATCCCTGTATGAACTTCCTGTAGTAGCTACAGAATCCTAAGAAGGACCTCAACTGCTTGACCGAAGTGGGGACCGGCCACTCAGTCACAGCAGCTACTTTCTTTGGATCAGGGCCAATGCCATCAGCAGAAACCTGATGACCTAAGAACTGAACTTTCTCCTGAAGGAAGTTACACTTCTGAAGTTTCAATTTTAACCCTGTCTCAGCTAATCGTGACAAGACAGTCTCTAATCGATTAAGATGTTCGTCAAAAGTCTGTGAGAAAAGCAGAATATCATCCAAATAAACCAGTATGACATGAAAAATTAGATCACTCATAGTAGCTTGCATTAAGCGCTGGAACGTCGCGGGCCCGTTACATACCCCAAATGGCATTCTAAGATACTCAAACAGCCCAAAAGGTGTAGTAAAGGCTGTCTTTGGCCGATCTCTTTCACTCATCGCCACCTGATGGTACCCACTAGCCAAATCAATAGTTGAAAAGAATCGGGCCCCTCTTAATGCATCAAAGCTTTCGTCAATCCTTGGCAATGGAAATGCATCTCGCCTAGTCTTTGCATTTAGCTTCCTGTAATCAATACATAACCTCAAACTGCCATCAGGCTTGCGAACTACCACTATGGGTGATGCATAGGCACTCGCACTTTCCTGAATCACACCCTTTTTCAACAGATTTGTTATGTGTTCTCTAACTTCCCGGTATTGAGTTGGTGGAATTCTCCGGTAAGGCTGTGTCACAGGTATGTCATCAGTGAGGTGAATCTCATGTTGGACTTTATCAGTATAACCTAAGTCCTCATCCTCGGTTGCAAAAACTGTTGAGTACTTTTCTAACAACCTACCCATTTTGTCCTGCTGTTCTGGGGTACCACCAATATTCAACTTGTCAAATAAGGATGTCTTACTTGCCGTAGGAACACTGCTGTCAATACTGATTTGCTCAAGATCTGCAGAAATCCGCTGAAACTTAACCTCACAAGACCCCGTGGTGTTAACTAGATCTGCAGGAGTAAGCAAGCCAACTCTAGTCCTAGGATGAAGCCAAACGTCCTCTGGTGACGTGTTTATAACCTGCACTGGAAACTCGAGGTTCCCAGCAGGAACAAGCGTCGGCACCACTAACAACCCACCTGGTAATGGGGTACTGGCAGGCTCTAACAAGAGTGTTTGTCCATTTGCCCCTGTTCTCTTGACCCCTCTAGCTATTACTGTAGCGACAGATAAGGCTGGGACATGGGCCAGGTCTTTACCGGAGGTACGGGCAAAGGACACCCGGTGAACAACATCAACTAACTGCATTTTCTGGAAAGCTTCTCGCCAATCTGAGTCCAAGTGGCCATTGAGTGCTGTGTCAAATTCTGCATGAACTATCTGCCGGCACCTGCTGATGATATTCATTCCAATTAACCCTGGTGCAGCAGAGGAGTTTGGTGAATCTTTTACTACTAAAAACCCACAATCAGGTAAGGTCATACCCATGGTTTCCACATTCAATTCAAGATAGCCTAAGTAAGGGATGTCCAACCCATTTGCCGCAGTTAGCTTTAACCACCCAGAAGTAGAAAGCATCTGATGGTCATCACCTAACAAACAATCCCTGAAGAAACTTTCAGTAATGGTACTAACCTGACTACCAGTGTCAAGTAGACATGATGCAGTTACCCCCTTGATTTTTAATTCAACTATTGGGCATTTCCCAACTGCTCGTTCAAGTAGTTTACTTCGAATGGTAGTATCGGATGAGCCAATAGTCTCCCCTCGCATTGCTTGGCTCATAACAACCGAGGGTGTCAGTTTTCCTGGGCACTGGGGACTTGAGGTTGTACACTAAACCTCTTGGTACATGCACGTGCTAGATGCCCTACTCCATTGCACTTAAAACAAATGGGCTGCCCATCTTCAGCAAAGCGTGGCTGCACTCTGGGCCTATAATCAGGTCTTCTATACATCTGCTGGGTCCTAGACATGTTCAGCTCCTTGACAGCTTTTGTAAGTTCAGATATAGCAGTATCCTGCGCCACTAGCCGTTTTTCTTGTCTAGAGACTACTTCTAAGACTTCATCCAATGTAGAAGGTTGGCCCTTTCCCATACTGACAGCTGCACATAGATTTTGACTAGTTATCTCAGACACTTTTGATCTCACTATTTTAGGCGTAGTACTATGTTCCTCCATGGCCCATAACTCTGCTTCCTTACGAACACCTCTAAGGTCTAGGTGAGGTTTCTCTCTCACTAATTTTCTAAGTTCTCTCTTGAGCAATGCATCACGTAAACCTTCAATGAACTGATCTCTCAACAGGATTTTTGCATCTGGGACAAGATAGGGAGACTGCTTAACTGCAGAGATTAGTAGGTGGGACAGATTGTGGGAATAGTCACTCAAAGTTTCACTTTCTGCTTGTTTGAGGTTGTAGAAGGACTGTAAAAGTTGAGTGGCACTGCGTTTTTCACCAAAAGCCTCAAGTAGGCAATGAAACACATCATCGGGCTGCTTAGACTCATTCCCTACGCACATCCGGACCTCTTCAAGTGCTGGGCCTCTTAAGAGGGAAATTACAAAATCAAATTTCTCATCTACGGTTTGCTCCCGGGTTCTTAAAACCCTTTCCACCTCCTCAATAAATTCCTCAACAGCCCTCCCATCTTTACTGTACTCCCCGCTAAAATTCTGAATGTGACGTTCTCTGTACACATAGGATCGCGTTGCCTTATGTGCCATGGCCTCTGCCTGCAACCTCCCAAGCTCTGAAATCTGATCCTGTAGCCTATCCAACGTATTCTGTCTCTGATCACTTGAGTCACTGATAGGCCTATGCCTACTCGGCTCTGCCTGTTCAGAATCACTTTGCTCATATGACATTTTCAATTTCAAGCTATAAACAAATCAAAATAATATACTGAAAACGTTCAGTCCTTATAACAAAAGAAAATGTTCAATGTTCAAACGTTCAATTTTCAAGGATATTTCTTCAAGAAAAGTCTCTGGAAATGATCTGCGCGAAGATCCTCTCATCCACACGGTACAGGCTGGCACCGTCACGAAACCCTCTCCTCTGCAGTACAACAGGATAGCACGTGTAGTTCCAGCCGCGTTGTCTTCACCACTGCCGTATTTTTTTTTTTAGCTAAGCAAAGCAATGCTACACTAGTTGATATTAGAGACCCCACTCCTGGTACCAATTTGTAGCCTATGGAAGTTCAACCACATAGGACACAAAGGAGTTGGGATTCTTTCTTTTTATTTTTCAACCAGTGTTAGGTATAAGTTAGCATGTATTCGTTATGCTAAGTTCAGTTTTCTCCAACTAAAATACGGCAGTGGGCTTACTTTCTAAAACCAGACAAACAACATATACACAGTCTTAGAAATGAAAACAACACTTTACATGTCTAATTTGAAAATAAAATAGATTTAAGATGTCACTTACATCTTCGGCCGTTACAGCAAATGTGGACTAACAAATTACAGCAACTCGGGACGAACAGTCCTCAAACTTCATTAGCACCTATAGCACAAACATATCATGTTTCTAACAGCATTTCAAACAATCAATTAAATGGATTATTACGGTGTGGAAAAGCTATTTACCAGAAAATATACGGAATATGTGGCACACGACAGCTCAGCCTGCTTCCTCTCGTAGCCTACTCTGGGAAAAAGGAGCGAACTCCAACTCACGCAGGGAATTACTAATGAAGGAGGCCAGCTATGTACAACTCGCCAGAATTGGCAACTACCGCCCCCTACTGGGTGTACAATTTACTCTCTAAATACTGCACTTGAATACAATTAATGAACAACCATTCTTAAGGTTTAGTTTATGACAAATGTGAACCTTTGGTCTCAAGAATAGAAAATAATAAAAGAAAACAATTGACAAATCTTAAAATAGCCTATAAAAAATGAACCATAAATGTAGTGATTTAATTCCTTTTTACCACCTGGTTACACTAGAATTTCCGAAAGACTACTTTACTGGTCTGTCAAAAGGAGTAGCCTGTAGCCTACATAGATGCTTCAGTTTACTAACTGTAACTTTTCCCAGTCCCTATAGAAATACCAGACTTGCTTGTTTCCCTTCAATAAACCAAGGATGAACTTGCAGAGAAACATATATTCTGCTTGAGGTAAGCTTGCTGTACTGGCAGAATAGGCCCAGTACAAGATGATTTGATATCTGTACATGTCCTGATAAAGCACAAGAGAAGTGGATACATTTAAAGTTAATTACTCATGAGTTCATCATGTCTGTGGCCTCTCAAGTTGAATAATGTGTTTAGATAATTGCACAAATTGTGCTCAAATCAGAATTTGAGTGATGATGACCACATATTTGGCAGAAAAAAAAACAATTTGATCATTCTCAATAAATCAGAATTCATAATGATGCGCCCACCGTACCTGATGCTATAGTTGAAGTGTTGTTCATGTATGAGGTCACTAATGACATCAATTAAATTAGATATTAAGGAAGTAATGCATAAATCAGAAATTAATTGATCTTGTGTTGCCTCTACTACAGTCCTGTGTGTTGCCTCTACTACAGTATCTTGTGTTGCCTCTACTACAGTCCTGTGTGTTGCCTCTACTACAGTCCTGTGTGTTGCCTCTACTACAGTCCTGTGTGCTGCCTCTACTACAGTCCTGTGTGCTGCCTCTACTACAGTATCTTGTGTTGCCTCTACTACAGTCCTGTGTGTTGCCTCTACTACAGTCCTGTGTGTTGCCTCTACTACAGTCCTGTGTGTTGCCTCTACTACAGTCCTGTGTGCTGCCTCTACTACAGTCCTGTGTGCTGCCCCTCCTACAGTCCTGTGTGCTGCCTCTACTACAGTATCTTGTGTTGCCTCTACTACAGTCCTGTGTGTTGCCTCTACTACAGTATCTTGTGTTGCCTCTACTACAGTCCTGTGTGTTGCCTCTACTACAGTAGCCAGAATTAAATTTAAATCTCTCACTCTGGCCTATAGGACACTGACTGGATCTGCTCCTAGCTACTTCAGTTCTTTGATCAAGATGTACATTCCCAACCACCCATTGCGATCTTCTGAGGAGCGTCTGTTATGTCGACAAGCCATTCATGCTAGGTCAAACTGTATTCTTCAGTGGTTCCGTGTTGGTGGAATGAGTTGCCCAGTGCTCTCCGTTCCAGCAACAGTTTTGGATCTTTCAAGAGGGGTCTTAAGGCATATTTGTTTAATATGCACTTAGTCTTTTGAGCGTTTGTTATGTGTTATGGTTTGTATATTAGTATTGTTTTGTTATAATTTGTCCATTGTTAGAATTTGACATTTATTCTGCTATTGTCCTTAAATTTAGCCTTACCATGCTATAGTTATTGTTATTATTTAATTAACTGAGTGACTTATTTGATTGCTATTCTCATTTCATTGTTTTATTTCTCATTAGGTTAGTGCTTAATTGATTGTTTTATTGATAATATTGCTATTCTCCCTTTTTGTAATTGTTCACTGTTATTCAATTGTATTGTTATTTATTTGTATGTCGCTTTGGACAAAGGCGTCTGCTAAATAACCATAACCATAACCATAACCATAACCATGCATGTATAATACACAACAACTCATATACCTTTACCGTAAAGTTATAGTTTATTGGTACTTCATTACGTCCCATTTCTGGAAAAGGCTTGGAAGAATAGTTATGTTTGTGTTTATTTTTATTTTACTTATTTTCAATATGCTTCAAATTCACAGTCTGATGTGGTTATCCTGAAGTACCAAAGACATGTCTGGGCCTGCCAGACTTGTTTCTGTTAACACTACATCTATTCCTTTTTTTTTTTTTTTTTTTTACCATAATCAATACAGTGTTAACAAACATGCGTATGAACCAGTTTATCTACCATAATGCTAGTTGTGTTTGTTTGTGTTGACATTGACAATCTTATACTTATTACAGTAAGATAAACTTTTGAGAAGATAGACAGCCAGAGAGCCACCATGATTGCTTGCTTCTCATGTCAGGTCAATAAAATCAACTAAGCAGAATGAAGTACAGAACTACTTTCTGATCCCTATCATTTTTATTCTAGGCCTACATTAAATATCAAATTCAGATGATTAATCATGATGAAAAAATCTGAAGGATTAGTTAAAACATCAAGTGGTTGGCCTGAAACTGAACTGTGCTCACCGTCAGCTGGGCAGCAGGGGGATGGAACTCCTTGACTAATGTGGAGGGTAATGAGACACACTTCTATTGTTCCCCATTGAAGAGCAGAGAATGGAGAGAGTGTGGGAAAGCGTGGTGGACTCTCTCACAGACCTCCTGAGGGTCAATAGACACAGACACAATACAAGCCTTAAAAAACAGTGCTGAGAAAAGCGTTCTTGGCTCTCAATAATGATAAGATATGTTGATGTTTTTTACACCTCAAGAAACATTTAGAACTGGTTATGCAATAGCAAGCTATATAATAGGCTCACTTAACAATGACTTCTGATATATTTCCAGATATTCCACAAGACTTGCAAGGTTTGTTTTTCTTCATCACTTTTTTTCCAATAATTAAATGGTATGAATGTCTGGAAGTTCGAAACATATTATTAACCACAGAACATGTTTACCTGATCAATCTTTCATTGTAACGGTTTAAAGAAATTGCCTCACTACACATAAATTAGCATTAATAAGGCACGTTTCTATTACTCACAGGGGACTCTATGAATGGTCAAAGTGTGGGAAAGCTCTGGAGAGGAGAGTCTCAGTCCTGGGTCACTAGTGTCCACCGTCCCACTGGAGATTCCACACACACAAGGGAATAGGCACGCGCCTCTTCATCTTACTACATGTTGCAATAAAGCACACAAAATGTATCAGGCTACAGTATGAAGCCTGATGCAGGGCATGATTTACGTATGAAGCCAGAATTAATCTTCATTTCATGTCTTGAATTGCTAAACAACCTGTAGGCCTGAGTATAGTTTTTAACTTTCATGATGCCATTTTTAAAAAATCAACAGTTTGACAGGGATTTAACTAAAAAGGCTCTGCCCTATAAACGTTAATTGCATGGGGGGCTTTAATGCACTAGTGATATTTCCCTCCAGATTGTGATTCTGTTCTTCTGACAAAGCTGCAGGTTGGATGTGGAGGGCCTTTTGTAGTGTGAAAAACTCAAATCAGTGCACCGCCAGCAACAAGCCAGAAGACACGTCTGTACATCCCCACTGTCACTGTGAGACACGTCTAGTGAGGACAGTTTACAGAAATTAAGAAGAGATTGACAAATCACTTTCCAAATGTACTGTCATCAAAATTAATATTGAAGCATTTAAGAATGAAGATCCCTCATCCTTCATTTCCAAGCAACATGAAAAAGCAATTTAACGACGATCCATTGGTAACGAATCCCGGTGTGACGTAGTTCAAAGTGCTTCAGAGATGATGGCTGAAGGCTACACTGATGTCTCACACGTCTCACACGTGTGCACATGTAATGATGAGGATGTGTCCTGTCAGCATCACTGACCCCAACATCAGGCAGGGGATTAACTCTCCTCACAGGGTCAGTCCTTTCCCACATCCACACAGTGGGTCTGTGGGTCTCTCTCCATCACCCCCAACCAGCACCTGTTCCCCTGAGATTTGACCATTGAGCCCCAGCAATGGGAGAATCCAGCATGTGGCAGCTCCACACACTCCTCATTGTCCTCTGCAGCTCAGCCATTGGCTGCTGACTGTGAGAAACTCCAACCAGCCCAAGACCCACACATTCATATGGAGATCTGGGAGTATAAATACAGGACATGAAGCCAGTGCTGATCAGATTCACTCTACACAGAGAGATCTACTGCAGCTACAGCAATGGCTCCTACAATCACTTCCTCAGCAAACTACCCAAAGGAACACCTGAGTCTGACCCACAAGGTAAATATTGTAACCTTACATCTTCTGAATTCAGTGTCAACTTCCTTTGTCAGCCTGATACTTTAATAGTAAAAGGACAAAAGTATTAATGACATCTTCCTTATTTTTGCAGATAAGAAAACCTGTTGTGGAGAAGATGCGCAGAGATCGCATAAACAACTGTATCGAGGAGCTCAAGGATCTCCTGGGTCCAAAACTCCTCAATCAGCAGCCCAAGTCCAAGCTGGAGAAAGCTGACATCCTGGAGATGACCGTTTGCCTCCTGCGACGACAGCTCCAACTTAAGCCCTCCTCTGACGCTGTTCACCAGGGATTCTCCAGGTGTGCCCAAGAGGTTGTTTACTTCCTCTCTGAAGATAAGGTCCAGACACAGTCCCATGGAACCGTGCTGAACCACATCCAGACCCTGAAGCCGTCCTCTAATGAGGACAAGCCACAGCTGAGCATGCTGGACCAGCAGACACTGAGTAAAGAGAAGAGTTCACTCAAGAGTGCCCTCTGGAGGCCGTGGTAGGAAACTTCAGTTGAAGATACACACCCAAGAAGTCATGTTCTGATGACGTCAACGTTCATGCCTGCAAATGCAGATGTCTTATTTTCATAAAATGTATATGTATACAGTTGGAGAAACCATTTGCAATTCAAATTTCCTTTGTGAGGAGTTTCTTATCATTCAATTATTGAATTATTACATGGTTGTACATGGAACTAACTCAGATATTGTCATTAATATGTAATGACCAATCTTGGTTTCCTTTGAAACTTCATAAACTGTAAGAAAATGTTAATGTCTTCAATGAAGACTCAGACATCACAACATTTGTTTCGGTATTTGAAGCTATAATGCTATGATGATGTTCATTGTTTCAATGAACACTCCTGACTTGAGTCAGCTACAGTATGTCATACTATGTGATGATTTTGTTGTGCTTAATTTCTGAGCAAAACTTTCTTAGAAAATATGTTTTCAACTTCTTTTTTTGGAAAATATTTCCCTCTGTGAGGGAAAAGTACTTTATACATTCTCAACAATTTGAGGAATCTGAAACTTTCTTAATATTTAAGAATAGTAAATGTAATCTCCTCTATGTATGAGTGTTTTACTTGTGAACTATATTCACACAAATGATTTTCATAATGGCCACATCTGGCTCTGATATGAATCTGTCTGTGTCTTTCATAAAGACCTTTGAGTGTCCCTATGGTTGTCACTCTCTCTACTGACCTTGTTACTGTTCTAATTCTAGAATGCACTTAATAATGACTGTATGCACTGGAAAGAAAATGTAAAATAAAAATAAGAATGCATTTTCATATTCCAATTTCATCTTCGGTGTTTTCTTCCCAATACAAGAGTTATTTATGAATCTCTCCTTTTCTCTAGTCAATCCTTAGTAGTGTCCAATCATCAATGTTTATGCATGACATTTTCAAAGATATTACATTAGGCCTATATACTGGAAAAGTCCAAATCCATCATCCTAATATGTAGCTGTACTGTATTCTCCATACATGACTCACGACTTGTACAACACTAAGTGATTCCAAAAAAGGCAGGACGCTGTGTATATTTTTACAAAAACAGAATGTGATCATTAGCCAATCTTGAAAAGCCATGTGTAGCTGCAAAAGGGGCATAGACAACATATCAGTTTTTGAAAGTGACCAATTGGATTATTTCATGAATATAAGCTCATTTTGACTATGATGCCAGCAACATGTTTCAAGACATTTTGGATGGGAACAACAAAAGATCATAACTAATTAGGTCAAAATTGGCACCATGATTGATCGCCACAATCTCGGTGACTGGTCTGTCCATCAGTTCACTGACACAGTGGTAAACATGTCCTGGCATGCCCGACGGTCCCAACTTTCCTTAGACATGTTGCTCGCATCAAATTAAAAATGAACATGTATTTTCCAAGCAACATTTACATTTCTCTATACTTCAACAATTTATGTGTCTGAATTATTCTCATTTGGATATAGAGTTAACATGATTTGTACATTATGGCATTCTGTTTTTAGTAACATTTTGCACAGAGTACAGTGGGCTATGAGTTATGTAATATGGCAAAATGGATAAGCAGAACCCATGGAGCAATGCACTGAGGGAAAGATACAGTAGGCTACTTGTATCTTACTTCACAGTCATTATAAAATCATTCATTCACTCAGTTTGGTAGACGGTAGAATGTAGATGAAACTTTTTTCTTTAATACTCTATCTCATTTTATTGATGAAAAATAAAAAAAAAAAAAGTTTAAAAGAGTTCAGCTGACAGAACTGCTGAGAGAAACAGCACTCCAAGCATTCACATGGGCAGAGGCCGCATGAGGTTGAATGCTCCTCCACCATGGCAGGGGTAATGAGACACACTTCTATTGTCCCCCCACCACAGAGCAGAGAATGGAGAGAGTGTGGGAAAGCGTGGTGGACTCTCTCACAGACCTCCATGGGTCAATGGGCACAGATGCAGACCAAAGACACAAAAGGATAAGAAAAGGAGTCTGGCAGTCAAAGATTTTTTTTCTTTCGACAGCGAACTTCAAAGCTTGTCTGATTATTGTGTGTCAAGATAAAGTGAACTAAATTACTTAGTAACTAACTAACATTTTTTGAGAATAGGAACATTCATATTTTCATACACTTATTGACATCAAGAACCTCAATAGAGCAATCTGAGACTTTGAGAAATCATGAAACTCACTGATCTTTATAGCTGATTTTAGGTGTCCCCAAAGTCTAACACTGTAGCTGCCTGGCTGCTCTAGCTGTTGACTGCCGGAACTTGAGCTATAGGTAGCACCGATATTTCCACCGTTTCATTGTTTTGTTGTTGTTGTTGTTGTTTTTGGTACTATGTTGGTACAGTACTCTGTGACGTCGACAAGCAGAGATCTGTGTGAACGATCGTGTTTTCTAAGGCCCACTGCATATCAGGGTCCACCAGGTGGATCAAAGTGAACATATGCTGCCCAAGTCGATTAACTCTTTCAATGGTCAAAGTGTGGGAAAGGTCTGAAGAGAAGAGTTTCAGTTCCTGGTCATTAGCATCCACAGTCCCACTGGAGATTACATGCGCACACACGAGGGAATAGACACGTGCCTCTTTAATGGTCTTACGATATAAGGAACCTATACGCACACTTCTTGGCGTTCTTGCATAATCAATACTTGTTGGACCCATTTTAAAACATTAAAAACACGGCTCTACTCAAAAATAGTTTTATCCACGATATTCCGCAGCCAACAATGGGGGTCGCCATGACACCGAGACGGTTTTCTATTTCCGGCGAAGCTGCATTGTATCTGTTTTAACGTGACGGTTTACGGTGCTTAACATATCATAACGCATATAAAAGTCAACTTTTCTATTTTATATCGGTTATATGTGATGTAGTATATACATGCTGAGGGCAGAATTGTCAACATTTCGAAAGAAATCTAAGTTGAGGCATAACCTAGTTTGCTATGGAGAACGCACATGTTAACAGAATGAACGGAAGTTGAAAACCGTATCGTAACCATCGCAACGATACATATTTCCGGGTTGAGGAAAGAGGTGAATATTGTAGTATAAAAGGGGTATCAACCAATAAGATTCCTTCCCTCCAGATGGTTTGTGATGTCATTTTCTGTTCACAGAGCTGATAGTCGTCATTCCTCAACATGGGTGACTTGAGAGGCTTTTGTGATGCATAGAGGACTTAGTGTGGGAAACTCAAATGAGCGCTCTACCAGCAACATGACAGCGGAGGACATCTGGTAGGCTACATCTGGAGAGCCAAGGTGACAGTCTAAAGAGGAGTTTCCCTCCTTTTTTACAGGGGAATTCAGACAGAGCTTCTCACGTATTTTATATGAAACACTGATGGAATAAGTTGGGGCCCTGAATATACCAACAGTTGAAGAAAAAAAAAAAACATATATTTCTTAGGTTTTTTATCACCACAGCCAACATGAATAGCCCATTGACTATAATTAATAACAGTATATATATGACAATATAGCATGACATATACATAGTAAGCTTAACCCTTTAAATCATTTTGTTTTCAGGAATCACAAAAAATATGTACATATATTCAAAAGTATGTCCTGTCTCCGGCATTGATCTCAACATCAGGCAGTGGATTAACTCTCCTTCAGGGTCAATCCTTTCCCACATCCACACAGTGGATCTGTGGGTCTCTCTCCATCACCCACAACCAGCATCTGTTCCCCTGCGTTTGACCCTAAAAACTCCTCATTGTTTTCTGCAGCTCAGCCATTGGCTGCTGACTGTGAGAAACTCCAACCAGCCCAAGACCCACACATTCATATGGAGATCTGGGAGTATAAATAGAGGACATGAAGCCAGTGCTGATCAGATTCACTCTACACAGAGAGATCTACTGCAGCTACAGCAATGGCGCCTACAATCACTTCAACAGCAGACCACCCAAAGGAACACTTGAACCTGACCCACAAGGTAGATATTGTAACCTACCTCATTCAGTTTTGTTTTTTTTGTGTGTGCTTTGTTCGTTTGCCATTTTAATAGATCATGAACATATGTATTAATGATATCTAATTCCTGTTTGCAGATAAGAAAGCCACTTGTGGAGAAGATGCGTAGGGATCGCATCAACAACTGCATTGAGCAGCTCAAGGATCTCCTGAGTCCACAGCTCCTCAACCAGCAGCCCGACTCCAAGCTGGAGAAGGCCGACATCCTGGAGATGACCGTTTGCCTCCTGAGACGGCATCTTCAGCCAATGAAAACATCACCCTCCTTTGATGCTGCCAGTCAGGGCTTCTCCAGGTGTGCTCAAGAGGTTGCTTACTTCCTGTCCAAGGATTCTGGGAGCCCACAGTCCCATGGGAAGTTGGTGACCCATTTCAAGACCCTACAAACACCCAGTGATGACCACCGGAGGGAGAGTGACCAGTGCCTGTTGGGGTCTCCTGTCAGGCATGTCCAGGGCAAAGACAAGAGTCCAGCCAAGAGCGCCCCCTGGAGGCCCTGGTAGAAATCTACACAGAATGAACTTCTCAACATGACTTGGTCAGAGATGAGAAACAGAAGACACTTCACGTTGATGAAGTCTAGGGGTTAAGCATCTTTACATTAAAGATGGCCTATAATTCTTTTGAAAGAAAAGATATATTGCTAACTTTTTTTGAACCTTGTCTTCAAGGAAGACAAAATTATTAGAACGTCTTTAATGATTTCAATCTGAAACTTCTATAATGGATTTCCATTGGTGGACAAGATCAGATTTTCTATGAAATGTACTGGTTTATTTTTCACTATTATCTTTAGAGATAAAGCATGTTTTTGAAATGTCATGATTTTACATGACTATCTTCATAAAATTATTATTTTTATGAAATATGATAATTTGCGTTAGCTTCCAAGCTTGTTTTAGAGCTTGTCTATTGTAATACACTGACGGATGGTGTCTATATAAGATCTCATAAAAGTGAGACAAACTTGACTTTCTTAATATTTAAGAAAAGTAAATGTTACCTTCAGCTGGAAGGAGTGTTAATAAGACTTTTTGGAACAGAATTGTTTCTGATACAACAACAAATATCTTTTATAAAGATGAATTATTATTTGCCTCTTTGTCCCTGTGGAGACAGAGCAGTTGTTGACATTAATCTTTTTAAAGATTTGTTTGAATATGCTTTTCCAATATGGCAGGTTTTTCATGCCAGAAAATTACAATAAAATATGCAATTCTACATGGCAGGCGTATGTGTGTTTTTCTATTCAATGCTGTACTGGACTGGTCAAGTAATTATCTGGATTCAAGGACAACGGGTATCTTTCATGTCACATTCATGTGTTTTATGAATTTGACCATAATGTGTTTTTTTTTTTTTTTAAAGCTGAATATCCAGACCATATATTTAGGACACCACTATTTACTTCTAAAATACACCACACGGAAAAAGAAAAGCAAGCAGCTAGGCACAAGAACACCCATTTGTGTTCCACACTCCATTATTGGTTAAAATAATAGTTAAATATAAGTTTCATTTGAATAGCATATTTAAGACCAAAGTGCTTCACATAGCCAAAAAAAGAAAATAAATAAAACAAAAACATAACCAACACACAAACAAACATTCAATTACTGACCAAGACACGACAATAAGACTGTCCTCCAAGAACCCATTTCAGGATTAGCAGTCGCCAAATGCCAGATGTAAAAAGTGTTGGATTTAGGGTTATGAGAGTCTTGGTACAACCTCGGCAACAGCACAGCTTCCTTTCTGTTTGAGCCGTGACTGGGATACTCAAAAGTGGATTGCAAAGAACCTGAGGGAATGTATGGATGCAGCACGTCAGCAATATATTATGTGGGGTTTGAGAACAAGCACTGCCGCTTTGTGTTGTATTCTGTGCTGCTCAGGGAGTCAGTGCAGGTCTGCTAATACCGGTGAAATGTGCTCCCACTTTTTTAGTCCCAGTAGTCTAATGCAGCACTTTAGGAATATGAATCAATGATCCTGAATTATCAACAGGCAGAACTGTTGTCATTGGGAGGAACAGATTTCAAATTTGTTTGTGCTGAAAAGTGTTAATGAGTGACCCTGATACCAGCATCAGCTGACAGATTAACTCTCCTCGGATCAGTCCTTTCCCACATTTAGAAGTGTTGTCAATCTGAGGAACAGATTTAAAATTTGTTTTTGTTTTTTTGGAGAGTGTTTTTTTTAGTCTATAATTTATCACCTGACTGTGTTCTAACATCATTCTCAATGTATACTCAGATCTACTTCTATGGCAATAATCAATTCAAGAAAAATGGATACATAATAAGGTTTACAATAAGGTTTCTCTACAGGTAACTCGGAGATAAAGTCCTGAGCAGCAGGGGATGAAACTCCTTAACTAATGCAGGGGGTAATATGACACACGTCTATTGTTCCCCCATTGAAGAGCAGAGAATGGAGAGAGTGTGGGAAAGCGTGGTGGACTCTCTCACAGACCTCCTGAGGGACAATAGAGACAAAATCCATCTCTCAGATGTCAGTGATAGAGAGGGTGGGGTAATAAATAATAAGACAAAGTATAGGCTCAGCTGCATGTAATTCTCTGAAAATAACATACAATCTTAGACTATTTTTGACAGAGGATCGTATAGAATTTGTTTTTATCTCAGTAGCTGCAATTCAGTTGCCCTCAGAAGTACAGTATGTCAGCAATGACCATTTCCGCCTCAGGGCATCATTAGTCAGTGCACCCCTACAGATGGGTTTGAATTAACAAGGCACACTCCTATTGTTCTGACAGAACTCTGTCAATGGGCAGAGTGTGGGAGAGCTCTGGAGAGGAGAGTCTCAGTAACTGGTCATTAACATCCACAGTCCCCTCCCAAATGCCACTGCACACGAGGGAATAGGCACGTGTAATCTTAACTAAGTAGAATATTGACACAGTAGCTCGTATCCATAAATATTTGCTGAGTTTTGCTTGAGTTTTTGCTTTTGCTTGCACACAAACAACATCTCAGAGTGAAATTGACAATTATGCAACTAGTCTTGAGATACACAAAAGATGTGATTCAACTTAATCATATTGCCCTAAAAACAATAAAGTGATTTAAAAAAAAAAAAATGGTCCTCAACATTGAATTATATGCTTATTTCTTTATGGCATCAATCTACTATTGCCTATGTCCATAGTTCTAAAGACACTGAATATATACTCTTGACTGCTAATATTCATTTTCAGTACAAACCCAGGTTGTTCCCCTCTAGATGGTTTGAAATGCTAATCTCTGTTTACAGCAAACAGCACTAATGACTGGCACTCTTTCACAATAGTGATTAGAGGCGTAAAGGGCTTAGAGAGGGACCTTTTGTGATGTATGACAGTTTTAGTGTGGGGAAACTGTTCAGTGCTTTACCAACAAGACAGAGGACAACAGCTGTTACACCTGGAGATCCACAAAACACTCTGGATAGCGTTTTCCCTCCATTTCTTCCCTCAATTTTCTACATGAATGTAATGATGCGTTTTTTGTTAACTGGTTTTGTACATTACATTATTAATTTCATTACACATTTATGCTATTGCATTTCAAGACATTACATCTGTTATGCAGCCTATTTGAAACTATCATATTTGTTTAGCCAGGAAACCTTTCTTTTACATGAATGTTTTTTTTTTTAAAATATGCTACAAGGTCAAATTGTTCAATAATGTGACTCAAAACATATTAAAATACTTCTCATGTTTCAGACGTGTTTATAGGCTACAGTGGTGACGTGTGCCCTGCATCATTGACCGCAACATCAGACAGCGGATTACCTCTCCTCACAGGGTCAGTCCTTTCCCACATCCACACAGTGGGTCTGTGGGTCTCTCTCCACCACCCCCAACCAGCACCTGTTCCCCGGAGGTTTGACCATTGTGCCCCAGCAATGGGAGAATCCAGCATGTTGCAGCTCCACACTCCTCATTGTCCTCTGCAGCTCAGCCATTGGCTGCTGACTGTGAGAAACTCCAACCAGCCCAAGACCCACACATTCATATGGAGATCTGGGAGTATAAATAGAGGACATGAAGCCAGTGCTGATCAGATTCACTCTACACAGAGAGATCTACTGCAGCTACAACGATGGCTCCTACAATCACTTCTACAGCAGACCATTCAAGGAAGCAGGCAAATCTGCCACATAAGGTAAATTAAAAATTAAAATTAAAATGTCTGTCATCAGTAAATACACATTGTCATGTTGTGCTGATTACATTGCAAGAGCAAAGTATTCATGAGTTGTTATTCTTCTTGCAGATAAGAAAACCAGTTGTTGAGAAGATGCGCAGGGATCGCATCAACAAAAGTATAGAGGAACTCAAAGATCTCCTGGGTCCACAGCTCCTCAACCAGCAACCTGACTCCAAGCTGGAGAAAGCCGACATCCTGGAGATGACCGTTTGCCTCCTGAGACAACAGCTTCAGGTTAAGACTCTGCAGCATGTTGATGCTGTTCACCAGGGCTTCTCCAGGTGTGCTCAAGAGGTTGTTTACTTCCTGTCCAAGAACTCTGGGAAAACACAGTCCTATGGAAGGTTGTTGACCCAGTTCAAGACCCTACGACCATCCAGTGATGACCACCAGAAGGAAAGCGACCAGTGTCAGTTGGACTCTTCTGTCCAGCATGTCCAGGGTAAAGACAAGATTCCAACCAAGAGCTCCCCCTGGAGGCCCTGGTAGAACACTACACAGAAAAGACTTAAAATGATCAACAGAAAATCTCCAATTTTTAAAGCCTGCAAGGCAGTTTGCAGGGAGGTTATCCTCTTTACATCAAATACTGCAAATAAGACTGTAAATGCAAATGTTTTGTAAATCATTTGTCTTCAGTGAAGACATAAGCACAAATTGCATAGGTTTCAAATTGAAACTTTGATAATGGATTTCCATTGTTTTACAACCTTATGAATTAAGTGAAATAATTCTGTGTGAAATGTATCAATTTCATTTTAATTGATTTTGTTAAGAAATCAGACTTTGTCCAAATGTATGCTCTATGTCTTTGAAAAGACAATTGAACATGTATCATGTGGATATTATTTTCATGGCTGAACATCAATTTTCTGATGTTATCGAGATGCTTTGAATTTGTAATGGTGAAAGATGGCTAACTTTAGATCTCTTTTTTGAGACATATTTGCCTTTTTGATCACTAAGGAAACAATGTTTTCCTCCACTGGAAAGACATCCTGATATGATTATTATGCCTTTTTATAAAAACGCATATAAAATCTGTCGTTGTTCCCATGGGGACTGACCTTTTAAGAGCATTGCATTGTTGACAATGATACAATGATGGTTCAAATTGCTTGAACATATTTCTTATGGCCTACTTTTCTCATGCCTTGTTGAGACATAAGAGAACAAATTGTTACCTTTTATTCGAAAAAGTGTAAATCAATATGTTTTCAGACATTCTGATATGATGATGTCTTTTATAAAGACGACTTTTTAAACACCTTTTTGTTCCAATGGAGACAAAGCTGTTAAGAATATTGCATTGTTGACAATAATACTGCTTGCTATTGTTTGAGCATATTTTATATGGCCTAATTTTCTCAGGTCAGGTTGCAATAAAAAAAAATCTAAAAAAAACACATTTACCTTTTTGTCATTTCATTTTGCACCGCCAAACTGACTGTCTTCCCTGGAAAGATAAGAATTCATGTGTTATGTAAAAATGTCATTGAACCATAAAGTGACAGGAAAATGTTTGCAAAAGCCTAAAGATAATTTCTGAAATTATAATGTTTTATGTTGGGAAATGTAAATGAGTAAGCAATTGGTTTGTAATTCAATTGCTAATTTTATATTTGCCTTTAAAAGAACTCCAGATGTTTCGGCTTATATCAAGTCACCTGGGCAGCATAGGGATAAAGCTCTTTCAGGACTGTTATGCAGTAAAACACTCTTCATATTGTTTCACAATTGAAGAGCAGTGAGTGGCAAAAAAAGCATTGCTTATAGAACTTGTAGCAACTTCCAGACTTCTAAAAATAAGGATTTTATTTTGCACTTTAATTACACATCTTTCCCACATGACATCATAAAAAAACATCTCTAAACTTTATGATTCATCATTATGAATATGAAGGCATTCTTGGTTAGTTTACGTTCCTAAATAAACATAAATAAATTGAGTAAAGTTCTTAATTTTGTGTTCATGCCCTAAATGGTGTGCTGTTTCAAATTAACCCATGAAAATGGGCAATGCTTTTTTCCCTCCAAATCTGTTATTTCATCCTTTGTTTATAAAACAAAACCTGAGCTTTCAAGAGCTGCCAACCCAACATCTGTTCAAACATAAATGTATTATGTAGGCATCAAAGTTGTTTTTTAACTGCCAACGCTTGGACTTTACATGACCTGGACTGCATAGTAGTGATCATCAGTATCAAATTATTGATATGACATATAGTTTGTGATACTGAAGACCCCACTACTCTCACCGTCAGCTGGGCAGCAGGGGGATGGAACTCCTTGACTAATGTGGAGGGTAATGAGACACACTTCTATTGTTCCCCATTGAAGAGCAGAGAATGGAGAGAGTGTGGGAAAGCATGGTGGACTCTCTCACAGACCTCCTGAGGGTCGATGGACACGGATTTCAGATATTTGTGTTGGGGACACTGACTGATCAAAAAATTTGTGTTGTATTTTGTTAATCAAAGCAAAATACTGACAACCACCCTTTGAAAAATATTGTGTTGACACCTTTCAGAGATCTCCATAAATTATATTTCTTAACTTTCCAATTACTTTTCTAGAAGATACTGTTTTTAAAGACCCTCTGGCAGTTTTTTTTGGCATCAAAATCTGTTTGGTCAGTATGTCTTGAAACACTGAGTTTAAAGCTTTGAGGTATCTTCAGTCTCTGCAATTCAGTAACCTTCACATGAGAGATAGCCTACAATATATCCACAGTGAGCGTTTTTGCCTCAGGGGTATCATTAGAAATTGTTTGCTTGCAGATGGGATGGAATTAAGAAGGCACACTTCTATTGTTCAGCACCGAGCTGTATGAATGGGCAGAGTGTGGGAAAGCTCTGCAGAGGAGAGTCTCAGTAGCTGGGTCACTTGCACCCACCATCCCACCAGGGAATTCCACAAACGCACACAAGGGAATAGGCACGCGTTGCAGTTTTTCATGTTGTGTATTGAAAGAAGAAATATAACAGCCATATATCAGACATCAATACATATTTGCCTGTGATGTTGCAGTGCAGCAAAGCTGGCTTGTTTGTGGGATCAATAAGGGTTCTCTTTGATTCCTTCATTTCACTGAACCAAAAAAAATGAGAGTGAGTACAGATCATAAACAACTAACTAGACTGATTTTGTAGCATATCATTAGAGAACTCACCCAATGAGGTTCTTTCCCTCCAGATGGTTTGTGATGTCATACTGTATGCTTACAGCAAGCAGCACTAATAGCTGTTAACAGCTCTTTAACATTATAGATGAGGGTAGAAGAAGCTTATAGGGGTTTACAGAGAGACCTTTTGTTGGTGCATAAAGGTCTGTGTGGGGAAACTCTGTGATCTACCAGCACCATGACAGAATGACAAATTCTATCTGAAGAGCCTAAATGTATTCTCAGTTGAGGACATTAGACAATATTCAGTCCCGACACAGCCAGCAATTGAATGGTCTTCAGTATAAGCTATAATTGTCCATCACGTTTAATGTTTATAACCTCCACTATAAAGTCATACTTCATTCATCTACTGACTAACTCACAGACCTGCTTATTTTCAAATGTTTCTTTCTAAACCTCAGCCAATAGGGTACTTTCCCTCCAAAACTCTTTGCAATGTCATTTGTTGTTTTCAACAAAAGCCAGAGCTGATCTGTTATCGCCACTGATTAGAACACTTTGGAGGAGCTTTTGTGATGCATTTGAGTAACTCTGTAAACAAAAAGACAGAGGACACATCTGTTATGTCTATAGGCAGCTATTGACAGGAGGATGTCTGAGGTGGATTTTCCCTCCATTGGCATTTTCTACACTGCAAACCCAAGCAACACATTTGTAGATGGAGATTTATATATATATACATTATATATATATAAAAACTTCACGTCAGTTGTCACTTTCATTTTGCTTTCAAGTTAATCTGAATTCATTTCATACTCAAACCATGTTTGGATAATCAAATGCATGGACAAAACACAAAAAACAAAAGAGAAAAGCACATCAGAAATGTAAAAACAGCAAACTCTCACATTGTATACATTGGTTAATTAGGCTAAGTAATGTCAGCATCAGTCATTCAAAGATCATGAAGTTTTAAAAAAAAGCGTAATCAGGTTGTCTTTCACCAAAATTTGAGGAATTTGAGATGGGAATTTTATGACAACCATTAGGGATGGCTACAGATGGGATGGAATTAACAAGGCACACTTCTATTGTTCAGACGGAGCTGTATGAATGGGCAGAGTGTGGGAAAGCTCTGGAGAGGAGAGTCTCAGTAGCTGGGTCACTTGCACCCACTATCCCACCGGGGAATTCCACGAACACACACAAGGGAATAGGCACGCGTTGTAGTTTTGAAGTATGCTGATATATTTATTGAAAAATAACAGAAGATATCAAGTGTAAATACTTTTCTTCCAAATGTTATTGCATATTTTGACTCCAAAATCTTGATTATCTACATCACCATATCAAAATTAAGGTTGTGATGTTTTCAGAATGGCTAGATTATTTTTTTGATAATTTTCTGTTCATTATATCAAGCACATTTTGAGGAGCTCAACCAATAAAATTGTGTCCCTCCAGATTGTTTGCGATTTTGTTTCTATTACTGTGTAAAAAGTACACCGTACAAAGTGGCTTACTGTAAAATGACTCTTCAAACGTTTCCCAAATGTGGAAACATCATCTGTATGTTTCAACAATTCTGTTGTAAACATTACTTGAAGATCTCAATTCAATTTCAATTCAATTTCACTTATAGAGCACCAAAACATGTCTCATGGCACTTTACAGAGTATTAAACATTCAAAGAGAGCCCATGACTAACAGGGGCAAGGAAAAACTCCCTAGAATTGGAGATACATATAGGAAGAAACCTCGGACAGATCCACGACTCAATATTATCTCAATAGTGCACAATATTTGAACTCTCAAATCTAAAAAGCTGTGACATGCATGAGAACAAACCACACGTGTTTACTGTGGTGGGTAACGTGTGCCCTGTCAGCATCATTGACCCCAACATCAGGCAGCAGATTAACTCTCCTCTCAGGGTCAGTCCTTTCCCACATCCACACAGTGGGTCTGTGGGTCTCTCTCCATCACCCCCAACCAGCACCTGTTCCCCTGAGGTTTGACCCTAAAAACCCCTCATTGTCCTCTGCAGCTCAGCCATTGGCTACGGACTGTGAGAAATTCCAACCAGCCCAAGACCCACACATTCATATGGAGATCTGGGAGTATAAATAGAGGACATCAAGCCAGTGCTGATCAGATTCACTCTACGCAGAGAGATCTACTGCAGCTACAGCAATGGCGCCTACAATCACTTCAACAGCAGAACACCCAAAGGAACATTTGAACCTGACTCACAAGGTAGATATTGTAACTTTCCTCTTTCAACTTTGACACTTGTTTTCTTTGTTGGTTCATCTTTGAAATACATACCGGACATATGTATTAATGACATCTTTTTTCTTTTTTAGCTGAGAAAACCTATTGTGGAGAAGCAGCGCAGAGATCGCATCAACAAAAGTATTGAGGACCTCAAGGATCTCCTGGGTCCAAAACTACTCAACCAGCAGCCTGACTCCAAGCTGGAGAAAGCCGACATCCTGGAGATGACTGTCTGCCTCCTCAGACGGCATCTTCTTCAGCCAATGAAAACCTCATCCTCCTCCGGTGTTGCCGGTCATGGTTTCTCCATGTGTGCTCAAGACGTTGTTTACATCCTGTCCAAGGATTCTGGGAGAACACAGTCCAATGGGAAGTTGCTGACCCAGTTCAAGACCCTACAAGCACCCAGTGATGACCACCGGAGAGAGAGTGACCAGTGCCTGTTGGGTTCTCCTGTCAGGCATGTCCAGGGCAAAGACAAGAGTCCAGCCAAGAGCGCCCCCTGGAGGCCCTGGTAACGAAACACAGAAGAGACTTCTCAATTACATGATCAAATTGATCAGAGATTGATTAATAAGGACATTTTATTTTGTTCAACTCTGCAAATGCAGGGAAATTATCTTCTTTATTCCAAAGAATACATTCTGTCCCATTGCAAGAAAATTAATTTGGCAATTGTTTGCAATGGGTTTGTCTTCTGTGAAGACACATAACATTTTGTTTTAAAAATATTATCAGCTTCAATTTGAAGTCTTTGTTATTGTAATGGATCTCCATTATTAGATCTGGATGAGATTCATGTTTCAATTGAAAATGTGTTGACTTCATGTCATGATTTTTTCATATAGAAAAGAGAAGCCTGCATATTATGACAGCATAAAATGTCTTTTGAGAGGATGGTTAAAAGTGTTATGTCAGCAATGCTGATATTATTTTCACATTTGTACATGATTAATATGGCTTAACTTAAGTCAATTAATAATATTTCTATGAAATATTGCAATGTATTACTTTCGCCGCTTGTATCCTATAATGCCCTTTTTTTGAGGGATTGGATTATATGAAGATCTCATAAAAATGAGATATACCTGACTTTCTTAATATTTAAGAAAACATAATGTAACCTTCCATTTGAAGGAGTGTGCTTTTACAAGATGCCTGTTTGGTGTTTTTGATTTGATGTTACCAATGTCTTTTACAAAGACTGATTTGTATTTCACCTCTTCATCCCAATGGAGACAAAACAGTGGAATTGATTGCTTTGTTGACAAAGATCTATGTTCATATTCTACGTTTGAATGAAATATTTCCTTATGGCATAATTTTTACATGCCAGAAAATTGCAATAAAATATGCAACTCAACTCAAGTGACTTTGTGGGTGTCATTCCATTCAACATTCTCTAACAGGTCATTCCATTGTTAACGAAAAGGACTGAGGATCCTGAAACGGATGTGACATAGGACTTGATATTCATATTTTTGCAACAGTTGCTTTTTATGTCGTTACAATAATTTATTAACAAATTAGTTAAAATGTCAACATCATTCTCCCCAACATCAGGCAACAGATTAATTCTCCTCATTTGGGGTCAGTCCTTTCCAACATCCAGACACTGGGTCTGTGGGTCTTTCTCCATCACCCCAACCCAACAAAACAAGGCAACTTAAAACAGACATTTTATTTGACGGATACATTACTGTAGTAAATGAATGGAACAGCAGCTTGCTGGCTGAGCATCCTATTGAGTAATGACATGCACACAGCTATGTTTCTTCTATTGACCAACTAATTAGACTGATTTTGTGGCATATATCATTAGAGAACTCACCCAATGAGGTTCTTTCCCTCCAGATGGTTTGTGATGTCATATGTTTACAGCAAGCAGCACTAATAGATGTCAATAGCTCTTTAACATTATAGATGAGGATAGAAGAAGGGGTTTACAGAGAGACCTTTTGTTGGTGCATAAAGGTTTGTGTGGGAAACTACTGAGTGATCGACCAGCACCATGACAGAATGACAGATGTTATATCTGGAGAGCCTAAATGCATTCTCAATCGAGGACATTAGATCATGTTCAGTTCCCCAGATACAGCCAGCAATTGAATTGTCTCCAATATCACCTACAATGGTCTATCATGTTTAATCTTTAGAACCTCCACTATAAAGTCATACTGCATTTATCTACTGACTAACTCACAGACCTGTTTATTTTCAAATGCCTCCTTCTAAACTTCAGCCAATAGGGTACTTTCCCTCCAAAACTCTTTGCAATGTCATTTGTTGTTTTCAACAAAATCCAGAGCTGATCTGTTACCACTGATTAGAGAACTTTGGAGGAGCTTTTGTGATGCATTTGGGTAACTCTGCAAACAAAAGACAGAGGACACATCTGTTATGTCTATAGACAGCTATTGACAGGAGGATGTCTGAGGTGGATTTTCCCTCCATTGGCATTTTCTACACTGCAAACCCAAGCAACACATTTGTAGATAGAGATTTTTTTTTTTTAAATGGAAATCACTGCAATTCCTAACAAAAAGCCATAAGAGTTGTCACTCCCATTTTGTTGTTGTTTAGCATGAACAAAACTGCACAAAAAAGAAAAAGAGAAAAAAACATCAGAAATGTAACAACAGCAGACTCTCATATTGTATACATTGGTGAACTGTATGTGTCATGTCAGCATCACTCACTCCAACATCATAACGTTTAAAACAAATCATCTTCGAAAATAATTTGAGGAATTTGAGATGGGAATTTCATCCTGAGACAACCACTAAGCATGGCTACAGATGGGATGGAATTAAGTAGGCACACTTCTATTGTTCAGACGGAGCTGTATGAATGGGCAGAGTGTGGGAAAGCTCTGCAGAGGAGAGTCTCAGTAGCTGGGTCACTTGCACCCACCATCCCACCAGGGAATTCCATGAACGCACACAAGGGGATAGGCACGCGTTGCACTTTTAAAATATACTGATACATTTTGTGAAAAATAACAGAAGATATCAGTGTAAGTACATTTTTCCAAATGTTATTGCATATTTTGACTCCGAGATCTTGAGTAACTACAATACCATATCAAAATTAAGGTTGGGATGTTTAGAAAAGCTGAAAGAAGCTCCTATCAAAATTCGATTCAGTTTGGTAATCAAAATCATTCTGTGATCATTTTCAGTTCATCATATGAAGCACATTTTTGTTGCTTTTGCTTTTTTTTTATATGTGTGTATATATATATATACAGTATATACATATATATATATATGTTCTACAGCCTTGAACCATTTGCTCAAAATGACTCTACACACTTCAGACGTTTCCCAAGTGTGTGTACAGTGGTGGGTAACGTGTGCCCAGTCAGCGTCATTGTCCCCAACATCAGGCAGAAGATTAACTCTCCTCACAGGGTCAGTCCTTTCCCACATCCACACAGTGGGTCTGTGGGTCTCTCTCCATCACCCCCAACCAGCACCTGTTCCCCTGAGGTTTGACCATTGTGCCCCAGCAATGGGAGAATCCAGCATGTGGCAGCTCCACACTCCTCATTGTCCTCTGCAGCTCACCCATTGGCTGCTGACTGTGAGAAACTCCAACCAGCCCAAGACCCACACATTCATATGGAGATCTGGGAGTATAAATAGAGGACATGAAGCCAGTTCTGATCAGATTCACTCTACACAGAGAGATCTACTGCAGCTACAGCAATGGCTCCTACAATCACTTCCACAGCAGACTACCCAAAGGAACACTTGAACCTAACCCACAAGGTAGTTATTGCAACTTTACCGCTTTCAACTTTGACATTTGCTTCCTTTATTGGGTTGTCTTTGAAATAAATAATGAATATATGTATTAACAATTTTTTTTTTTCTTCTTTTTAGCTGAGAAAACCTATTGTGGAGAAGCTGCGCAGAGATCGCATCAACAAAAGTATCGAGCAGCTCAAGGATCTCCTGGGTCCAAAGCTCCTCAACCAACAGTCCGATTCCGAATCCAGGCTGGAGAAGGCCGACATCCTGGAGATGACAGTATTCCTCTTGAAACGGCATCTTCAGCCAATGAAATCCTCATCCTCCTCCGATGTTGCCGGTCATGGTTTCTCAATGTGTGCTCAAGACGTTTTTCACATCCTGTCCAAGGATTCTGGGAGCCCACAGTCCCATGGGAAGTTGCTAACCCAGTTCCAGACCCTACAAACACCCAGTGATGACCACCAGAGGGAGAGTGACCAGTGCCTGTTGGGTTCTCCTGTCAGGCATGTCCAGGGCAAAGACAAGAGTCAAGCCAAGAGCGCCCCCTGGAGGCCCTGGTAACGAAACACAGAAGAGACTTCTCAATTACATGATCAAATTGATCAGAGATTAAGGACATTTTATTTTGTTCAACTCTGCAAATGCAGGGAAATTATCTTCTTTATTCCAAAGAATATATTCTGTCCTATTGCAAGAAAATTGATTTTGCAATTGTTTGCATTGGATTTGTCTTCTGTGAAGACATATAACATTTTGTTTTAAAAATACAATGTTATCGGCTTCAATTCGAAGTCATTATTATTGTATGGATCTCCATTATTAGATCTTGATGAGATTCATGTTTCAATTGAAAATGTGAGGACTTCATGTCATATGATTTTTCATATAGAAAAGAGAAGCCTGCATATCATGACAGTATAAATGTCTTTTGAGAGGATGGTTAAAAGTGTTATGTCAGCAATGCTGATATTATGTTCATGTTTGTACATGATTAATATGGCTTACCTTAAGTCAATTAACAATATTTCTGTGAAATATTACAATTTATTACTTTCACCGCATGTATCCTATAATGCCCTTTATTGAGGGATTTGATTGTATGAAGATCTCATAAAAATGAGATATACTTGACTTTCTTAATATTTAAGAAAACATAACGTAACCTTCCATTTGAAGGAGTGTGCTTTTACCAGATGCCTGTTTGGTGTTTGATATGATGTTACCAATGTCTTTTACAAAGACTGATTTGTATTTCACCTCTTCATCCCAATGGAGACAAAACAGTGGAACTGATTGCTTTGTTGACAAAGATCTATGTTCATATTCTATGTTTGAATGAAATATTTCCTTATGGCATAACTTTTACATGCCAGAACATTGCAATAAAATATGCAACTCAACTCAAGTGACTTTGTGGGTGTCATTCCATTCAACGTTCCCTAACAGGTCGTTCCATTGTTAACAAAAAGGACTGAGGATTCTGAAACGGATGTGACATATGACTTGAGATTCATATTCTTGCAACAGTTGCTTCTTTATATTGTTACATTATTAACAAATCAGTTAAAAGTTATACTCTGATGATATCACCTTCTCATTTACATGTGACATGAAACTTAGCGCTAGTAATTCACATTTCACAAACTTCGAACGCTCAAGAACACAATCTGATAGTGTGTTCAGTGTGGACCCGTTTGCCCTGTCAACATCATTCTCCCCAACATCAGGTAACAAATTAATTCTCCTCATATGGGGTCAGTCCTTTCCAACATCCAGACACTGGGTCTGTGGGTCTTTCTCCATCACCCCCAACCCAACAAAACAAGGCCATTTAAAACACTCAAGACATCTTAGCTAGTTGACGAATACATTACTGTAGTAAGCAAATGGAACAGCAGCTGGCTGGCTGAGCATCCTATTGGGTAATGACCTTCTTCTATTGACCAGCTAAGACTGATTTTGTGGCATATCATTAGAGAACTCACCCAATGAGGGTTCTTTCCCTCCAGATGGTTTGTGATGTCATATGCTTACAGCAAGCAACACTAATAGCTGTTAATAGCTCTTTAACATTATAGATGAGGGTAGAACAAGCTTAGGGGTTTACAGAAAGACCTTTTGTTGGTGCATAAAGGTCTGTGTGGGAAACTACTGAATGATCGACCAGCACCATGACAGAATGACAGATGTTATATTTGGAGAGCCTAAATGCATTCTCAAACGAGGACATTAGATCATGTTCAGTTCCCCAGACACAGCCAGCAATTGAATGGTCTTCAGTATAACCTCCAAATGTCTATCACGTTAAATGTATATAACCTCCAATATAGTCATACTGCATTCATCTGACTAACTCACAGACCTGTTTATTTTCAAATGTTTCTTTCTAAACCTCAGCCAATAGGGTACTTTCCCTCCAAAACTCTTTGCAATGTCATTTGTTGTTTTCAACAAAAGCAAGAGCTGATCTGTTAGCGCCACTGATGAGAAAACTTTGGAGGAGCTTTTGTGATGCATTTGGGTAACTTCAAACAAAAAGACAGAGGACACATCTGTTATGTCTATAGACAGCTATTGACAGGAGGATGTCTGAGGTGGATTTCCCCTCCATTGGCATTTTCTACACTGCAAACCCAAGCAACACATTTGTAGATAGAGACTTTTTTTTTTTTTTTTTAATGGAAATCACTTCAATTCCTAACAAAAAGCCATAAGAGTTGTCACTCCCATTTTGTTGTTGTTTAGCATGAACAAAACTGCACAAAAAAGAAAGGAGAAAAAACATCAGAAACAGCAGACTCTCACATTGTATACATTGGTGAATTGTATGTGTCATGTCAGCATCACTCACTCCAACATCATAACGTTTAAAACAAATCGTCTTCGAAAATGCTTTGAGGAATTTGAGATGGGAATTTCATCCCGAGACAACCACTAAGCATGGCTACAGATGGGATGGAATTAAGAAGGCACACTTCTATTGTTCAGACGGAGCTGAATGGGCAGAGTGTGGGAAAGCTCTGCAGAGGAGAGTCTCAGTAGCTGGGTCACTTGCACCCACCATCCCACCAGGGAATTCCATGAACGTACACAAGGGGATAGGCACGCGTTGCACTTTTAAAATGTACTGATACATTTTGTGAAAAATAACGGAAGATATCAGTGTAAATACATTTTTCCAAATGTTATTGCATTATTTTGACTCCGAGATCTTGAGTAACTACATTACCATATCAAAATTAAGGTTGGGGTGTTTTTAGAATAGCTGAAAGAAGCTCCTATCAAAATTCAATTCAGTTTGGTAATTAAAATCATTCTGTGATCATTTTCAGTTCATCATATGAAGCACATTTTTGTTGCTTTTGCTTTTTTATGTTCTACAGCCTTGAACCATTTGCTCAAAATGACTCTACACACTTCAGACGTTTCCCAAGTGTGTGTACTGTGGTGGGTAACGTGTGCCCTGTCAGCGTCATTGTCCCCAACATCAGGCAGCAGATTAACTCTCCTCACAGGGTCAGTCCTTTCCCACATCCACACAGTGGGTCTGTGGGTCTCTCTCCATCACCCCCAACCAGCACCTGTTCCCCTGAGATTTGACCATTGAGCCCCAGCAATGGGAGAATCCAGCATGTGGCAGCTCCACACTCCTCATTGTCCTCTGCAGCTCAGCCATTGGCTACTGACTGTGAGAAACTACAACCAGCCCAAGACCCACACATTCATATGGAGATCTGGGAGTATAAATAGAGGACATCAAGCCAGTGCTGATCAGATTCACTCTACACAGAGAGATCTACTGCAGCTACAGCAATGGCGCCTACAATCACTTCCACAGCAGACTACCCAAAGGAACACTTGAACCTAACCCACAAGGTAGTTATTGCAACTTACCGCTTTCAACTTTGACATTTGCTTTCTTTATTGGGTTGTCTTTGAAATAAATAAGGAATATATGTATTAACAAATATTTTTTTTCTTCTTTTTAGCTGAGAAAACCTATTGTGGAGAAGCTGCGCAGAGATCGCATCAACAAAAGTATCGAGCAGCTCAAGGATCTCCTGGGTCCAAAGCTCCTCAATCAACAGTCCGATTCCGAATCCAGGCTGGAGAAAGCCGACATCCTGGAGATGACTGTATTCCTCTTGAAACGGCATCTTCAGCCAATGAAAACGTCATCCTCCTCCGATGTTGCCGGTCATGGTTTCTCCATGTGTGCTCAAGACGTTGTTTACATCCTGTCCAAGGATTCTGGGAGCCCACAGTCCCATGGGAAGTTGCTAACCCAGTTCAAGACCCTACAAACACCCAGTGATGACCACCGGAGGGAGAGTGACCAGTGCCTGTTGGGGTCTCCTGTCAGGCATGTCCAGGGCAAAGACAAGAGTCCAGCCAAGAGCGCCCCCTGGAGGCCCTGGTAACGAAACACAGAAGAGACTTTTCCATTACATGATCAAATTGATCAGAGATTGATTAATAAGGACATTTCATTTTCTTCAACTCCGCAAATGCAGGGATATTATCTTCTTTATTCCAAATAAAGAATTTGCAAATAATTGTTTGCAATGGGTTTGTCTTCTGTGAAGACACATAACATTTTGTTTTAAAAATATCTATGTTATCAGCTTCAATTCGAAGTCTTTATTATTGTAATGGATCTCCATTATTAGATCTTGATGAGATTCATGTTTCAATTGAAAATGTGTTGACTTCATGTCATATGATTTTTTCATATAGAAAAGAGAAGCCTGCATATTATGACAGCATAAATGTCTTTTGAGAGGATGGTTAAAAGTGTTATGTCAGCAATGCTGATATTATTTTCATGTTTGTAATACGGCTTAACTTAAGTCAATTAATAATATTTCTGTGAAATATTGCAATTTATTACTTTTGCCGCTTGTAACCTATATGCCCTTTATTGAGGGATTGGATTATATGAAGATCTCATAAAAATGAGATATACCTGACTTTCTTAATATTTAAGAAAACATAATGTAACCTTCCATTTGAAGGAGTGTGATTTTACCAGATGCCTGTTTGGTGTTTGATATAATGTTACCAATGTCTTTTACAAAGACTGATTTGTATTTCACCTCTTCATCCCAATGGAGACAAAACAGTGGAATTGATTGCTTTGTTGACAAAGATCTCTGTTCATATTCTATGTTTGAATGAAATATTTCCTTATGGCATAACTTTTACATGCCAGAACATTGCAATAAAATATGCAACTCAACTCAAGTGACTTTGTGGGTGTCATTCCATTCAACATTCCCTAACAGGTCATTCCATTGTTAACAAAAAGGACTGAGGATTCTGAAACCGATGTGACGGACTTGAGATTCGTATTTTTGCAACAATTGACTTTTTATATCATTAACAGATAAGTTAAGAGTGCTACTCTGATGACATCACCTTCTCATTTACACGTGACATGAAACTTAGCGCTAGTCATTCACATTTCATAAAGATCGAACACTCAACAACACAATCTGATATGTGCAGTGGGGCCCCCGTGTGCCCTGTCAACATCATTCTCCGCAACATCAGGCAGCAGATCAATTCTCCTCACATAGGGTCAGTCCAACATCCAGACACTGGGTCTGTGGGTCTTTCTCCATCATCCCCAACCCAACAAAACAAGGCAACTTAAAACACTCAAAAGACATCTTAGTTGACCAATACATTACTGTAGTAAATTAATGGAACAGCAGCTGGCTGGCTAAGCATCCTATTGAGTAATGACATATGCACACAGCTATGTTTCTTCTATTGACCAACTAATTAGACTGATTTTGTGGCATATCATTAGAGAACTCACCCAATGAGGTTCTTTCCCTCCAGTTGGTTTGTGATGTCATATGTTTACAGCAAGCAGCACTAATAGCTGTTAATAGCTCTTTAACATTATGAGGGTAGAAGAAGCTTAGGGGTTTACAAAGACCTTTTGTTGATGCATAAAGGTCTGTGTTGGAATCTCTACCAAGTGATCTACCAGTGCCATGACAGAATGACAGATGACATATCTGGAGAGCCTAAATGCATTCTCAATCGAGGACATTTGATGATGTTCAGTCCCCCAGACACAGCCAGCAATCGTCTCCAATATCACCTACAATGGTCTATCATGTTTACTGTAATGTTTCTAACCTCCACTATAAAGTCATACTTCATTCATCTACTGACTAACTCACAGACCTGCTTATTTTCAAATGTTTCTTTCTAAACCTCAGCCAATAGGGTACTTTCCCTCCAAAACTCTTTGCAATGTCATTTGTTGTTTTCAACAAAAGCAAGAGCTGATCTGTTACCGCCACTGATGAGAAAACTTTGGAGGAGCTTTTGTGATGCATTTGGGTAACTTCAAACAAAAAGACAGAGGACACACATCTGTTATGTCTATAGACAGCTACTGGCAGGAGGATGTCTGAGGAGGATTTTCCTTCCACTGGAACTTTACACTGCAAACCCAAGCAACACATTTGTGCATGGAGATTTGTAAAACAAATCACTTCAGTAGTCACTCTCATTTTGTTTTCGACAAGTTAATCTGAATTCGTTACACTACTCAAAACATGTTTGGATGATATTTCAAAGGCATGAACAAAACTACACAAAAAACAAAAGAGAAAAAAACGTCAGAAATGTAACAACAGCAAACTCTCACATTGTATACATTGGCTAATTAGGCTATGTGTGTCATGTCAGCCTCACTCATTCGAACGTCATAAATTAAAAAACAAAACTTAATCAGAGGTCGTCTTTGACCATAATTTGAGGAATTTGAAACGGGAATTTTATCCTGAGGCAACCATTAGGGATGGCTACAGATGGGATGGAATTAAGTAGGCACACTTCTATTGTTCAGACGGAGCTGTATGAATGGGCAGAGTGTGGGAAAGCTCTGCCTAGGAGAGTCTCAGTAGCTGGGTCACTTGCACCCACCATCCCACCGGGGAATTCCACGAACACACACAAGGGAATAGGCACGCGTTGCAGTTTTGAAGTATACTGACATATTTACTGAAAAATAACAGAAGATATCAAGTTAAAATACATTTTTCCAAATGTTATTGCATATTTTGACTCCAAGATCTTGAGTAACTACATTACCATATCAAAAATAAGGTTGGGATGTTTAGAATAGCTGAAAGAAGCTCCTTCCGAAATTCGATTCAGTTTGGTAATCAAAATCATTCTGTGATCATTTTCAGTCAATCATATGAAGCACATTTTTGTTGCTTTTTTTTTTGTTTTTTTTTGTTATATATTCTACAGCCTTGAACCATTTGCTCAAAATGACTACACACTTCGGACGTTTCCCAAGTGTGTGTACTGTGGTGGGTAACGTGTGCCCTGTCAGCATCATTGACCCCAACATCAGGCAGCAGATTAACTCTCCTCACAGGGTCAGTCCTTTCCCACATCCACACAGTGGGTCTGTGGGTCTCTCTCCATCACCCCCAACCAGCACCTGTTCCCCTGAGGTTTGACCATTGTGCCCCAGCAATGGGAGAATCCAGCATGTGGCAGCTCCACACTCCTCATTGTCCTCTGCAGCTCAGCCATTGGCTGCTGACTGTGAGAAACTCCAACCAGCCCAAGACCCACACATTCATATGGAGATCTGGGAGTATAAATAGAGGACAAGAAGCCAGTGCTGATCAGATTCACTCTACACAGAGAGATCTACTGCAGCTACAGCAATGGCGCCTACAATCACTTCAACAGCAGATTACCCAAAGGAACACTTGAACCTAACTCACAAGGTAGATATTGCAACTTGCCTCTTTCAACTTTGACATTTGTTTTCTTTTTTGGTTTGCCTTAGAAGTACTAAATGGACATATGTATTAATGACATATTTTTTCTTCTTTTTAGCTAAGAAAACCAATTGTGGAGAAGCTGCGCAGAGATCGCATCAACAAAAGTATCGAGCAACTAGAGGATCTTCTGGGTCCACAGCTCAGCAGCCTGACTCCAAGCTGGAGAAAGCCGACATCCTGGAGATGACTGTCTGCCTCCTGAGACGGCATCTTCAGCCAATGAAAACGTCACCCTCCTCCAATGCTGCCAGTCAGGGCTTCTCCAGGTGTGCTCAAGAGGTTGCTTACTTCCTGTCCATTCAGTCTGGGAGACCACAGTCCTGTGGAAAATTGCTGACCAAGTTCCAGACCTTACAACCATCCATCAAACACTACAGGAGGGAGAGTGGCCAGTGTCAGTTGGGTTCTCCTGCGAAGCATGTCCAGGGCAAAGACAAGAGTCCAGCCAAGAGCTCCCCCTGGTAGAATATTACACAGAAAGACTTAAGCTACTGTACATGACCAAATTGGTCAGAGATGGAAACACAATGACATTTAATGACTGCAAATGTCGAGGATTAATCTATTTTGAATCAAAGAATATATTATATTCTGTTACAAGAAAAGAAATATTGCAATTGTTAGCAAGAGATTTGTCTTCTGTGAAGACATGAACACATTTTTATAAAATGCTTGATATTGGCTTCTTCTTGAAGCTTTTCTAATGTATCTCCTTGATCGGTTCTTATTTCGATTGAAATAATTTCACTGAAATGAATCATAATGCCATGTGTTATGATTATTATTTTTAAAGAAAAAAATGTATGGCTACATAAATGTCTTTTGAGAGGACGGTTTCAAATGCTCTGTCAGCAATGCTGACATTATTTTCATGTTTTTACATGATTGATATATCTTAAAGTCAGATAATAATATTTCTATGAAATATTGCAATTCTTTTCATCTTGACTTTCAAAGCCTGTTTTAAAGCTTATATATTTTATTGTCCTTTATTGAGGAATTTGATATTATGAAGATCTCACAGAAGTGAGATATACCTGACTTTCTTAATATTTTAAGAATATTGTTACCTTCTGTTTGAAGGAGTGTGCTTTGATGCCTGTTTAGTGTTTTTGATATGTTACCAATGTCTTTTACAAAGACTGATTTGTATTTCACCTCTTCATCCCAAAAGGGACAAAACGGTGGAATTGATTGCTTTCTTGAAAAATGTCTATGTTCAGATTTGTTTGAACATGTTTCCCTATGGCATACATTTTGCTTGCCAGAAAATTGCAATAAAATATGCAGTTCAACTGAAGTCATTTTGTCGGTGTCATTCCATTCAACATTCCTAAATAAACCATTCTACTTAGGTCCTTAAAACATTCCTCAGGATTTCGGGGGAAAGAGTGCTATAATAAGGACGTTAAAGCCGTATTTCTGAAATAGCTGTCTATGCTTGGTCACAGCACTTGGACAAGCTATGATTACTGTTCCATTGAAATTGGCATTTAATTTTCAAGAGGCATGGAATGTAGTAGGCCTAGTCATAAGATGAAGCTACTAAACATGAACGATTGTTAAGAAATGGTTGTTTGACACTTCAAAGAGATTTAAATCTCAGGAAAAGACTCTCAAAGCATGTGTACATTAACCACAGTGTGCCCTGACTTCAACAATGACATCAAAATGAGACGGCGGATCAACTCTCCTCTCAGGGTCAGTCCTTTCCCACATCCACACAGTGGGTCTGTGGGTCTCTCTCCATCACCCCCAACCAGCACCTGTTCCCCTGAGGTTTGACCATTGTGCCCCAGTAATGGGAGAATCCAGCATGTGGCAGCTCCACACTCCTCACTGTGAGGAAATGTAACAGTCCAAGACTCACATAAAGATGATACAGACACCTACCTCATAGGACCTCAGCCCTACACACGTTATAGAAAGAACCGAGACTAGCTTCAGGCAAGATCTGGACATGAAATAATGTTCCTCACACATAGGCTTTGAAGCATAAGAATGAGAGTCTATGCTTCTCCCCTTCCCACTAACACAAGTGTGTTCTTAGATCCGTGAGAGTTCTTTCCATATTTATCTTCAAATGGGAAAGACGTCTTGTCGTCTGGTGTTTTTATTATGTATAGGGCCAGTTGCTTTAGGTGTTCCCTAAAAAAGTCACTGTATGCTGAAATTGTTTCAGCATCTTAACTGCCGCTGAATGAAACAGTTTTTGAATGTAACAGCAGCTGGCTGAACTTGGGCAATGACGCACACTTCTGTTGTTCCTCTATTGAGGAGCGATCAATGGAGAAAGTGTGGGAACCCGGGAAGGACTCTCTCACAGAGAATAGAGAGAAATGACTGACCAGAGACCGATAGACCTCACTGGTCTGGTGTGGCAGATGGGCAGGATGAATACAGAGTTTTACTTTACAAGATGTATTCATTTAAACACCCTCTGACAAACAGTGGATTCATTAAAGATCACAAAACATTGTTCAAGATATTATGTCTTTTTATCTGTTTTTATTGCTTTGATATTCTCGTTGCATCATATTTAATGTTTACAATTCCAACTCAGTTGTGATGTATTGGAGGACTCAAACAAATCCAAAATGTCTATTTCAGTCAGTTTAATTCTCTAACCATCATTTAAGAAATACTGTATGTCAGCCTATCAGCCTGGGGGCATCATTAGACACAGATCCCCTACAGATGGGCTGCAATTAACAAGGCACACTTCATGGGCAGAGTGTGGGAAAGCTCTGCAGAGGAGAGTCTCAGTAGCTGGGTCACTTGCACCCACCATCCCACCGGGGAATTCCACAAACGCACACAAGGGGATAGGCACGCGTTGTAGCTTTTCCTGTTGTATATTGACAAACTAGAAATATAACAGCCAATATAATACTATTTGGTGAAGATGTTGTAGCCTAATGAGCATGGCTGGCTTGTGGGATCAACACAGGTATTTGAGTCCTTCATATAACTAAGTCAAATATTGAGAAGATGGTTTATAAAATATCTAAAATAAAAGTGTATTTTATTGTAAAGTATGAACAATATATTTCGCTTTACAGTGACGAGCATCCTGTGCTCGTTTCTGACAATTAACTAGGCCTCCATGAGAGAGCTCACCCAATGAGGTTCTTTCCCTCCAGATGGTTTGTGATGTCATACTGTATGCTTACAGCAAGCAGCACTAATAGATGTCAACAGCTCTTTAACATTATAGATGAGGGTAGAAGAAGCTTAGGGGTTTACAGAGAGACCTTTTGTTGGTGCATAAAGGTCTGTGTGGGAAACTGAGTGATCTACCAGTACCTTGACAGATGCTAGGCCTATATCTGGAGAGAACAAGTTCATTCTTAAGGGGGTTCCTTCCTTTTTCTAGGTTGAAATAAAGTTATTTTGATTTTGATTTAAAAAGGTATGATGGTGAGAGAAAAGTCTGAAGTCATTGTTAAGAGTTTCAAATTGAAAAGTTTTACATAATATTTGAATTAACCATAAAAACTCATAGGGGGATTATAACTTTGATGAGTAACTTTGATGAGTAACTCAACAGTGTCGGATCTTTTGGCTCAAACAGGATATACACACTTGAAATGTTTCACACGTGTGGGTACAGCAACGTGTGCCCTGTCAGCATCATTGACCGCAACATCAGGCAGCAGATTGACTCTCCTCTCAGGGTCAGTCCTTTCCCACATCCACACAGTGGGTCTGTGGGTCTCTCTCCATCACCCCCAACCAGCACCTGTTCCCCTGAGGTTTGACCATTGTGCCCCAGCAATGGGAGAATCCAGCATGTGGCAGCTCCACACTCCTCATTGTCCTCTGCAGCTCAGCCATGGGCTACTGACTGTGAGAAACTCCAAACAGCCCAAGACCCACACATTCATATGGAGATCTGAGAGTATAAATAGAGGACATGAAGCCAGTGCTGATCAGATTCACTCTACACAGAGAGATCTACTGCAGCTACAGCAATGGCTCCTACAATCACTTCCTCAGCAGACTACCAAAGGAACAGCTAGCCACATAAGGTACATTTTGCAATGACTTTGTATAATGTTTTTGTATCATCTTTTTTTTTGCATCTTCAAGTTGTTTGAATCAAAAGAGCGAATGTATTAATGAGATGTTTCTCTTCTTTCAGTTAAGAAACCCCATTTTGGAGAAGACGCACATTGCATCAACAACAGCATTGAGCAGCTCAAGGATCTCCTCAACCAGCAGCCTGATTCCAAGCTGTTGAAGGCCGACATCCTGGAGATGACCATTTGCCTCCAGAAGCGGCATCTTAAGCCAGTGAAAATGTCATCCTCCTCTGATGCAGTCAGTCAGGGTGTGTTCAAGAGGTTGTTAACTTCCTGTTAAAAGGACTCTCGGAAAACACAGTCCTATGGAAAGTTGCTGATCCAGTTCCAGAATCTACAACCACCGAGTGATGACTGCAGAAGGGGAGAATGGCCAGTATCAGTTGGGGTCTCCTGTCCAGCATGTCCAGGGCAAAGACAAGAGCACACCCAAGAGTGCCCCCTGGAGGCCCTGGTGGAACATTACATATATTTTATAATTTGATGTGTCAAATTCATCAGAGATGATGAAGCCAATGACATTTAATCAAGTTTAAGTCTGCAAATGCAGGGGATTATTATTCTTTATGTCAAAGAATATATTTAATTTTGTTGCAGAAATACTTTTGCAATTGTTTGCAAAGTACTTGTCTTCTGTGAAGACATATACTTTCTAAGTTCTTAACTTGGTTTCAGATTGAAACCTCTTTAATAGATTTCTATACCATGCATTTATTCAAATTGAAACATTTCCATTGAAATGCCTGCTTCAGATCTTATTATTCATTTTAAAGGAATGAAGAGGCTGCAAGTTATGAAAGCATAAATATCTTTCAATAAGACATTTTAAATTGTGTAAACAATGTTGACCTCTTATTGTCATGTTTGTATGTTAGATTGTTCTTCAGTTAGCCTTACCTCAGGTCAAATGTTTCTGTGAAATATTACAATTTCTAAATGTTTACTTCCAAAGCTTGTTTCAAAGCTTATGTATATAGATGCCCTTTGTCGAGGGATTGGATTATATGAAGATCTCATACAATTGAGACATACTTGATTTTCTTAATATTTAAGAAAATGTAATGTTACCTTCTATTTGAAGGAATGTGCTTTTATAAGATGCCTATTTTGGCTTTTTAAATATGATGTTACCAACGTCTTTTACAAAGACTGATTTGTATTTCACTTCTTCATCCCAATTGAGAGAGAACAGTGGAAATGATTGCTTTGGGCTTATGTTCAGATTCGAATGCATTATTTTCTTGTGGCATATATTTACATGCCAGCAAATTGCAATAAAGTATGCAATTGAAGTCACTTTGTTTGTTTCATTCAATTCAACATTCCCAGTTGACCATCCCATTGTTGGTATGAAAGGACAGAGAACACAACATTGACATATCAGCTATTGGCAATGTTAACACCGATTTATTCATATAGCGCTAACCCAACAACCTTCCAACAAAATAATAACAAAATAATAAAATATCAATTTAAATATTTATTCATTCATTTTTTTACAAAAAGGCCCACAATTTTTCCAAAGCAAAGAGAGTCACCATCCCATTGACCCAACTGCCCCACTTGGGTCAGAGCCAGACTTCTGTGAGCACATTAAAATTAAACATGTGGAAGTGCATGTGGAACTTAGGTGAAGGCAGCTGTTGCCAGTTGTGCAAAATACTGTAAGACAAATGTAGTTCAAAAGCAACCTACCCAATATTGCATGTAGTCTATATTAGCAACAGGCTGAACTTGAGGATTCTGCAACTGATTGTTCAGTTTTTTCCACCTCAGCATTATGCTGTGGGCTCCTTCAAATGCATAGTCTGAGCATTAGGGTTTTCAAAACGTAAAAGAACAGAAAAAATATACACAGTATGACAATATTAACAAATTACAGTGAAAGAGAATTAAGTAGGCATGACATTTTAAATTCAGTGAAAAAAGTTGAATGAAAGGTTTTCCAAGCATTTTGTTATTCTGCATACATAGTGTCGTTATTCGTCCTAAATTTCCAATTTTGGTGACTCAATTATTTCAGAAAGTGGTGTACTGTTGAATCTGAAACACAACAAAAACATTGTATTTATATTGCATTGTGTGTATATATAATGCAATGAGATTACTGTGCCATAGCACTAGCCTATACTGTATTTTTCATCATGTTTTTAACATGTTTTAGCAAAACCATACATTGTATTTTTATTTAAAAAATCACCTATCGTGCAAGATGACCATTTGCCTCCTGTGATAACAGCTCCAGCATAATTCACCTGGGATTTACCATGCGATCCCCCATGATGATGTGATGAAGACACAGTCTCAATCCAGCACGAATGCCCCCTGGTGGTCACACATATAGCAAGATTGCCCAAATTGACTAGCCTGACTCTCGCCAGACCTTTGCAGTTCCGCCATGCTCCACCAGAGGCGTTTCGCTGAGCTCCTTGTGTGAAGCAGACAGCGAACTACAGGATCTGGCGAAAGTCAGGTTACAAATTGACTACATTGACCAGAAAATAAAGCCTAAAGGATTTATTTATTACTTAGAAAAAGCCAGCCAGTGTCCGAGCCTGCAAATGCAGGTGGTACCTTTACATCAATAAACTCATTTCCTTTTAAGAAAGAACAGGAGTGTAGGTGTGCATCTTTTACCATAACTTATACATATGCATCTGATCAAATGTTCAAAACAATGAACATAATATGTTTAGATTAATATTTGCATTAATGGAATTGATTCATCAAGACGATGGACTGGACGGCCCAGTATTTAACAAACATAACGTTCTTTGCAAATGACAGTTGGATGTGGCTGCCCACTGATCAATTTGCATTAGGGAAGCACACTTGTATTGTCTACAGAGGGGTGTGGAGAATGGTTAAAGTGTGGGAAAGCTCTGGAGAGGAGAGTCTCAGTTCCTGGTCATTAGCATCCACAGTCCCACTGAAGGTTCCACACACCCACAAGGGAATAGACACGTGCTGCCCCTTTTATTTACCATAAAACAAGGCAATAACATTAAGTGCATGAGAAATGTCAACAGTATAAGTCTCCATAAAGCCAGCCCTGCTCTAGTTGTATTATACTGCATGTTTTTACACAACAGGATATGCCTATGAGATACGATTAAGTTCATCACATCAAGGGTTTAATTAATGTGCATTTTAGTTGAGTCAGTTTGAAATGTTCTGTTTCAAAGCCAAAAGCATGAATGAACAAGGCAAAATGAAAAGATGAAATGTGTTTATTTCTCTAACTTTATTCCTAAAACAATTCAACAGCCAAAAAGCTATATCAACTATGTGTTTCATGTTCTTTCCCTCCAGATGGTTTGTCATTCTCTGAGCTGATAGTCGTCATTCCTCAACATGGGTGATTAGAGAAGCCTTTGTGATGAATAGAGGGCTGAGTGTGGGAAACGCAACAGAGCAGAGGAGGACATCTGGTGCATCTGGAGACTCAAAGTCTAAAGGGGAGTTTCCCTCCATCTCAGAAAATGATGTTGACGAATGTAACAGGTATGCTTTTATGAGGGTCCTGACTGTAGAGGATAGACCTCATGTAAGAACTCATTTAATGTCTTACCTTGTCTGGTTACCTATCACTTGAGTTAGGATAATAGTTATTTATTATTAATAATTATCAATATTATTATATATAATAATAACAATATTTGCTATTATATTATTAATAATATAATATATACTTAAAATTGCATACATTACATCATATAATCATTCCAATTCCAATTCCAAAAATGCACCAATAAACAAATATAATTGTCAAAATCAATTCATAGTTCACACACATCCACATGCATCGTCAGTGTTATTGATGGTAGCATCAGGCAGCGGATTAACTCTCCTCACAGGGTCAGTCCTTTCCCACATCCACACAGTGGGTCTGTGGGTCTCTCTCCATCACCCCCAACCAGCACCTGTTCCCCTGAGATTTGACCATTGTGCCCCAGCAATGGGAGAATCCAGCATGTGGCAGCTCCACACACTCCTCATTGTCCTCTGCAGCTCAGCCATTGGCTGCTGACTGTGAGAAACTCCAACCAGCCCAAGACCCACACATTCATATGGAGATCTGGGAGTATAAATAGAGGACATGAAGCCAGTGCTGATCAGATTCACTCTACACAGAGAGATCTACTGCAGCTACAGCAATGGCGCCTACAATCACTTCAACAGCAGATTACCCAAAGGAACACTTGAACCTAACCCACAAGGTAAATACAGGAACCTTACCTCTCGTGAACTTCATATCAACATTCTTTGTCAGCCTGATACTTTAATAAGTATAGAATAAATGTATTAATGACATCTTTGTCTTCACAGTTAAGAAAGCCACTTGTGGAGAAGATGCGCAGGGATCGCATCAACAACTGTATCGAGCAGCTCAAGGATCTCCTGGGTCCACAGCTCCTCAACCAGCAGCCCGACTCCAAGCTGGAGAAAGCCGACATCCTGGAGATGACTGTTTGCCTCCTGAGACGAAAGCTCCAGCATAATAGTCTACCTTCATCTGATGATGTTCATCAGGGATTCTCCAGGTGTGCCCAAGAGGTTGTTCACCTCCTGTCTAAAGATGAGGCTCAGACACACTCCCATGGAACTGTGCTGAACCACTTCCAGACCCAGAAGCCGTCCTCTGATGAGGACATGCCAGATCAAGCCCTGCCTCAGTTTAGTGTGCTGAATCAGCACACACTGAGCAAAGTCAAGAGTCCAGCCAAGAGCGCCCCCTGGAGGCCTTGGTAGAAAACTTCAAACCAAGATTCTCCAAGATGTTTGACCACATTGGTCTGCTAAGAGCCTCTAAGGACATTTATTCTTTTAAAAGATGGTTGATTGTTAACCTGCTATTGCAGATGTTTTTCTGATTTTTAAAAAAAAAAGAAACTTGATTTTCTTTCTAGAAAGAATTTGCTAGCCATTGCAAACTAAAGTGTCTTCAGTGAAGATTTTCTGTGAAATGGAACACATTTTAAAGCTTTTTAAATATTTAGATATTGAACACATTGATTATAGAAGAATCTATAACAATGAAAATCCCCATGGTTGTACATGGCAATGCTTTCTGACTTGTGTCAAACTATTCCAATGTATCATTGTGATGCAATTACGCTTCACTTTAAAGCACATTTTATGTAAAAGTTCCTTCAATGATGGAACAACCTTTTAAAATCTCAAATCTGAGAATATGTGACACTTTCTTAATATTTAAGAAAACAATGTGATCTCCCATGTGTGAGAGTGTGATCCTTTTTGTTCATTCTGTGAAATGAACTTACAACTGCCTTTATATGGGGTTGCTGTTGTCTTTTATAAAGACTTGTTTTATAACCCATTCTATGTCTCAGTTGAGATACATTATCGATATAATATCTGTAAAATTGTCTGAATCAGACGGAATTTGTCTATGTGATGTTGTTCTTTTGCTAGAACCTGACAATAAAATATGCCCTCAATCCTACATTATCTTGGTGGTGTCTTTCCTGATAGACTGCCGTGGGTCTGTAGGGAAAAGTTCACTTTCAGCTCACAGCTATTTGTGACTGGATAGAATTTTAATGGCGAGAAGGCTGGCCTCATTTCACGGTTGACGGCAAACTTTATTAAGTCAAAGCAGATTCAAAAGTAACTGATTTCTTTTTCTTTAATATTTCCAAGATGCTTTTAAGCAACAATCCAGCTGTTTGACTGCTCTTAAAAGATACAACACAGTAACCACATACCTGCATGGCAGCAGGGGGGATGGAACTCCTTGACTAATGTGGAGGGTAATGAAACACACTTCTATTGTTCCCCATTGAAGAGCAGAGAACGGAGAGAGTGTGGGAAAGCGTGGTGGACTCTCTCACAGACCTCCTGAGGGTCAATGGGCTCTGTATCCATACTTAAGGCAGCTGAGCTGTCCCTAACGCTGTTATTTATCAACGCAAAAATCTCTCACAAGTTCTAATAATAATGATAATAATAATAATAATAATAATAATAATAATAATAATAATAATAAAACATAAGAACGAACGATTAAAAACATTTCTGTAAATATGTGGTAAATGGGTTACTGGATCAGTGTTGGTATTGTGCCAGTCAAGGCCTCGTTAAAAGTGATACAGCAAATGTGGCTGCAAATGTGAACGCAAACCTCACATTTTTTTGCTCGTCTTCATTTCCATTCTCTACACCTCGACACATGAATTCATGAATCTGATTCCAGCAGCCTTTTCATGGTCTGTTCAGAAAATAATTCACCCGAAACTGTTTATTAAATTAAATGTATTACAATTTCAAGCACCATTTAAAACAAAGAAGTAACACTTTGTCTGTTTATATACATATTTGTATGAATTATCTGCATACTTTTGCCTCACTAACTTTATATAAATTTAATTCAAAGTTAAGAGGATCTTCTCAGAGTCGTCTGCTGTGGGGAATTAGCATAAGAAGGCACACTTCTATTGTAAAGGGGAATCTCCACTGGTGGGGAGTGTGGGAAAGCTCTGGAGAAGAGAGTCTCAGTTCCTGGTCATTAGCATCCACAGCCCCAATGGAGATTCCACACACACACACACACACACACACACACGCGCGCACACGCACACTCACTTGGCATTCCTTGAGGCAGCGCTTTAGAACTTCAGACAATTAACTAGACTAGACTTGAGCTAGACTGCTTCAAAAACAGTTATATGTTTCCTTTCTGCTTAAATCTGGTTTGAAATTATTATTATTATTATTATTATTATTATTATTATTATTAATGTTTATTTGGTATGGACATAGCAATAACATTGGACAAACCAGATGCATTGATTTGAGTGTTTTAGCACAGGTGCTAATTCGTAACACTTGTCCATAGGCGGCTTTTAAAAATATATTTTTTTTTAATTAATTTTGAACGGTTAAGATGAACATAGCAAACAAAATACTTTTTCCATATATGTAGCTAAATATAATAATGGCAGCCTGAGGATGCTGCCCTTCAGTTGTTTATGATGAAATAATAATAAACATGTGTGATAAACATGTGTTTCTATCACAACACCAATATAATCGTATACATTGTTTTTGTTCAGAAACACAGAGCAGATCTAGACTAGACTAAAAGTCTGACTGTTAAGGTTTAGGTTTTTTTGTAAATTAATGGTCTTCTCCAACTGGTTAAAAGTATGCTAAAATAACAGGAAAATGTCAATTGTTAAATTGCTCTAAAACGTTAAGCAATATTTTTGGGGGGGAAATCATGCTTTGAGGTGAAATCAAGAGAATCCTCAGACTGCAGCAGTGACCCCAACATCAGGCAGCGGATTAACTCTCCTCACAGGGTCAGTCCTTTCCCACATCCACACAGTGGGTCTGTGGGTCTCTCTCCATCACCCCCAACCAGCACCTGTTCCCCTGAGGTTTGACCATTGTGCCCCAGCAATGGGAGAATCCAGCATGTGGCAGCTCCACACTCCTCATTGTCCTCCGCAGCTCAGCCATTGGCTGCTGACTGTGAGAAACTCCAACCAGCCCAAGACCCACACATTCATATGGAGATCTGGGAGTATAAATAGAGGACATCAAGCCAGTGTTCATCAGATTCATTCCAAATTGAGAGATCTGCAGACGAGATAAGCCATGATGCCAAAAACCAATTCCAGGACCACTGTCCCAGAGGATCACCTTTTGCCTTGCGAGGTAATTTAAATTTACAAATGAACACTTGATTGCATTGCTTCTTTCTTTGTGATGACAAGATATCGTTTTGTAATGTGAAAAACAAATTAATTTACCGTGTCATTTTTTCTTCACAGCTGAAAGATCGAGTGATTGAAGATGCACAAACAGATCTACAGCGGCTCAACCCCGTAACCCTGATGCACTCAGTTCTTGAGCAGACCTGGAGATGAAGGACTGGTCAGCAATTCACCACAAGAAACCTTGACTCCGTGAGGGCCTCTTCGTTTCTCTTGGTTTCTCCAAGTGTACCCAAGAGCTTCTTCCCTTCCTAGTGAAGACTGAATACAGCCCAATGGAAGAGTGCTTCCTCAATGGCATCCATTTCTACAGCCGACTTGTGATGTCTACAGGCAAGGGAGCACCCGGTGCCAACAGACAGCTTCAGTGCAGCCTGCTCCAAAAAAGGAGAGGAGTGCACCCAACAGCTCCCCCTGGTGGCTCTCATCGAATCCTCCAGACAGAGATCTGGCTAACTGGTCTATATTGAACGAGCTTTTGTTCATCAGCAGCTTCTTTATATTTCTATGAATTACACGTCTCAGATGATATGATGTTCATAGCATCTTCTGAAAAAATATTTCTGTTTAAAAGAATGTTTCAAACATTGATTTGTTTTTTGAGAAAAACTCGCTAAGAGCATTGTCAATTACTGTCTGTTTACAACAGATTACATTTGCACATGCCACATTGGTATAATGCTCATACAGACTTAATGCAAAGTTATAAATATATCTCTTTTTTGGGGGATTCCTTCTTTTTATATGCATGCCATCTTCTATGAAGATGCTGTGTGTTTCATGTTGTGTTTCCACCTAGAAACCCTGTTTTCATGTTTAGGTTGGCAGTTATATTAGCTGACGTCCTAAACATGCTGCGTTTCCCACAACATGTATGAAGTTCTTTAATCACAACGTGATTAGGCTACTGGTTTGATCATACTGGTTTGCATGTGAAACTAAACTTTCCTCTGGTTAAAGGGGTGTTTTTGTACCATACTCTGTTAAGAGTGATCAAGTTACATATTGCCTCAATATTTGCCAAGCTCATATGATGTTCTGTTGGCCATAATTTCTCATTGAGATATGCTATCCACCAAATAAATGTTTGTGTCAATCACAATTTCCTTTGTCAGAAGTCTCTTAAATTGCCACTTGGGTGTCATAGCTATATTAAATAGGCCTCTCTCTCTCTCTCTCTCACTCTCTCTCTCTCTCTCACTCAATTCAATTAAATTCTCAATTGGCATGACTGTAAGTGTTACACGCAGTAATTACATCAAAGAATTAGACATTCATATTAATAATAACAACAATTGACATGGACTATGGAGAATAATAATATTGTTTTTTAAAAAATAGAACATTAGGACATTTACACTCATACACACACACACACACACACACACACACACACAAACACACATAATAATAATGATAATACAAAAAAACATAGTGGCTGTCTCTTGCTTTATGGCATTCTGTGACTATAGCTAGTGGTAGTAGAGTTGAGTATCCTCCTAATAAATATGTAATTTGGATGTCATTATGTACATTTCTCAAATGTGGGATGTGCACTCTGTCACACACACACACACACACACACACACACACACACACACACACACACACACACACACACACACACACACACACACGCACACATACACACCTTGTTTCAAACTTAGATCTTCCCTTTTTGGCCAAAAGTGAAATGTGGATTGAGTAAGCCCTTGTAATAAAGTTACTGATTTCTTCAGTAATTATATTGTGTTCAGGCTTACTTCTATGAAACTCTGCAATACCATCCTATTTCTGCTCTGTTAGGCTACTTCTATAGGCCGCTAGGGTGCGTCTAGATTTCTAGGCTACTACTTCTATAGTATATCCAAAAACAGATATGACTCCTCCTCTAATAACATTTGCCCCAAAAATCTACAAAGAGTCCTAATTTCAGAAATAGAAATACACAGCAAACACATGATTAAATACAAGGAATGTTTAATAAGTGTCATCAATACAACATGATTCGAAAACAATCATTGTTGAGTTTGATCTTGGGGGTGTCACAAAACGCCTTTACAAAAGGCAATTACGCTTAATTGAGAGAATTCTCTCAATACCTTATTGCTCATCACACAGAGGCTAATGTAGACTAAATGTGAACCGCTGAGAAAATCATTTTCATACGATGTAGTTTAACTTTTTAAACTGATGTCGGACCCCAAAGTCCAGTGGGATAGACATTTTTCTTGGTGCATTTTACCATGGTCTCCACAAAGATTTCCGCGCTCTTGATGTTGAATGTCGCTTTGATGGCATGCAGAACTGGGCACGCGGCTCCGTTGACAGGCGCGTGTGCATGCTGGTCCGCTGATGAACGTAGAAGCGTTTAATCTGCTCCCTCTCCTCAGGTTGCAGTGGTGCGTGCAAAGATAGGTGACGGAGTGTTTCTTGCAGACAGTGCGAGAAACCACTGTGATAGCTTTCATTTGATTTGGAAGATGCTTGTTCCTTCAGGAATTGCACGGCCATCTCCAAAATGTCAGCTTTCTCGAGTCTGGCGCTGGGCTGCTCGGGACACTGATTTGTTTGAAGTAATGTCCTCAGCTCCTCGATGCTGTTGTTCATTCGGTCTCGTCGTATTTTCTCCACAATTATTTTGCGACACTGAAATAAAATAAAAGTATGTCGTTAGTATTATTTCTATTTCAATAACTCCTTAGCTTTCTAATACAGTCAGGGTGTAGCACAAAAACTTGTACAGACGTAAATATCCAAAAATGTTTAATTACCTTCAAGCTATGTCTGGCGCAGGAAGAGGGAATTATCTCGACTGGAAAGTCTCTGTTACACTCATACGATGCCATGGTCGAAGCGCTTTCTTGCTGTTGCTCGTGTCTGTGATGCCAAGTGTTGTCGGAGCGAGGCATTTATACTTCTCAACAGTCTTCAACACCTTGGATGTTCCCACAGTCTCAGCCAGCACTTTGGATTGCAGCCAACGGTGGCAATATATGTTTTACGATTTTCTCCGGCTCTCCTAAAACGCGTGGGACTGCTTCCTCTGTCGGTGTGAGAAAACAATGACACGAGCCACCGGGAAGCACACCTAACACCTGCTGGGGCCGACAGACAGCGCGGGCTGCCACACGTTATGGCGGGACGATAAAGTTCCTCAGCCACGCTTCAGACCTTTGATCTCAGTGCCGTAAAAGGCGCTAGATGTGAGACATGAGTCATGGGAGTCATGGGAAACCTCGCCACACGCTTTCAACAAATTAAACAAGGAAGGCAGAGGTGTTATGCCAGACGTCACAGTCTACACTATTCCCGAGCAGGGTGTAGGCTATTTTTATTTCAGTGTCTTTTGCACAGATATAGGCTACTGATATTTGCATTAAAAAAACTCATGGCCTACACGTTACAAAAGTATAGGCTATTATTAAATGGTTATTATGCATAGGCTACAGCCTCTATGGCAGTGTTTAATTCACGATGTGACAGTTAGAACTCAGCGGTCACTGTCGATAAGTCTTAGGATGAGCCTATTGAGATATACTGAAATAAACAGCAGGAGTCGTAAACGTGCTTTGTCAACAGAGGGTCTGTACTGATAAGACAGGGCTCTCTCTCTCATCTATTCACCATCTGCAAGAGGCTTATCAGCAGCAGAGAGGTTCCCAGGTAATAAAACAACTCTTGTGTCCCCCACACCAAGCCCATGATAGCCTACACCTGTGTTTGTCAGCTTAATTACAGGTTGGCCTGGGAAATGTCTTTCATCAGACATCTCTAATTCTGCATCATGACCTCATAAAAATCGCCAGTGACATCTTTTCACATGAAGAGAAATGTGGGAATCGCATTCAATTGTGTGATCAACTAGAAATATATTTCCCCACAAGCACTACACTACATCAGTTTGTGGCCAAATAGTGAATGGGGCTGTGTTTGTGTGTTGGGGGCGTATTTGCAGTCACACAGATTTATTGAGGAATGTGTGTAATTTTGATTTGAGTTGTTGTGGCCGCCTCACCCACTGGCCTGGGAGTGTGGGAAACCTAATCTTGCCCGGGACTCATGCCTTTGTAATGCTAATGAGTTCCTATAAATAGGGCAGTGTGCCTCATGACAGACCAGTTGCCTTCTGACAACACACACGCTCACTCTCTCTGCTAGAATGGCACCTACAATCAGCTCTGACTTTACCAACTCTAAACTCTCCAACAAGGAAAAACACAGAGTAAGTATTGTTTTATTGATCTGTAAAAATATATTCTTGTGTAAGTTAGATTGGGTGGATTGTTTACAGTGTTTGCTTGCATTGTATACACTTTAAAATGATTTTAAAATTGTTCATTTAGTGGAATAAGATTCTAATCAACTGTTCCTCTCCTAATTTTAGATGAGAAAACCAGCTGTAGAGAAAATGCGCAGAGATCGCATCAACAGCAGCATCGAGCAGCTCAAAGCCATGCTGGAGAAGGAGTTCCACAAGCAGGACCCCAACACCAAGCTGGAGAAAGCTGACATCCTGGAGATGACAGTGGCCTTCCTGAAGCAGCAGCTGCAGTCCCGAAGCTCGGCCCCCCAGCAGGCCCACAGCGACGGCTACTCCCAGTGCTGGAGGGAAACGTTGCATCGCCTGTCTGTCAACTCCAAGGTGGACTCCGCGCCTCTGCGTCTCAGCCACTGCCACAGTATCCACAGTTTCTCTCCAGCATCTCCAGTCCTCTCTATCAAACACAGCCAAACACCAGTGAAGCAAGGCACAGACACACAGAAGTCAGTCTGGAGGCCCTGGTAAAGAAACCGCTCAAGCTCATGTAAATCTGATCAAGACAACCCAACATACCTGATATAATGGAAATAGACATGAATGCTGTGAAATGTCTATTAAGTCGGCACTTAAAAGAAGCACTTGTTCTGACATCTGCTAGATGAGGTCTGTGAGACCTTTCAATTGCTGTACATCTTAAAGATGATGATTGTGCTATTGCTCCTCTCTTACCTTAGCATGTGACTCCTGTGGAGTTCATTTGTCTGTATCTGAAAATGTACTTTGAACAACTTTTAAAATGTGTTACCTTCTGTGAAGGATTCATTATAGGTGCCTGTTGCATCTTTTGCAAGATTTCAGTCACTTCATTGACATTTGTGATGTACAATGAAAATATGTTATTTGGAATTTACAATAAATGTATTTTTGTACTTGAAATGTCACCTTGGAAATGTGTTCTCTATACTATACTCCAATCACAAGAGAAAATGTTAAGGAATCTGACCAAATCACATTACTTTTCAGTTCTTTATGGCCATTGAAGCAGTGGGCTATGTTACATTGCCCACCATAGAGGAAACACTGTACGCAGAATTATCGAAACTATATAGTTGAAATAGGATATGATAGGGATAGCAGAAAAGAAGAACACAATAATGCTCTTTGCAGTCACTTCTTCAAAAAAATATTTTTAACTGGCTTACACCACAAAAAGGCTGCCTGATAGCATCTGTATATGTGTGTGTGTGTAGAGAGAGTGTGTGTACGAGTGGGTGGGTGGGGGGGGGCTGCATGGACGTGTGTGTGTGTGTGTGTGTGTGTGTGTGTGTGTGTGTGTGTGTGTGTGTGTGTGTGTGTGTGTGTGGATGTGGGTGGGTTGATGGGGGTGGGGGGGGTCATGTGTGTGTGCATCAGTGCATAAGTGAGTGTGAGAGAGACAGAGAGAGACAGAGAGAGAGCGTCGACATGCCGGGCCTGTGTTTGTCCACCATTCCCACAGTGCAACAGGCGCTGCAGTGTGCTGTCAGGTCCGGTTTCATCAAACAGCTGGTGAAGCCTGTGGGAGAGAGGCCTGTGTTGACTGTCACATGTGTGGAGCCGGCTTCTCCCAGGATTTCCCACACTCCAGACTCAAGCTCGCCTTTCATCACCACCACAAAGGAAGTGTGCCGCACTAAATTATCCATTAGACACGCTAGTGTGAATTCTGACCCCTCTCTTCTCTGGGCTTCCCCTCTAATCTGTCCCCAGGGAAAAAAGACTCCACTTGTTGCCTTTTTTTTAAAACATCATTTATCTCGTACTTTCAAATATGAAATCGTATTGATTAACTATAACAGTCGTCCATGCAATTAGGAGTTACAGATTAAAAAGAGGGAGATGACGACAATGGTCTGGAAGAGTCTGTTCATGTCCACACTGGTTGCTGTCAGTTTTCTGAAGTATATCTACTGTACATACAGTATAAGAGAGACTTTTATTCTGTCCTTCTTACACTTGAGCGAGGTTATTGATCTTGTCTTTTTCTCACACATTCAGCATGTGTAGGTGAGGATTGTTTCTTCCCAAGCCTGAAGCCATGACCTTCTAAGCCTTCGGAGTGTGGTGGGATGACATCTTGCTTGTGCGATGATGATGCTTTTACTGCCGCTGGAAGCCTGTGGTCTAGGGTGGAGGTGTGCGAGGAACGAGGTGGGTGCCGGAGAGTGTGTGTGTGTGATTGTGTGAGTGTGTGTGTGTGAGTGCGTGTGTGTGTGTGTGTGTGTGTGTGTGTGTGTGTGCTTGTAGAGGATTAGGGGCTGGCACACCCTAAGTACACTGGCACCCCCTACCTCCCATCCTCCTGCCGACACACTCCACCCCCACCCCCACCCCACACACACACACACACACACACACACACACTCCCCACTTCACCCCCCAGCTCGTCCACACAGGTCTGCCTGACTCTAAGCCATTGATGTTATCAGGTCTCACAAGCTGCTCTGTGATTGGCTAAGGAGTGTGGGAAAGCGGTTAGAGCTTGGGACCCAGGCCCTCTGATAAAAGCACTACATGAAAAGAACGGCCTCGTGTGCTATAAGCTGCTAGTTTACAACTCATTTTACTGCCATTTAGGTAGCACTTTGTCTGGGCAATCCACCCCCACCCATTTCCACCTTGGAATAAACCTGAATTACTCATGTATTGTATTTGAGAGGCATTTCACACCATGAAAAACTATTATGGATTATTTTGGCTACAATGGCATCCCCATGATAATGAATTCATGACATTTTTGTACACCTCTAAAGTGAAAGTTATTAACTAGTTGATTATATCACCTGGTATTTTGATTAAATAACAAATAACACCAGTCAATAGAATAATAAGAAATACATAGAATAACAAAACAGAAACAGGTGCAACAAACATGTAGGTGTTTGTTTGATTGTGTGTGTGTGAATGTGTGAAAATGCTGAATATTTTTAAAGTTTTGCTTTAAAAAAATGATCAGTAGCCTATTGAAATGACGTATCATGAAGTATTTCTATGTCAATGTCTATGAACTCAATTTTACATCAGACACTGCTGTCATTACTCTGATTCTCCCAATGTGAGGTGAGAAGTTGCAGGCATGAATGCCTCTACCTCACTCAGTTAAATTTCAAAAAGCTCTTATAAAGTTTTAGTGGGATTTATTCATTGCAAAAATGAAAACAGAAGGTAGAGAAAATAAGATTTATAGTATTTATTAAGTAGCAAATTCAGACACACAGTGCCTAAAATGCGTATACCATTGTGGCATAAAATGAAAGAGGGACAGCATTATAGTCCACACAAAATGATCAAATATAATCAAGATTCAAAGGAACTGTACACAAGACGCTAATTCTGAGTAACAATTCAACTGTCAACATGATCTTCAATATGAAAACACATGTAACATTATATGTTTCAGCCACAATAGGCTATTAATGGATATTTAATTTAGTAAAATAATAGATTTTAGTAAAAATAAATGCACAGCAAATCCATTATTTTCCAAAATAAATACTTCAACATGAAGTGACAATTTAGCATTTAGCTTCTCTTCAAGAGAAACATCAACACACAACTTCTTACTCTATTTCAACATGAACAGAAGTAGCTATGTTAAACATTTGGAAATATACGTTTCCTACACCATGATGGTACACAACATCCATCAGGTTCACATGAGAGTCTGAATGAGTTGAACGAGTCTACCAGGGTCTCCAGACTGGCTTCTGTGTGACAGCGCCCTGCTTCAGTGACACCTGGTTCTGTTTCGGAGTGACAGGAGACAGCGGTAAGTCTCTGGCAGCACGAGGTGGGCTGGACTGGCTGAGACGCAGGAGGCTGGTGTCCACCTTGGAGTTGATGGAGAGGAAGTGCAACGTCTCCCTCCAGCACTGGGAGTAGCCGTCGCTGTGGGCCTGCTGGGGGGCCGAGCTTCGGGACTGCAGCTGCTGCTTCAGGAAGGCCACTGTCATCTCCAGGATGTCGGCTTTCTCCAGCTTGGTGTTGGGGTCCTGCTTGTGGAACTCCTTCTCCAGCATGGCTTTGAGCTGCTCGATGCTGGTGTTGATGCGATCTCTGCGCATTTTCTCCACAACTGGTTTTCTCAGCTAAAGTTGAAGAAGAGCAAAAAGTTTGATTAGTTTCATGGGCACAGGATCAAAGCACACGCATTCAATAAAAGGAACGATCAAGTTATTTCAAAGCACTAGAAGCATTACTTACTTTATGTTTTTCCTTGTTGGAAAGCTTTGGGCTGGCAAAGTCCATGTTGATGATGGGAGCCATTCTTGTGGTCAGCAAGAGCGCAAGAGCAAGAGAGAGCGAGAGAGAGAGGTGTTCTCCTCAGAGGAAGACAAGCGGTCTGTGAGCTGAGGGTGGCTCGCTCTCCCCTATTTATAGGACCTCATTAGCATTACAAAGGCATGAGTCCCGGGCAAGATTAGGTTTCCCACACTCCCAGGCCAGTGGGTGAGTCGGCCACAACAATGGCACAGGCATCAATTATTTCATGCTTAACTGGCCTTACGGCCAAAAGCAGAGGGACCGGACTTTTGCGATAGCAATGGCACAGACTAAACACAAGCAGGTCGTTACACTCACTTTTATTACCTGGGAAACCTCTCTGACAAATAAACTGTCTGCACATGGGTGGTGGGCATAATGGCTGATTCCCAGAGCAGTATTGCACATATAGAAAATACAGGGTATTCTGTAATTGGAAATAAAAACATTGTATGAATGAACTGATGGTGAATAGTGGATTGTGCTTGTCTTTGATTTATTTTTATATCTGTCACACAAGCTATTTTTTTATTAATGACAGATATAAAATAATAAGATTTAGTTTTGAGAAGATTAATGTGGAAATTGTTCAATATAAAGTGGGTTTTTTTTATTCACTCACAAACACACACACACACACACACACACACACACACACACACACACACACACACACACACACACACACACACAGTCACACGAATGCTCACATTGTGCATGTCAATTGAACACAATTATCCTGTCCCCTTGAGGAAGGCACACTTCCATTGTTGGAGGCCCCCACTTCCCCCTAGGGAATACTGGGTAATAAATGGATAGTGTGGGAAACCCAGGCAGGATCCTGCTCACACGTCCTTCAGTCAATAGAATCCCTCCCACCCCCAAGCACACACACACACTCTCTTTCTCTCTCTCTCTCTCTCTCTCTCTCTCTCTCTCCCACACACACACACAGCCAGGCGTTCAGGCACACACACTTTGAAGCAGTGGCAGAGATCCTCAGCAGCGCTGGACTGTGGGACGCGTGTGTGTTCCCGCGCGTGTGTGTGGCGCTCTCAAACACATCACCTGCTCTGGCTGCTTACTCTTCAAGCCCCCGCCACCCCACCCCACTCCACCAGCCTTTGCCTCTCATTAACCACACATGTGCCTCAACATCTGCCACTGGCCCACTGTTTACTGTAAGGCAGTAGGGCTGGGAACTTTTCAGGAAAGTTCAAGACCATTGTTCCTATTTGGGTTCACCTGCCTTTCAGAACAGGTGTGCTTAATGCTACAATTAGAATGAGTCAGCTGGGAGTGGGGTCATAAACAATATACTCTACTGCTGAAAATGATGTGTTTATGATGACTGTCACCACCATCACACACAGACACACACACACACACACACACACACACACACAATTAAAGTGAGTTTTTCTTTAACTAACTTATCGTTTCAATTTAACCTTATACCATGAGAACCCAAGATGGTTTGGTTACAAGTTGAAGTTGTCATGGTAATGGCTCTGCCCGCTAGCCAGATGCTTGGGCATTTTTGGAGGGAAATCTTCACTCCACTTGCCTTTGTTTCATTGCTGCCTCATCCCTCAAGCTAAACATTTCTCACCAGTGACTCACGAATGACAAACCATGCCGACTACAGAGAAGGGGGGAACACGAGGGTGGGCACATTGTTTGGGACTGATCGCATTCCAGCATGGATATTCTCTTCATTCAAAAGGGAGAAGACTTGGCCTTCTAATGAGTCCCCCCTCACACACACACACACACACACACACACACACACACAGTGGCACACTGAAGCCAGCTGCCAGAGTGGCTCAGCAAGGCCAGAGGAGCCCCTCTCCGGTGTGGAATGTGTGAGAGCTCAGACCTGCGCCTCTTTCCCACACTTCAGCCCCATTGAGCGTGCACTCCTCCCCGCTGCCACTGATCCACCGCCACTCAATGGACCATGCCCTGGCCCTCAATGGACCATCTGGACCTCTTCTTGTCCACACAAAAGCCCCCCATCACCACCACCACCGCCACCTCTATACCGCCATACCTTAGAATGGCCTCAGGTAGTGTCCTGTCAGAAGCAGAGGATAACATCATTCTAATCATGCTTGACAGATCCACACGTTCTCTCTCTCTCACACACACACACAAACACACACACATACACACATTAATACAACCAGTCACAAAATAAGACAGCGACTAATACATTATGTGCTAAAAGTTCTGTGAAGAACTGGTAGCTTTAATTCAAAACTGCATTAAGTGCTGTTAATTTGGTTTTCATCTCCGCTGCCAATGTGGACTTCCTCTCTTTTCAAAGTGGGCCACCAACATGCTGCCAACTGTTGACACAGTAAAAAGGGGGTTCAAATGAGGCAGAAGGTATTCAACAATGCCACAGTTTCCCACTCCGAGTGGCTTTTCAGGGCCCTTGGCTTGGTGAATGCCCCATCATGTGATACTGGAATGCCATTGAGCCTGCGTCCACATCAAGGGCACGAGCAGGCTCCAGAGAGAGGAGAGGTCAGGATATTCCCAGATCCCAAGCTGACTGACTGGCAGGGGCACCCCACACTAAGCATGACGCTTAGCATCTGCCTCTCTGTATGTGTGTGTGTGAGAAAGAGGGGCTCGGTTGGGATGCACGTGCATGCGCACACACACACACACATAGGCTATTTATGTATACATAAACTTAAAATGTAGCCTACTTTGTAAAGCCTATTACAACGACATTAGAGCAACTTCTCTCTCTCTCTATCTCGCTTTCTCTCTCTCATTCTTCCCTCCCTTACTTTTGCGGCGGGATTAATTTCTGCTCTAGGAAGTACGCTACAAATGTCCACACACCTGTTGAGAGCCTTCTGAAGTGGTTTAAGTTCTTGGGATAGAGATCAATAAAATGCATAGGGCTAATCCTTCGGGACATTTTTTGGACGTTTTTTTGGACTGCCTCCATGTACATTATTATCACAGGACACAGTTTTATGGATAGAGCTTTGAATAGACCAAATGTTGTTCTACATTTGAAACGGTTGATGATAGGTTAATTTTATAAAGTGTTTTTTTTTATTATCATTTTTGTGCTACCACATGTAGATCCATAGGCCTATTCTAGATTTGTGCCTATCATTCAGTTGAATCTTACTAAAAAAAATGATTTAAATAGTTAAACATTTAATAACTAGCCTACTTACAATAATTACTGACACTCATATGACCTAAGAAAGACTTCCAGGGGGGGATCTGTTAAGAAAGTTTTATGGATAAATTTCCCGCGCACATGAGACAGCTGCTCTTTTGAGCTCACCGGCGTCGTCTTCAAAGACTAATCCTGGAGGCTATGTTGTCGCAACTTTCCCACAGCACCAATTCAATGGCGGAACAAAAGAAGTGTGCCGTCGTCACCATCACATTAGCAATGCCCTCAGAAAAGCACCTCATTCCCAGGGGATTGCCCTCTTGATCATTGTGGACAAACACAATAGGCTAAAGGTTTTAAAAATAATGGCGCCAAAATACTGAACAGGTCAGTGAAAAAGGAAGTGACTAATCATAGCCTATCCTACTATTTTTTATTAAAAAAAACAAGCTGAAAACAAACAAACAAAAAAACATGTTTGTTGTCTCAATGTAGACCAAATAACTTAACAAAATGTAAAGTGAGACTTATATGAGTTTGACAGCACCTGACCGTTTCTGACCATTGTAGACCTGGTGGCCTAATTGCCTGATTTCTCATTTCTCATATTGGGCGGGAAGCTGCTAAGCTGCAACAAGCCTACCACTTAATTGTTCAGCAAACTTCATTCATGCTTTGTCAGCTCTGTTTCCCGCCGTTCCTGGTCCATTCTTCTGTTTGAATGGGACAGGGTCTTAAAATGCTGTCACGGGTCATGTAGTCAACTATTTCACGGCCCTTATTTAATGCGCACCCCACCTGTTCGCGCGAGACGCACGCTTTGTGTTCTGGAGGCCATGGAGCTGGCTAATTGAAACACTGCCATTGTGCAGTTTACGCCTCTGATTGGTTAGTTAGAATATAATACCCTATCATAGGCATAAAGCCTAGTCTTTTTGCTGTAGACTATATATATGAATGCTGAAGGCATATCGACTGAAATGTCAAGATAGTCTTCAGAACTGTTGGGGTGCTTGAAAAGACTGTGATGGCATCTCTCAAAATCTGCAAATCGAGGACATCCTCACTGAAAGATCAAATGAAAGTAAGTGTGCAATGAACATCTCTTCACGGCCTAAAATCAGTTGTTAATTGTATGCCCGGATACGTTATTAAACGTTGAGCGCATGATTTTCACAGATAAAGAAGCCAGCTGTGGAGAAACGACGCAGGGATCGCATCAACAGCAGCATTGAACAGCTGAAGCTACTGCTCAACAGTGAACTTAAGACACAACAACCCAGAAGCAAGCTTGAAAAAGCCGACATCCTTGAGATGGCTGTCCTCTACATAAAAGACTCCACGCGTCAGAGCGCATTGTCATCTGGCACCGGACCTGGGAAGATTTACGCAGAAGGTTTCCGCAGGTGTTCGGAGGAGACGCTCCGCTTCTTCGCAGGCCACAACGAGCTGAAGGATTCACAAGCAATGGCAATGAAACTCTACAGTACGACGCCGCTTGGTGGTAGAACTGGGCTAAGTCATGGCCTCTCATCGACGACTGAAGTTTTGTACTCTCCCTCCAAAAGTTCATCCACCATCAGGCAGCCAATGTGGAGACCATGGTGAAGTGAATGCGTGACACTGCGGGAAAAAAAATAGTAGACTTTCGGTATTCACATTTTAGGCTACCTCAGCATCATCAACCCTTGATGGTGTGACGCCATTCAGAGCTGCAAATGTCTTGTAAAAAACATGCCATATTTGTCCAGTTAATCGTATTGTAAAGAATCTGCCCGACATCTGTTTTATATTAACATATTTTGAAGGGCTCAATGTTGTATATCATATTGATATAGCGTGTCTTCCTAATTTGTGCTTTGCCACAGCACGTCTGTTTTGTTGTAATTGTTGTTGTGTTGTTATAGATAGATAGATAGATAGATAGATAGATACTTTATTGATCCCCAAGGGGAAATTCAAGTGTTATTGTTGTGGTTGTGGTTCTCAGGTGTATTAAGTATAGACCTGATTATTACGCGACCATATAAGTGGCAAACATCCCCCTCTTTGTCTACATAAACAAACCTGTTTATATGGAGTGTGAAGAAGTGTGTCTCTGAAGTGTGCTGGAGACTAATAACCCAGCTTGGAGCCTGGGAAGCAACAGTTGTGAGGGAACAGGATCAATGGCCACACTTCACTCTTCTTAATTTGAGGGTGCCAATTCTAGCATCTTGGTGTGAGAGTGTGTGAGGCAGACTGAGAAGCATGTCTCCTCAAGCAGTAAAATATATGGTATAGTCTTTTGTATTTTCATGGGACCTCTTTGAAGGATGCAAATAGAATTTGCAGCACCTCCGCTTTAGAGACACATTGCCATTTCAGTTAAGTTCTATGTGACATTGATTGCATTACACAGAACTGTGTTGCCTCTGACTGTTAAAATGATTTAATAAAATAAAACACTCCTGGCACACGAGGAAATTAAGTGGAAAATCCAACATTCTGTAGCATCATTAACCAATTAAAATTTCTGGTACAATTTCATTTGGTGCAATTGGGGAAACAAACAAAACAAACACTCTCGCTCCACACTACACCTATCTAATGCATTTGATCAATGCATCTATGCCATAGTTACTGAGTAACGTTAAAGAATGATGCTCCACTTTTTGTTTTTCTATTCAATTTTGTTTCTTGCCTATTGTCAATATGTACTATGATGAGCAAGACCTTTCCAAGACTTCCACTTAAATGTCCACACTTGTTGGTCTGGTTTGGAACAGTACTTCAAAATTCAATACATTTTCAGACGCGCAAACACACATCTAGTGACTTTCTTTTTCTTTTCTTTTTAAAGAGGCTATTCTCTATATCAGCAGTGTTCATGCACAACACCCCCCTAAAGTCATTATCACTTGTTTCAGCACAAAAGGAAAGTCAGATGGCACAAGTTTCCCTTGACATTTATTTATTTGTTAATTTGAAGGTTATGGACACAATTACAAAATGTATAATCCTTTTCTATAAAATGCACCATGGGACTCTATTAACCTAATCTAAAAACATTCCCTTAAAACAAAGGGGCTTTTGCATTGTCCAGCAGTCCTTGCATAAAGTAATTTTAAAATGCATATTCATGAACACTCTCCCTTCTCTTCGTGTGAGGAGTTCTCAGCACTACCAGATAGAATACATTCAAAACAGACGGCAAACAGTATAAACAAGCCACTAGAGCACTGCAATTCTCAGCATTCTAGTGAGATTCCCTAGAGAGACATTTCACATTCAATTGCATATTAGTACACAGAACATTGTTAATGTTATGCTAAACACAACACCGGTTCACACAGCAGATGAAGACAGTTGTCAAAGGAAACTTTAGATTCTTTCAAAAAGTAAAATGTTTACATTCTGTTAGTATCTGGCATTCCTGGTACGGAGCTGCTAATCTTGGAGCTTTAGACACAAGAGTTGGACAGTTTGTGCTACAGTACTGAGAAAAATGACCGTAATTGCATCCTCTAATATGGAAAAACAAAATGAAACCAGGAAAGTAAACTGTTCATTAAAAATGAAGAAACAGTGGTACATACAATTTAAGACATGTTAGGAGTCAGCCCTTACTAACATTGCAGAGTGGATAATGATTTCATGACGATGGACAATAACACCTATTACTTACATGTGTTCTGATTTAAAAGAAAAAAACAGTATGTTCTACATGTACACTTTAAAACCCTGCTACTATTTTGACATCAACAACATATTTTGTTGCACCCTTTTTGCAATTTCACCATGGGTTATCTCTGGTCTTGGTTTGCACTAAAGGCACTCTATTCAAATGACAACACAAAATCATTCATTCATGATTTATTTTGGCTTGAAGTCCATTGTTAAAATCTCTTGAATTGAATACGGACGCAATGTCATCATTCTGTACAACTGGATTATTGAACATATCTAGTATGTAAATGTTAGTGACTGAGCAGTGATTGATTAAAGCTTCCCAAAGACAACAATACAATTAAGTTACCAAGTGAAACAACAATACACTAAAATACTGTGTGAAACAATAGAATATGCTGAAGCAGTACTCTTAATTAATATCACCATGCCATTATTAGTATATGCATGAGTGAAGCCAAGGAGTACACACACCTATCACCCTTACAGCGAGCATGCAAGAGCGGTACAGAAAAAAAAAAAAGAAAAAAAAATCTTCCACTGCACACAAATCACTCAGGCAATATTGCAAACTAAACTCTTCTCAAAGTCAAGAATGGTGCTAAAATATAGTTCTGAGAAATGTTCAATGTGTGCACTGAGACTAAACAAACAAATGGTTAGGAGGCTGGAAAAAAAAAACATTTAGAGGTGGAGACCAGCTTAAAGTGCTACGGACAGCTGAGAGGTATTTCAAAGAACAGACGCAAAGAGATAAGGTGCAATACATATACAAGCAGGAAAAAAAAATACATCTTAAAAAATAGACACCAACATTATAGTTCCCCTATTAATGTACTGCATTATCTAAAATATCCCTTTGGTTTAAGAAAACAAAAATTCATGTTGAGTAGATAGATCACTTGTATTGCACCCTGATGTCAATATCTGCACAACCCACAAACCCTTCCCTAAACTTTTAGTGAATCACCCATCCATAATTTATAAGTGTTCATATGAAAATACATAACCAATGATTCAATGGTTGTCTTCCCTTCTCTGTTTTGAATGCTCAAATACAAATAAATGAAACACCTATCATAGTATTACAACTTCCACACTGGCAAGCCATATTTGTGCTACTGTTTGTTGTTATTATATTAGCTATATTTTGCATGATTACTGATTAAAATCGTTCATTCCAGGGAATGACTGATCACTGACTATCTATTCTGTGTAGCCTGTGAGGTATGCCTTGTTTTATCATACTAACTGATTGAGAGTGATGTATGACTAAGCCATTAGGAAAACGTAAGCTGTGGCGAGGTTCTGAAAGGGTAATCTCACCGCATAAAAAAAACAAAAACAAAAAAACATGCAATTTCTGTTAAACATGGACATAATAAGCACCACAGTACATATACACCCTGTCCCTCAACGCATACAAACACACTCACACGCACACACACACACACACGCACGCACACGCACACACACGCACGAACACGCACGCATACACACGCACACACACGCACACAGTCTTTGTGTCAGCTAATTGCTTCAAGCTTCTGTCACAAGTCCTCCTCCATGCTGAAGCTGCTTCTGCTGCTGTTCTTGGAGGCGCCGGGCGAGACGGAGAACAGCGGCTCGGCCGTGGACTGGCCCAGTGCCAGGCCACAGTCCTCGTCCATCAGGATGTCCCCCAGCCCTACGTCGGGGTACAGGGAGGTGGCAGCGGGGTCGTCCAATTCGGCGAAGCTCAGAGCGCCGAGGTCCAGGGGGCTGCTGATGGTGACCCCCACCGGGGAGCCGGACGGTGGCGGGGAGAGGAAGGACGAGGAGGCCTGCGCTATGGAGCCCACGTCCAGGCTCAGGAGCGTCTGGGAGTGGAGGTCCGCACGGGAGGCCTGGGGGTTGACTCCTTGCTGCTGCTGCTGCTGCTGCTGCTGGGCCTGGAGAGCAGCGTCTGGGCCCAGTGCAGCGGCACCGGAGATGCCGTGGAGGCGAGCCTGCATCTCCAGCGCCTGAGGAGCACGGTCCCGATTACGGCAAACAAAAGCAATCACAGTGGAAGAGGGATTTGATTGGAGACACTTTACAGAACTAACAATTTGGTTCATCTGTAGGTTATGATTATAGGTTATGATTATAATGTAATATATGGTTGTGCCATTATAGCTGTTATAGAAAGGTTCTGGAAACACTAATCGTATGCTTGTATACTGCACCTCATTTATTCATCTTTGACCATTTAGATAACAATGTCCCACAATATTTCAGTCATTCCAAAAAGAATTTCATTGTAGTAAACATCACATATTGTACCATTTCACCGGCCTTTTGTAACCCGTTGTGTACCTCCTAAACTCTGGGCTCCATGGTGTTTTGAGCCCTCAACGTCGTCTTCCAGGCATCGCTGCCACTGTTGACTTAAAGGCACTTAATCCTATCCCTACCCCTAACCCTAACATTAACCTTAAAGAGACCCTATGCAACTTTTTCATAGTCATAAAATCGCTCAGAAATCGTTGTTTTGCTTGACTGACTAGTTTCATCGAAAACAGTAAGATTTCCTCCCGCCCCCAGTGTCCCTATCCGCTATTGCAACCTTGCAGTTTCTGCAGGAGACGATCGCTCCTTGTTTACATCTGGAAGTCTGAGACGCGTAAGGAACAAGAAGAACCACGCTTGCAATTTATATATTTATATATAGCCTATATATGTATAAATATACACGCTAAAGCTGTCGGGGAAGCTCTGCAGAGAAATATGCAAGCATAAAACGAGCGAAAACGAAAAACGAAACCGAAGATGAAATCGCCAATCCTGCATAGTTCCTCTTTAACCTTAACCCATGCCTAACCCTTAGCGCCTTCCAGGCAGCGCTGCCTTGAAGACAACGTTGGGTGCTCAAAACACCAAGAAGCAAACTCTGGTGACCACTCCTGCAGGTGTACGTGTGTGTGAGTGTCTGGAGCTGACCTGTATGCGCATCTGAAGGGACTGGTTAGCGTGCTCCAGCTTCTTCTGCCTCATCTCCACCTCTTTAGCTCGCTGCTGCTCCTTCTGCAACTTGCGGATGTACTCCACCGAGGCCTTCAGGATGGTGCCTTTGTTCCAGCGCATCTCCCTAGCGACCCAGAGGAACACGGATATAGCATCAGATATATGCTCACATGAACACCATACTGGAATTAAGAGTCCTGAGCCATGTGTTTTTTGCAGAACTAGCTTTTGCTCAAATTCATTTCGATGTTACATGGTGAGTGTGAAAGTATTAGTATTAAGTTGTGTGAAATCAAATACATTTGCAGTAAAGAAATACATAATTTACCAAAGTGTAGTTTATGAACAAAAAAAGGTCAGACACTCACGGGTCACTGGATTTGGGTATGAGTGAGCCCAGCTCCTTGATGCGGTCATTGATGTTAAACCTTCTCCTCCTCTCAACTGCAAAATGAACAATAAGAGGCTCAATAAGAGACAAGCTGGACCATTACCACAAATCAATACTACAAATGGAGGCCATACACATAACAAACAAAATACAAAGCTCAGTGTGAAATATTCATAGTGTGCACACATGTACACATTCTCTCCCTAAAGAAGTAATGGCATGACACTTTATAGTGACCAAAAGTTTTATCGCAGTATTTTTCAAATGTTCTGAACACGTTTCGAAGCCTACCACCAATGATGAACAAAGGAGGTAATTGGCCAGTCCTGCATGCACAATAGCGTAGAAAGAAGAGTCAACAGAATTGCATAGTGTCTTGTCATAAGAGTGGTGGCTACCTCAATAACAAAAGGCTCCTTTTTTTATACTTGGTGCATTGTTAGTGCAGGGGGAGAGAGAAAATGTATATGCAAAACTAATAAAAGTTAGATGGGATGACAACTGAGGTTAAGTTAGTAAATTGTTGGTCACTAAATAAAGCTGCAACTCCTTTGATTGAAGCTGTATCTTGTGCGTGCCTGTCTATCTATGTTCCAAGGACCCTATGTTCCCAGGGTCCTTTGTTCCCAAGGTCCTATGTTCCCCAGTTAAATTTTCTGCAAACAGAGTGGCTGAATCACCATGTCCCCCCTCACAAACTTTGATTTGCATTCCCATCAAAGTCTGTGAGGGCTTAGAGCTGTCCCACTGTGAAACTATGAGGTACATGAGGGCTCACTCTCACTCTTTCCGTGCCCCGTTTCCATAAGTCAGAATTTATGCACTACCCAAGAGAATTAATACCAAATCATAATGCGGTGAAACACATCCAAAGGGAGGCTACACATTTTGTGTTGTCAATTTAACAATATGTCACAAGTGATGTGGTGTCACACTCCAGTTATTCCAGTTAACATGTTGAAACTTTAAAGCCGCTCAAACTCTCAAAGTCTTTGTGGGTTCTTTGAGGGTTCAGGGCTTAGACTTAAAGCTGCAGTTGGTAAGTCTGGCAGATTGAGGGGACAACATTGTGAATGTGTATAACTCTCATGCTTCTCCCCCATTTGTTTGTGTTTGTTAGGGACATATCTGCCCATGATCATACAGCCCTGCCCTTATTGGACCAGAGAAACCTGGAATGGTGGATTTTTGCAAAACAAATAACAGGCTCTAGGTGGTATTAGAAGCACAGTTTAATTTTTTTCTAAAACCGGCTGATTAATGTTGTTCTTTTGGAGCATATTGTTGGTTTCAGTGAATATGATCAAAAACATCTGGCCTACGCCACCTTTATGATATACAGTTGTGCTCATAAGTTTATGAACCCATGCCGGAAATGTTGCTGCTGCAGCTGCCATCTTTAGGGGAAAGTCCGTAGGAGTCGATTGCTGACTACAGCAGCAACATTTTCGGAAAGGTACTGGCTCGATAAAATTCATTCTGGACTCTCTATCCAACCACATGAAGACCTCGGGACACTTCGGTTTGGCTTTAGGGACCCTCTACTCACTATCTCGTAAGTGTAATGTTGTTTGGAACTGTAGAAAAAGTTTAAAAATAGAGTTTAATTGATATGCCCTGGTCATTTCCAGGCTAACGAGTTTTGGCTAAAAACGGTAAAATCGAACTTTCTCAAAACACATCCGAAAGACATGATTTGATGTCAACTCCACGTATGTACTCCCAATCGTCTGTAAATTGATCTAAAGTGCAATTCACTCCGGATAATTCCTTTAAGGACATCAATTTTCTTTTGTGAATTAATAATGTGTGGTAAATGCTTCCCACGGCATCCTTGACAGGGCGTCCAGAGCTTCTTGAAAGCTCAAGTCGCCAGCGGTGTGTGCGTACAGTAACTCTCTCACACACACACACACACACACACACACACACACACACACACACACACACACACACACACACACACACACACACACACACACACACACACACACACACACACACACACACACACACACACACACACACACACACACACACACACACACCTTCAGTCCAATAAAGAGAAATGACCCACTCACTGAGGTTGTGGTTGTCTTTCTTCTGCCTCTCCTTCATGAGAACCTTAGCTTCCACCTCTGAAACAAATTCATAGCACAAAAATATACGATTAACATTATTAACACCAGTGTCATCCTTTAAGGTGTCAATTTAACTACAATCTTCGGTCTTCCACAGGATCTGTGTGTGCCTAGGATCATGATGCTTCATATTTGCACCATTCGCATATTCTCTGCGAAGGAGGCTTATATCTATGCTATAACTATGCTATTTGCAGACTGTTTGGTTGGTTGATGTATTTGTTAGCAGGATTATGCAAAAACGACTGGCCCAATTTTTATTCAATTTGCAGGATATGTGTATGCACCTGGTCGAGGATGAACCCATTACATTTTGGAGACTCACAGAACGCCTTTACTTTAACACTTCTATTCTAACGAATGACAGACCGAGCAATTGCTTTCACTTCTCATTTAGCATACACGTACCAGGAAGTGTCAGAAACAAAGACCAAACATTACTTTTCAATGATAAGAAAGGAAAAAGAAAACAAAAAAAGAATTGGAATATCTTACTTTACTGTTGAGTCCACTAAATCATAATAAAACATAGTTCCACCAAGTCCCAATGTCAGCATAACTTTGTGCCCACTAGGTTCTGATTCATCAGAGTGATGGTAAGGCTGCTTACTTACAAAAATCTTGCTTGTTTTACAGTGCTTTGCCGAGGTTTGCATTCTACTGCGTGCCATTCTAGTTCTCACTGTGCTGAAGTCAAGAGTATGCCAACCATACCTGTTATTTCTGTTTTGATATTGGGGAGGTCTGCTGGACAGGAGTTGCTAACTGTAATGGTGGGAGTAGCCATGCCAGGACTGCTGTAGACATCCAGGAGATTCCCTGGTAGCTGTGAAAATTCACAAGACCACCCTTTCACATTGCTGGTCAAACAATGGTCATGTGCTTACTGTAAGTTTCAGAGAAAAATAACTATGGGAACAACAAAACATGCTCATTTAAAACATGGATGAAGCAAAAAAGAGGAGTCAGTGTAAAGATTACTACGACCAAATGGAGCTATTAAACAGGCATTTAATTTTTTGTTTTTGTTTTTCAAAACAAATTAATGTCAGTTTAAGTCTCAACATCAAACCATGGGAAACTCTCTTCCAATGAATGATATGACAAAGTTTTTACCACTATCAGAAAATATGACTTCTGTTGCTGGATTTCAGTCAAAGCACGAAAACTCATCATCGCCCTTTACCTGAAAATTCTTCCTTTTCTTTTCATGCTCTGGCAACACAACCAAAATCCTCATCTTCAGACAAACCACTAGTGCAACCTCTCTGTCAGATGCCTCCGTTAAAAAGGAAAAAAAACCTCAAATAGACCGTAAAGACTACCTCAGGTTACTCTAATGAGCGACGAACTGGCCAGCATGGTGCTACCATTACCCAGTGTGGTTCTTTGGTCATTCCCACTACACCATATCTGTGGCGGACACCACACCCTGCTTAGACTTACTGCTATTAGTGACGTGTCAAATGTGTGAGTATGTGTGCATCAGCATGCAAGCAAGAGAGGGGGTGAGTGACAGAGACAGAGAGAGAGAGAGAGAGAGAGAGAGAGTGTGTGTGTGCGAGTGTGTGAGAGAGAGAGAGAGAGAGAGAGAGAGAGAGAGAGAGAGAGAGAGAGAGAGAGAGAGAGAGAGAGAGAGAGTCTATGAACATTGTTAGAGGGAAAATACTAGACAACCAAAAGAAATAACATCAGTTGAGGTTCAGGAATGTTAATTCTCCTGGTTAATTGGTAAATCGTGCAAGGAAAGAGAAATCTTACCCCATTTGGTACTGGTCACATTAAACAATGAATTAGTAAAACAAATCAACATGTTAACAAGAGAGGAGGCAAGCGTACCGTATTAGGAAGCTGAAGGCCAGAGTCAATCAATGACATGATGTCATCATTGAAACTGGACTCAAGGCTGATGATGTCGTCAATGACGTCATCAATCTGGGGAGAGAGAGAGAGGAGGGCTTAGTGTGTCACTTTGTAATCACTATGTAAATGTATGTATTACATACAAGCCTGGGCTCTTTGCTACAAGCAAGCACCAAACACTAAATACAAATTAAAAATGTATTGTCTGAATGTCAGCAGCAGTCTTTTATAGAGTGAAACATATCACAACCATTATAAGTAATAATTACTGTGCTTCCCCAATCAAGATGGTGCTTGCATACACTGTGCTGCTTTTACAAAGCTCCTGCTTCCCCCCTGTACAGATATCATTAAGCTCTCTGTGTGATATTTGCCAGCTTATTGTGACAAAAAGCAAGAGAGGTAGACGATACACACAGGTCTGACTATAGCAGAGGTGAAAAAAGCAACCCTGCAAATCCAATGCTACCAGAGGATGCTCTGATGCCTCTGTTTGTATTGCTGTTTCAATCATTACATATGGATGCCATGTACCTTTTATGAAGACTGAACCACTTTTATGAAGACTAAAACAGGTCCTGTTACCTTACGTTGCAGCATCAATTAATGTTACGGTATCAACCTTCTTTGAAATGTGGACACTTCAGACTGCAATGCATTTATCTATTTATTATCTATTTATCTATGTACTGTAATGTACTATAACATAAAATGACAATGCATCAAGATCAACCTTTGCTTTGCCCATCACTCTCTATCAAGTAAATGTATAGTGTATAGAGCAGGCATCACCAAATGGCGGACCGCGGTCTGGGTCCGGACCCAGTGACGGTGCTGTCCGGACCCGTTGAAATTGTCGGCCTAATATTATCAAAGAGCATCGTCCGTAGCCAAGCCAATCAACTCGATTGTTTACCTTTCAGCAACAGAGAATAGGCCTAGCGGGAGAGAGAGGAGATGAGAGAAAATGGCTTGCTCAAAAATGATGGTGAAAACCGAACTTTTAAAGATGAATGGACGGACGGACCAATACGTTCGTGCTGCTGTGAATATGCGCTGTGAAACTGTGGCGACGTTAGCGTGCGTCACTGAGATCAAACATGGGTCGTTAGAGGAAAGGTACACGCAGAAGTCCGCAGTGAGGGCAAGTAAAACTTGAAAAGCACTCCGAGAGCTAACAAACAGACAAACAAACGCAAACCCCGATGAAAACATTACTTTCCTTGGCGGAGGTAGGATAATAATTATCAAATTGAAAGCACACTATGACAGGTCTACTCGTGTGATCACGCATGCACGTACAGGCAAATTAGTGTTCGTTAAAGATTGCGTGGATTTTGATGCAACACAAGAGAGCATTTAGCGATGGGACAGCAGCTGTGAATGAGTGCTTAATGCGGCTGCAGAAACTTTACAGATCCCATTGTCAGCTTCAACAACAAGATTCAATAACATCTTAACTATTAGCAGAGGATACTAGAACGCAGTATGCAAAGGTCTTTTTTTCTTTTCTTAAAGATCCACTTTTATTTTATTCAAAAGATTCGGAATGTTTTACATTAGGCCTAGGCTGCTTGAAATAGGTTCAGGCTGCTCAAAGTTATTTTGCACTTTATATTTATTCTATTCAGTGTCTGTTGTCTGTCTTTCTTGAAATGTAGGCCTAGTAAAGACAACTACAGTATTGTTTTGCATTCAAGTACCATTCAAGTTAAGACTTTTCGGTATGTTACAAGCATATTACTTTGAAAACACTTGAAATGTAACAATAAATTAAATAGGCCTAGAAATGTACATGCGTTATTGATTTTATTAACTTCAGGGTAGCCTACACTATTTTCAGTGACAATTTAAGATTCGGACCTTTGCCGGGAAGACATTTTAGTAACTGGACCTCTTTGAATTTTAATTGAATACCCCTGGTATAGAGTATAGTGTACCTCCTCCTTGTGGGACCCCAGATTCAGAAGTGCCATCGGGCTGTTGGGGGCACTGCTGGCAGATGGGGCCATCTCGGGGGCCGAGCTGGACTGGAGGACAGGCGACACCCCGAGAGTCTGAGTTGCTACTTTATTCCCAAGAGTGGTAGAGAGGTACTGCTTGACCTGCTGCCGCTGAGCCTGCTGGATGTGGTATTTTGTTGGATTTTCCAAGTGAGTCTGCACCTATATAGTTTCATAAAAACACAACACACAACAGAACATTGCATTTTAGTCACAGACATAGACATTCACAAGCTCTGTGTGTACGATATATATTCAGCACCCTTGGTAAAGAGGAGTAAAGAGGTATATAAAAAATATATGTCTTTTGGTATTTTATCTTATTTATTAGTAATTCTATCCTGTATTCATTTTCATGTTTTTTCTTGCTGTCTGTTTATCTATTTGGTTTGCTTTCTTATGTGTCTTGTTGTGTTGCATTGGTGTGTTGAATTGTAAGCAGCTATGAGTGGCACTAGAACAGCCAAGATTAATTTCTCTCCAAGGACAATTAAGTTTATCTTAATCCTCCCCATAAAAACATGTGTGCAAATGTGGAGACTGTATCTGATAACACCCCACCATCACATGACTTTAATCAGTAGTCTATTGCTGCTTTCACGTGCTATGGAAAAGATTATATTTTCCATTTGTGAACTGGTAGTTACCAGTGTGTTGTGTTCAAGTGCTTTGTTGCCGTACTGATAGGAAATGAGTAAATTGCCTGTCGCTCATCACTAGCTAGCATATTGCTCTGGGTAGGTAACTCCAAACCATAACAGCTTTTTAAAAATGTACACTGAGTGTTAAAGCATTATATTACAATTGTCAATGACACAACATTGTATAGGCTACAAAAAATATCTGCTAACAGTAGCAAAACATGTTTAGTAGTAAACAAGAGTTGCCCAGTGGAAAATACCACATGAGATGGTGTTCATGTGCATTTTTGACCTCGGCTTTTAGTATTTACCATAAGTACCATAGCACATGAAGGCACCATATGTAAAAGATACAAGGAAAAGGGCTGTTTGCATGGCACAAACATAACAGGAAGGAAAGCCCAAATAATCAACAACAGACACTCTTATGCAACTCCTCCTATCCTCTGTAATTCAAACTACAATATATAATAAGTAGTTTTAAAAGGCAAAAAGTGTTAAGTGCGGTGTAGACACGTACCTTTTTTTTTTTTTTTTTTTATACTTTTTTATTTTGTCAAAGGAAACATACATGTCCAAATAATAATAATGAGTAATTATAATCATAATGATAATTATAGTTTTAAAAAAAAAGACAAATAATAATAACAATTACAAAAAGGAAAAAGTGACAAATACAACCTTCGTGTATGTGTACAAGTGTGAAAAAAAGAGAAAAAAAAAAATATATATAAATGAAACAAAAATAAAAAACTTTCACTCACTCACTCACTCTCATAGTCTCACTCTCACTCTCACTCTCACTCTCACTCTCACTCTCACTCTCACTCTCACTCTCACTCTCACTCACACTCACACTCACACTCACACTCAAACAATAAACAAAATACCAAAATACTGGCTTTGTTACTTCTATATCAGCAACTATATCAGATCATTTACCCCCCCCCCCCCCATCCCCCCCTCTTTCCCTCCCCAATCCCTTTCCTTCATTCAATATATTTCTCCAAGTTCTACTCTACTTATCTGATAAAGTTCCCATCTTTTCTCAAAAACATTATCCTTATTGACTATATTATGGGTTACCTTCTCCATTTCGTACATTTCTGCTACACTCTCCAACCATTTACCTATCCTAGGTGGTTCAAGTTTTTTCCAATTTTTGGTTATTTGCTTAAGAGCTGTTATTCTCAAGACCCAGAAGATGTATAAATGTTCTTTTTCCAATGTTTGGGGCCGAAAGCCTAGCAGTATGTTGTGTTCCTTTATAGCACCCACTTTTTTCAATATTTGTTTTGTTATAAGTAGGACATTCTTCCAATAAGCTTGTATTTTCTCACATGCATAGAACACATGTGCGTAATCTGCATTATTTGCCCCACATTCTCTCCAACATTTAGTGCCTGTCTGAGTATATTTTAAAGTTGATGGTGTTCTAAAATATCTGACATTCATCTTCCATGCATATTCCCGCCAGAATGAAGATCTTGTGTAAGTCCCCATATCTCTAAAACTCTGCTCCCATTCTTTTTCAGATAGGGACATTTTTAACTCATCCTCCCATCTCTCTTTGATACTCTTTATTACGTTTTCTTCATTTAGTAGGAATATTTGATAGATTTGTCTAGTTACGTTCTTTATACTTTCACTTTGAATATATTTGACCATTTGCCCCACCAGAGGATGGAACTCTTTCAAAGTTTTTATTTCAGTATTCTCGTTTAAGTAACTTCTCACTTGTAAATATCTATAAAAATGACTTCTTGGGAGGTGATATTTACTAGCTATTATGTCAAAGGAGACAAACCCTAGATCGTCATACAAGTGATAATATCTTATAATACCCTTACTTTGCCAGATCTTAAAGGCATTGTCCACTTTATTTGGAATGAAATGTGGGTCCTTTTGTATTTCTCTCAAGCAAATCCAATCCTCATCTTTAACTTTCATTATTTTACACAATCTTCTCCATATTTTAATTGTATTAATTGCAGTAAAGTTATTTAGTTTACTTTTACTTAAAGGGATCCAGATGTTAAAGGACACGTACCTTGAGCACCTCCACAGGTACTTGTGCGGGAGGCGGGCGAGCAGCGGAGGGGGGCACCGTGACAGAGATAGCAGGGGAGGAGTCAGAGGCCCGGAGCTGGGCCACTGAGGCCTGCTGCTGGGCCTCTCGCCTCTCCTGCTCCTGTGCCTGCTCCCTCATCAGCTGCTGCCGCAGCAGGACGCGGGACGACATGGCTCCGGCGGTTGTTGAAGACCGAAAGATTTACAGCGTGATGGGGTCAGAGGTCAAGCTGAAAATGTAAATGTAGCAAAAGGTAAACAAATCAGAGGCTAACGGGCAGGGGTCAAAATTACTTTTTGAAATGTGAATATCTACAAGCCAGAGACAGATAAACTGGTGAAATCCACCAGCCATTCAATAGGAAATACATATTTTTCAGCCAACTTCAAAATTTACCAGCATTTGGCTGGTGGCTGGTGCTAATTTTGAGCCCTGCTAACGGGACTGTGTTTTTTTATGAATAGTGTGAATGCTTGTTATAAAATCATGGATGAAAGGAATAACTGTGTCTAAAACATTTGTGGGCCCAAGATTTTCTCAGAACCACAACCACTGTATACACTCAGTGCTCCAAGAGAAGAAAAAACAATAACATGCACCTACTCTTGGGATTCTCGAGCTGTCTAATCATACAATATTTGTTTGATCCCACCACATTAACTGTAGGACCAATCCTACAAACTGCTTATGAGAAAATAAGTAAATACATAAATAAAGCTGTCAGGTTGGTACCCTTTACGTACATGCAAATTTGTCTTCACATCGAAGAAGATGGCTCTTTGAAGTTAGGAAGAACTGCTAACAACAGTCTGAATTATTGGGCCCATTCCAAAACTTGATAACCTACAATTCCATGCTTGCCTTTTTCAGGCTTTCCTGCCTCTGCTCCAATTATATATAATTACAACTCACCCGTCCATTAGATATCTACAGCCAGCCAGATATCACACCATCAGACTAATCATTCACCTGACATAATCCGAAACAAACACATCAACTTTAGTCCAACTAAACCAACCCATCCAACATGGTAAAGGTTCAAACAGCTACACCTCTAGGTCAGAGACACGCTCGTTGTTACTCTTACAGTCAACTCACCTACAAAACAGTCGATGATGTTGATAACCTCTGACGTTTTCAATGCTGGCCACAGGTAGCAAGTCTGTTAAAGTTGATGGATGATGGATATCAACAAACACAAAAGAAAAGTGAACAAGTGTTATTGTAATTTCTGAACAAGCAATGATCAGCATCCCGTTTATTTACATTGCTGTCTTCACAATGTAGTATCCACACATTACACGTATTAATGCTAACGTCAAACCAATCACCGGTTGGCCAACAAGATAGCTAATGTTCATCCAAAACGGCTAGCTGCTAATATTCGTAACATCAAACAAGACAATAATGATCAAATAAGTTGGATGTTGTTAGTTGATTAAGTAAAAAATCGATATTTCAGTCAAATCAAACAGTCATCGATGCATGACGGAAGTAAGCCATTGTGACAGATAACGTTGGCTAGCTAGCTAAAAGCAACCTAGCATAGCTCGCTAAATTTAGAAGCTAACAGCGAGCACATAGATAGTTCACTATATCACAACTCCTGTTGTAACCGGTCTGTAACGTAACAGGTACAACCCAATTTGATTATTAAAACAAATTAGCTTCGTTATTATCCTCTGGGTAATCTTCAGCAACAGTACACGAGTGTTGTAGTACATCAACTCTCGCTAACCAAAGGGTTAAGTTAGCCTCAAACTTTCACAACATTAAGTTAGCAGGTAACCGATAATGATTACTTTGATGTATAATGGCATTGAACACTGTATATTGTTAGGACAGTACAGAAGGAATAAGTAAACAATGCAATATTGCTTTCAGTGCTAAATTGTGGGCTAAATTAGCCAGCTAACGACACCCAAGTTGACATCGTAGCCATAATAATGAGTTAACGTTAACTTAACACCATGCATTACTATGCCGCGTTACTCTGTCAAATAAATATTGCTGTCCACCACGATAGTCTTAGAAGTGTAGTCATTACGACACAGTACCTTGTTGCAAACTAAAACATTCAAACTCGATACGGCTTACCCAATTAGTTTGCAAACTAGCTATGTCGGGGTTAGCCAAGTTACACATGTATATTCAGACGTCATGGAAGACGAGTTAGCCTTCTCGCCTAACATGTATTTTCTGATGTCCTGTCCACAACCGTAGCGTAACTTCCTTATTTTGTAACTCATGAGTTTGTCTTGGATGCCATAATTATGTTCATGTAAGAATGCTCACCAGTTCATTGTAAGTGCGTAATCAGTAGCGTTATTCCAGTGCAGCTCGTAGCAAATCAGCTAGCTGTTATTGACATTAGTTTCAGCCATAGACATCTGTCTAGTTTCAGCAAGCTCCCACTGAAGCTGCTTCTCACGCCAAATGGATGGAGAGATTTACGTCACACACTGGATACAAACTTGCTGAAATCTGACACAGGTAGGGGGTAGAGACATTCGACCAATGCACGTTTATATTATAATGGGTTGACTTTCTCCTTTAAACTTTTGTTTATATTTCTTGTAATATGCATGATAGTGAAATCACTGTTTGACGGTAAATGTAATGTAGGCTAAATGTAACTTCCAAAAGGCCTTGTAACCTCCAACTTTCCTAGGTACCTACCTACTGTCATTCTTGCAAGCTTCCTAACGGATGGACTAATTTATAAAGCTCTTTAAAATACTAGTCACATAATACAGAGCTCAATGGGAAATCTCCCCTACCCACAATAACAAATACCATACCTAAACATTACAGTGTCAATTGTTAGCACCCATATCCCCTTTAGCTATTCTAAACTATTGACAGACATTATAAAGTTTCTAGGAATAGAACCAGCCTTTCCAGCAGTCAAAACAAGCCAGAGATAACAGCAATGTTTAGGAAAGTGCTTAAATTAACCCAGTGAATTATTTCATAAATGGATACAAGAATACCAAAAGTAATTCTTACTGAGAAATGTATGATATTTATTTCTCTTGATAGCTGTACACCACGTACATCATTTTACCATTTTACATTTATACAGAAAATAAAAGCAAAACAGCCAACTCCAACTCCTTTGCTGGTCATTGTATCAACTGTCCCAAAAAGTGTTCATAGCTGACGTTAGTGTGTCCGAGAGCTTCACAGCAATTTTGTCTGCAGAGGACAAAAGTAGGCTAGTTAGAATACACACATGGGATCTACAGAGTTCCTCAAGGTTTTATAAATAGTACAGTTGTAGACATGAACCATTAAAAGATGACGCAACATAATGCTGCAAGCATAGGACATATTTAGAGCAGTACCTGCTCTCTTTTGCTGTTTCTTCCTTTTTTTGCCAGCAGCCAACAGAGCCTGGCCTTGTTGGAGAGGATCCACATCAAGGATGTCTCTCAGGTCAACAGCTTTAGGGGCTGCACCCTCCAAAACACTCCCATTCTTACCCTGGGACCTTTTGATTTCAACCGTCATCGGTCCAAACTTTTGAAGAAAATTGAGGGAAGGAGAAAAAAGAGATTACCAAAGCATCAGTCATGTTGTTCAACTGATTATTCGAGAAAGTGGTTCAATGTTATGGATTGGGCAAAACTAGAATTGACCAAACAAACCACAAAACGGCTAAATTTGTAATGAGGTATTCAGGAATTCAAACGCTCTGCTTATGAATGTGCAGCACCCTGGTTACAGATCTATTTCTGTTGAGGTATTGTACACTTCATTGGAGAGAAAAAACAAATGTTCCTCCTATCTGACAACTTCCTCATTCAAAGTTCCAACTTAGGTTTACAACAGACAGTGGGAACTCCAAACCACAAAAACATTTATGTCACAATACCTCCGGATCCTGATCATCCTCCATTGACTCCGCTTTGACAATAGACTCGTCATCTTCCAAACCTTCGTCATCTTCAACTGGCATGTCCAGCTGAGCACCTTGTGTCATACCTGATGTTGCCATGCAGAATCCCATTTCAACCTCAGTGGAGTCCATTGCTATAATAGAGAAGGTCACAAAGCATGATATCTGAGCTTCAGTTTTGGCATTAAAACAACCAAATAGGAGCCACAATAAAATCTCTGCCTGCCGACATTATCTTGTGGCAACGTTGCCTTTTGGGACATATTGGGTGTTTTTGTTAATCTATGTTATTTAATTATTTGTTAATTTTTGTTTGTGTTTGTGGGTGTCTGTCTTTGTATATCTTAGTGTCATGGGTACGCTGGTGATTATGCCGCTCCATCCGGCATGATTTGTTTTATGTAGCGTCTTGTTATTAAATTAAATTTGTTTGTTTGTCTTGGTGTCATGGGCACACTGGCGACTACGCCGCTCCGTCTAGCCTCTCTTGTCTTATGTATGATTCCTGTTTGTCTGATCGTTTGTTTTACAGCACTTTGGTCAACTGTTGTTGTTTTTTAAAGTGCTATACAAATAAATTGACATTGACATTGACAACAGTAACTTACAGCAACTTAACAGCAACTTAAATATCGACTCAACAGTACATGGGTTGCACTGTGATCTTCAAAGTAAACTAGAGGGGAGTACATAATCACAAAAGCTGCAAAAGTAATGGTACCTGCAAGTGCCTCTTCATTTCCTTTCTCTAGTTCATCCCAGTCAAAGGCCTTGCCCATCTCTGCCACGATCTCAGCACTGACATGGGTAGGCATTGTGTGCGTTTCTGGAGGATGAGTGAAATAGCTGATGCGGCCTCTGGAATAGTAAATAGGCAAATATATTAAAAAATTATTACTGATCACAATAACCTTGAACTTTAGAAACAGAATGCTAACATATAAATGATCTGTTATTAACGGTACGTTTGTAAATTCAATCTGGCACTCTGAAAATAGAAAAGCGCTCTGCATTCTATCTCGTTATAAATTAGTTTCTCATGGATCAAAATTCATAAAATAGCGAGGGGGGAACACACCTAAGTAGAGGAGCTGATCAGAAGATTATCAGATTGAAGACAGAGTAGGCACACACTCTATTCTCTTTATATATTTATTTAAGGGCAATGTTTGGGCAAACAACCTTTACCAAGGAACCTAAGAGATCACGAGTGGACAGCCACTCTGTCATGGATAAAAATTGACATTAACAAAACTGGTTGATTGCAATGAGGGAGGGGCCATATCGTATTGTTATCCATTCACCAAATTCCTCCCCATGATAGGAGTTTATCATATATTGATATGCTTGTAATCCCCAGACAAATGCTCTTAAAGGCAGTTGTGTTGGTGATGTTTTTTGTTAGTGATTTGTGATTTGTTAGTGATTTTGGTTTTGTTGGCAAATAGGCTTGGTTGTAGATGGGCCATTGTGTGAAATCCCCTACCTACAGCACAACGAATTTAACATCACTTCTGTGTATACTTGAAACAAATACTATGACATCAATGATATAAGTGATGGCATGTTTATGTGCTGCAAGGAGGATGTAGAATCTAGAACGAGAACAAAGACGGCTGAATGTGTAGTTCAAATCTATCTTGCTCTGCTCTACAATCTTTGGTTCAAGCTGTAGATGAGGGGAAAAAAAGTTAATTGGGGGTCAGGATCAAATTTTACTTGATTGTGGTTGCACAATTCTCAAGCCTGTAAGATGACATGACTTCTTTCATATCGCCATTTATATCATTATCGTCAAACAAGATTATGAAATACTGTGACAGTTTTAAGTGAATATCGCCCATCTCTAGCGGAAATGTGGATTTACTTGAAGTTGACAATAGTGAGGACGATAAATACTATGAAACGATTTTATTTAATTATCATTAATGGTCTATCATTTGTTAACAAGTCTGCACCTATCCTATTTCCTCCCACGGTCAGCATTTCGGTTAGAGTAATGTCAAGCTCTGCTGCTCTGTCCCAACGCTGCACGTTCTTAGAGTGTGATACTCTGAATATACAAACAGAAATTCAAGCACCACTCAGAATTTTCAAACGGCTTCAAAGTGGCAGAGTGTGCTCTGTGTGCAAGTTTAACAATGCCCTAAGTTTCAAGTCAGATTTCGTTTTCTGTTTAGGTTAGAATTCCACAATTCTTTAAATATATACTTATACACACGCACACACACGCACACACACACACACGCCCACACACCCTATGGCCACTAGATGGCAGCACAGTCAAACTTCCTAATGCTAATATCTGCTGAGACTCCAAACATGACACCGACACCCACCCTGTCCAGTCCATGAGGACACTCTTGGCAGCCTTGTCACTGTCTGGAAGTCCCCCTTTTCGCAGCTTCCCCTGCCGCCGTGCTAGCAAGGCCAGGAACTCCAGAGAAGTATGGAAATCTGGAACCCCATAATGTTCCATAATCTAAGAGGAACAAAAACAAGCAGACTTCAATAATAATGTTTCACAGTTGTGGAACATGGGGAAAAGTGTCTGCATATCAGTGAAATCAACTAAGCACATCGTTTTCACATAGAAACAGAAAGCAAACTAAAATGCATAAAGAAAGCAACATGCCTGTGTCTTGTTGCAGCGCCTCAAGATTGCTTCAATGGCTGGTAAAGGGTCTACCAGTTGTTCAATCTTCACACAGTTCCGAAGAATCATGGCCGCATCACTGGTGGAGGTTGCCATAACAATTCCAGGGCAATCTAGAAGCTTGATGTGTTTGTCTAAGTGCACTTCCTGAAGGCATCTGAATACCACAAAAGGTAGTAAGATTGGTGGCATGTCACAGCATGTGAGGACTTTGTGTCTGCACTACACTTTACACTTACTTTGTCACTCCTGGGGTAGCTCCCACACTACAGGCCCGGGCTCTCTTCAGACTGTTGATCAAGCTACTCTTACCAACATTCGGAAAACCTTTCGAATTTGGGGGGGGAAAATCACTCAGATACAAGATAAATCAAATGTATTTATTTACTTGATCCTTTATTGACAGACAAAAGTCTGACTACAGTGCAAGCTCATGAATTCTTAACGACGCGATGCAATTTCACTATGGCTGAACACTCACCTACAACCCCAACAGTGATGGCTGTCTTGATGTCCTGGTTCCGACAGTAGTTTCCCAGGAGTTTCATCAAGCATTCCGCACCCACACATGCACTACTGCCCAGTAGGTCAGCTGTGGCTTTTGTGACTGGTACATTGCTGCGTTTCTGAAAAACAAGCGTTACCATTTTGAGCAATTGATACATGCTATCAACATACTAGGACTGCTCGATTATGCTAAAAATCATTAACACAATTATTTTGTTCAATATTGAGATCACTATTAAGTGTGATTACTCAGTGATTTTGGAACTATCTTCCATATTCAAAGTGTACAATTTTTTATTGAATTTTAAATATAATCCAACAGGAAAAAATACATGTAAAAAGATAATGCACACGACAACTCAAGAGAAAAAGGAGAGCATTGTTCTGAAACTGAATGTAACAAAATAATCATTATATTTTGATTATGTTATTTTCATAATTGTTGGAAGTCATAATCACGATTAATCGATTAATTGCACAGCCCTACAACATACACAAACAAATGAAATGGTAAATGCACAGTACAACTGCTTTGCTAACAGAGCATGAGGAAGGGTCACAAACGTCCAGGGACTAAAATCATACCAGGTTTCTGCTCTGCTGTTGGGTAGAAGCTTTGAATGCCACAGTTGGAAATTCATGGCGAAGGTACTTGATCCATTTCTCAATGATATCCTTAGATACAAGATCTTTTAAAAAAAAAGAAAAAAAAAGGGAGTTTTTGTAAGCCTACTTGCAAAACGGAACATTCTGAATCAAAAGCTACACCCTTAAAATGACAAAGCAAACACAATAAACAAACAAAGAACAAATATGGCTACCGCCTTCAGAAACATTGACAACACATCCACAATTTCCTATTATATTTTAGTAACCATTGACTTCTGGAATTCACCAGTGTTTCCTTATTTTGTTCTCCGCTTAGGTAAGAGTGGTCGACAGCACTTGCCAAGATAAGAAAGGGAATCAAGTAGGAGATGTACAAATCAATGTGTACAATGAAGACAGGTGAATATACAAATTAATCTGGACAAATAACACAACATGGCAACTTGGCATGGGTACAAGTCTTTCCAACCTACCAATTTTGTTGAGAACAAGAACAATCTTCTTGTTAATGCCACTTTGGACAACCGCCTGTTCCACCTGGGGACAGCGACAGCCCAAAGGATCACGGGCATCCAGGACTTCCAGAATCACATCAGCGGCTTCAACAACCTTAACAAAGAGAGACACAAAATCACAAAGCGAATTATACAGTTAAGGCCAAAATTATTAGCCCCCCTGACATTTTGGAACATTACTCTAAAATTCTCCATAAAATGTTCATCCCTGATAAAATTTTAAAAATCAAATATTAATATGGTCTGGGGGCTAATCATTTTGAGCATGTAAATTCTTCCTTTTCTTGACACAAATCAAAAAATTATCATCAAACTTTGTGGGCATGCTGTCTTTGCTCTTTTGTAATCAAATAAACTAGGCACATTTTTGGTAATGGTAATTTTCTGATTTCACAAGGAGGCTGAAAATGTTGGCCTCAGCTGTATGTGTTGTTATTTTCACAGTTCTTGTTGATGCAGATGCAACAAAATAGGCTTCCCCCCCTACCTTCCCACCTAAAGGTCTAATTCATGGTGCTATAGACACCTGTCTATGAAAGATATACAAAAACACAGATTTTGTATATTATTATTTATCTTTGTTGTGAGGAAATGATTTTTGGCTGTTAATTAAGAGAATACATAATTTTTTTTAGCATCTCATTTCTTGACACACAGAGGTTAAGAATACATATCAGGACATTTTTCAGTAAAACTTCACTTGTCTAGTCTGCCCAGATTTAAGATTTTAGTTCAGTATGTAATATTGTTGATGACCAAACCCAAGACCTAACCTTAACCTTAAATTGTAATTAACAGATTGTTAACAGATACTTCCTGATAATCTTGGCATCTGCAGATTGTGTGTATGTAATCTTACCTTTTTGAATTCCCTGTAATATGCCTTCCTTGAACTTTCATTCTCGAAATTAACATGCTTTTCCAAATTCTGCATTTCCACTTCCTGGACACAAAGATGGATAGGCAGTAATTACTAATCACACATTTAAGGTAAACATAAGTCAGTATGAACTAACATACATTATATTTGTATGTTAGGGACTACAGGTGCAAATTAGCTATTTAGCCAACCCTGGTATAGAAGTTATTCTATGCATGGTCCCTGTCAAACAAAACCAATAAACTAAACTAAATATTTACACTAATGGCAATGACTTGTATCAACACGACTTCAATACCTTGCATTAGACAACTCTGTTGCTACCACAGGTAGCAGCACAGCAGATTAATTGCAGAACCTCAAACAGAATCATGCAACCGTAGGAGAGATGACGTTGAAAGATGACGTTTTTCTTTATGCTTCTCTCATCCTCTCAATTGAACTCTGGATGTTATTCATAGTGACCAGATTGGGTCCTTGGTTACCTGTCTGACCAAGGCCCTTCAACTCTGATTACTCAGGCTACGTTTACACAAGCTGCCAGGTTTTCTCTTACCGATGTCACGTCTTTGACGATACCAGTAAAAAAAAACCTTGTGTTGTACACAAACCTTGTACACAGAGGTGTAAGTGGCTAAAAGTGCTGTAATACATATGCCTGACCAGTCAAAAACTCCAAATTCACCTATTTTGCAGTCATGAATGAAATTCAAGGACAAAGACTGTTAAGATGTCATGATACGACTTCTACTGCTTGTCACTGGTTTAATTAGAACATGCTGATTAATATGTTAAGGGGAATATTCCATTTTTGCTACATCTTACTCTGAATATTGCCATAACCAGAATATGGTCCTTAGTCGGAATATAGTGTGCATGGAAACAGTCACTTTTAAGATGTATTCTGGAAAAAAAAATAAAAAATGAGCGCTCCTATCCCTCAATGCTGACATAAATGTGAACAGTCCTGATATCATTACCCTCTGTTCAAAAGCCTGTTGTCGTTGCTGGACATCTCTCTGGAAAGTGTCCAAACTCCTCCTTTTCATGTGCTCCTTCTCCCTGGACAGTTTCTGCTTCTCTTGGAGTTCCTCGAGCTGATGGTCCCAAAAGGTAAAATGGACATAAAGAACAAATTGGAAATCATTTCATACATACAAAGCATTATTTCCAAGCCAACAGTCAATTTAGTGCATGAAGTAGTCATGACCGTATCCTGAGAGATGCTGATGTTTCAAGAAACAAGCAGTAGCTTGAGAATACACATTTTTACGACCTTTCATTTGGGATTTGCTTTGGGGTTTGGCCAAGAGGCCATTAAAGTTGGTAAAACACAGACACGCAAATACAAGCGCTAATCCGGCATGGACCTGTAATTTTTTGGAATTGAAACAACTGCACTTAAAACCTTTGTTTACAAGATTGCCACCAAGCAGTACAAGCAAAACAATACAGTATGTGGACAATGTCACATCTGGACATCTGAATGCAGTTTTTAAAGATTACTTAACCATTTTGAAAATACATTTGCTGCTGCAGTTGTGTCTGCAGTCTGTCACAGGCTGTGAGAGACTAATGACAACTGCTAAATTGCACACATACATCGGCCTACAGTAAAGGTGCTGAGGTTAATATCGGACCGTGTGCCTTTGGAGTTAAACAACAACTTCATAAACGTCTTCCTTTTAAAAAAAACTACACAAACGCACCAATTCATAATTTCAAGACGGTGTAATGCCAACAGCCAGCAAGTACACAACATTATTGATTTGCAATTAAAATCAGCCATTCGTTCTCACCCTTTTTTGTCTAAGTTCAGCTTGTCTCTGCGCATTTTCTTTGAAGTGTCTAACGTTAGGGACACCCGGATCCTTCCTGCCTCCCTGGTTGCTGGTTTGCCCTCCATCCTTGCTCTGTCAAATAACGTTACAACGAATTGCTATGTGAGACAGTAGCCTAAATTGCCATACCAACACTCGACAGCTCGCTAAACAGACATAGGCCACATCATTACAGTTCACAATTAAATAACAAATATTGCATTCTGCTAGTATCGCATTCAGTAACATGTAGCCTACAGCTCCTACGCTGCCACCAGCGAACTAATAGTAGGCTAACCCATATCATTTGTGATGCTACTGCAGGGAAGACACTCCACGCTAGTTACCTTTTTACCACTGAAACCAAGCCTTTTCGCTCTTTTTTGTTCTGAAAGACAAAAAATATTTGTAAACTTACAAATATTGTGTGAATTACTCTTATAGGAACCTAGAGACCACATGAAAACATACTTACTAGCTTTGGACATAACTGCACGTGTTGACACTAAAGCGCAGCCTGACACCGGGTATGCTCTGCAACGGATGTGACGACATGACCAGCTGGCGTCTGGTTTTGTTATCAAAATAAAATGACATGACAGCAGCAGCAGAAGAAGAAGAAAAAGAAGAAAAAGAAGAAGAAGAAGAAGAAGAAGAAACAGAAGAAGAAGAAGAAGGAGAAGAAGAAGAAGAAGAATAGCTTTTTCGTCTATCTATGCCAGGGATGGGCAACTTTCATGACTAAGAGGGCCACATTTTTTTACCATCACCATCAGAGGGCCAAATGTGGCCGCGCACTTCCGCACATCTGATGCTGCAAAATAATTCTGAATAAGAACGACATATGTCCATTTTCATGATCAAATGCATTTTTAACATAGACTCCCTAACAACAAATACAAATATTTTACAGCCAGTGATAAGTATTATTTTCAGTGCAAAGGGCTCACATAAATCACCATTCAATGATGGCACAGAGCTGAAAAACAATGACCCATCATGAAGTGCAACAAGCCTCATATTCAATGCATTTATGCTCCCACTCAATTTTTAAGAATGTATAGACATTTCCTAGCGTCCATAATGAGAGTACAGATGTAACATGTAACATCCATCACATCTGTAGCCTACTCTCATCCAACGCCAAAACGTAAGCTACAGTAGGCCGACTTGCAGTCGATTGCATGATTTGTCTCAGCTTCCCCCCTCGACATTATCAGAATGTCAACAATTATGCGCGTCACCGTGCGTCGGGACAAATATACCGTTTCGAAGTTTTTACCTCCACTACGCACCCAAACAATTTCGCCATCTGATATAGCTTCTTTGCTTTGGCAAGCTCAAGCGAAACAGCAAAAGACGGATACCTGTGTAGTTCTGGCAATTAGTCGCTATTGTTAGTGCAGGCTAGCCTACTTTTGATTTGAGGTCGGCAGGCTACTTCTGATAACTTTTCGCAAGGTGTTGTAGTGTAGTGGCGACTTAAGTTTAAATCTTTCATGGCTGATATAGTTTTTAGCAAAACTTGACATGGGTTTGCCTTGCCATTCTATGAACAGACACTGCTTCCGATTTTGACTGAAAGGTAGCCTACGGTTTTCTAAATGAGTTTTCTACTTTTCTTCCATGTGTGCACTGTTTTTCCTCAGCGATGTTAAAGGTCCGTGGACCCTAGATGGTTTGCTTAGGAGGCGCTATCTATCGGCGAACAGTATAATTACAATGACGGTGCATGTGGTAAAAAAAACACGCATTTTTAATCACAAAAATTATCATCCGCGGGCCGCACTGAGTGAGGAGGGCCGCCAGTTGCCCATCCCTGATCTATGCTATCTTTTACTGTCTATGTGAATAGCAATAATGTTTGATTGCTAGCGTTTCAGTTGCCAGACTAGTTTGTTTCTCCCAACATGATAGTTGTGTTATAGACATAGGCTAGTGCAAATACGTGCTGTGGGTGAGTTGCTCCAGCAAAAGTTTCTCGGGGAACAAAGTGAAGTTAAGTAATAATGTAAGTAGGCTTAATCATTGAAGACTAGGCTAGTGTTTCCTAACCTTTTTGGCTTTAAGGGCCCCTTGCCTGTGTCTAAGACATGGTCTAAGACAAGCCAGGGCCCCCTACCAACTCATACCCTCTTACACACACAAGATGTTTTATTCAACAATTGGGGTCCGGGGATGAATTACCAATGCCTAGCCGACCTGAAGGTTGCTTACACAAGTTCAGAGGTAATAAATACCATTCTTTAAGGAGTACAGGAAAAAGCGCAACACTGCTGCTAGAAAAAACACACTTTTATTTGACTAATGTGCTGATGTTTTGGCACTAGGCCTTCATCAGAGTAGCTTAACCAAAACATGGAGAGCTTCATTTATAGAGACATACATCAAGGAACGCCCAATAGGGAGTCTCAAACAATCCGCCAGAAAGCGTTATTTGACTTAAACTTTAAGACATTTGTACAGACAATCAGCGGATCCACCTGTCCCTCTGCAATCAAACGGAATTCATACATTTCAATAGTCATATCACACTAAAATCTGCACTAAGTGTGGTTGCCATTGGCCCAGTATCCAACATCTCCTTTAACTCAACCTTGCCTTGCATTAACACAGACTGTCTCTCTGTGCAGCTCTCATGGTGTCCTTGACGACTACTTTGCTTGATAGCGTCAGTGTCTCACAGAAATATGAATACAGACTCAATATCATCATTAAAATAGGAGGGTAAACTCAGATGCCTGCCACTGTGCTCCTTCGAATGGAGGCTCTCTAGTTTCCCTGAGGCAGCCTTGGTGTCTGTGCAGTCCCCAGTACAGCAGAATAAACTCATCCTGAGACCTATCCTGACACTGTGAGTGTGTGTGCTCAGTACTGAAACACAAAAGGCACAATTTATGTAACCCACAAATGTTTAAGTCCAATGATGCTTTCTGTTGTTTGAGACTCACTCTTGGGTGTTCCTTGATGTGTGTCTCTATAAATGAAGCTCTTCCATGTTTTGGCAAAGCTACTCTAATAAAGGCCTAGTGCTGACTCCGGGTGTTATGGAATCTATTAGAGGATTGTACCTCTGGAGTATCTTAGCCTTTATAGGGAGCAAGGACTTCTTTAACCCAGCAAAGGAAATGGGGGATTAGCAGACTTCCATTGCCGCTTGATAAGTCTCCTAGCTAAAAGTGACGCAAATGCGATGACACATTTTGGGATGTAGAGATCTGAACCTCCCAGCTTGTACAACATTCCCTGTTCAGTTACTTGTACAGACACAATATTTGCCAGAAAAATAACTCACAGAAAACAAGTGACTGTTTTTAATTTGCTGCATAGTTTTATTTTCATCAAAAGAAAAATACAACCATTTAAGTACTGTAGAAATTCACATCTATGTAACAGATTTTTTTTGTACATTTTTTTCTTGCAAGATGGCTATTTAAAAATCATTTGTGATCATTCCTCTATACATTGAGAGCAACTCGCAAAAACATTTTCCCTCACAAAGGTTGTAATTAAGCATTTTAGTAAATGTTAAACAAGCATTTTCGTTTAAAAGCTATGAGGCCTTCATCTCTGTGCAGGAGCAAAAACTCCCATTATGTCCTGTATGCTTATTTTTGTTTGCAGGGCTTGTAGAGGATTCAAGTCGCAAGGGGTTCCCATTGAATTGTAGTTTTTAGAGGGTGATGCGTTTACACACACTTAACATTATCCATTCTTCTTAATGGAAAGCATGTCAGTGCATTGAATAAAAATATGTTAGATATACACATAATACATACTGTACAAAAAGTCCCATTTGATTCTCTGTTCCAAGTTCTCATGAATTTGTTCCAAGCGATAGCATGTGTTTAGGAATTTATGCAGGTGCCACAGAAGAGACTTCTGTTTTGGATGTGGAGACTTCAGATCCATCATCAACTTTCTTGCCAAAGAGCTGCAGGATGCATACACGGAACTGAAAGGCAAAGGTTTTCAGTTAGTTTAGTGTACATGTGGAGTTATGCATAAGGCTGTTATGTTGAACTGTGTGCCTCAAGATTAGCTCACCTGTCGGTTCATGAAGACATAGATAACGGGGTTATAGATGGTGGCGCTCTTGGCAAAGTAGGCAGGCATGGCAGCCGCTAAAGGATGGAATGCGTATCCTGGGTTAGCTGCAGCGAAGCAGGCAAAGACTGTGTATGGTCCCCAGCAGACGCAGTAAGCAAGGATCATGACGACCACCATCCTGGACACTTCCTTCTCAGCCTTCTGTGTTGACTCAGAATCCTTCTGCTGCTGGGCTACCTGTTAGCGAGAGAAAATGATCCCATTTCAAGTCAGTATCCCAAGTCAGTCTTTGTTTAAAAGGTTAAACCATATCAGTTCCAGACAGACAACATTAGAACGTACAGCACGGATGGCGAGCCAGACAGCAATGTAGCAGAGGATGATGATAGCCAGGGGAAGGAAGCAGCAGGTGACCATCAGGACAATCATGTAGGACTTGACCCCAGGGTCGTCGCTTCCACTGAACACATCAGGTCCACAGGAGGTCTTCAGGCCATGAGGCCAATACCTAACAAAAAAGCAAAGATTACATGATTAGATGTTACAGTAAATATTCAGGATGGTGATGAGCTCAAAGAAAGATCCCATTTAAAGTAACAGAAATGCAAACCTACCTGCTCCACCCAAAGATGGGAGGTGCGCACCAGATTGCTGACCACACCCATGAGAAAACAATTCCACCAGTGGCCCATTTGGCATCAAACTTGACATTTCCAAAGGGTTTGCACACAACCACCCATCTCTCCCAAGAAATGATAGTCAGGGACCACAGAGCAGCAATACCTGTTGGATTAATCAATAATTATTCAGACTGCCTAAAACTGAAAACATACTGAAAAAATATCTGGAACTGAATACTGAACATGCCACACAGTGATTAGCAATGACCAGGTTTACTGTTGTACATCACATATAATCCAAATGACAATGTCCCTTACCGCAGGTAGACACAGTGTAGCCCTCGAAAACACACATGGGGTGTCCCAGGATGAAGTAACCGAATATCTGGTTAATCACACTGATGGTGCTGGCTAAGACTGTCTCCCCAAGATCGGCAATAGCCAGATTGACCAAAATCCAGTTGAGAGGGTGACGGAGCTTCTTGAACTTTGCTGTAGCCACCAGCACCAGGCCGTTGGTGAAAACAGAGGCAAAGACCACAAAGATCATCCAACATGAAGAAACGTTGTAGACCCATCGTGGGGCAATGTGGTAGTTAGGTCCCTCAAATGGATCTGTGGAAATAGAAGATAGTAAGCACTATTACAGCAAAACAGAACTCTCCATTTTTGTCTTTTTCCATTCAACATTATGTAGTTGCATAGACGTTGCAGAAAGGGCTTATATAAAGACATTCCTTGTGTGGCACTTACCTCTAGTGTTATTTGAATTTGTATAGGTGAACATAGATTCCCTTGTAGACTCATCTCCCCTTCGTCTAGCAGCATAGACTGCGTCGCCCCATTGCTCCGCCATGTCGTCTGGTTGATACGGGCTTGTCCCTGGTGACTTCAATTTATTCGTTTGGCTTTTAATAATCCAGCAGACCTCTACTGTCCGCTGCTCTCAGTGGACTGTGTTGCCTCGGGTGCCAACAGATGTCTGATGTGCAACATGCTGCTTTTATATTTTGTGTGACGTCACTATCATTAAGTAGCTTTGAGGTCACTGGTCCAACATGGCCTACTGTCAGACCGTTGTAATCTCTAAATCTTTGAGGCTTTTCTGAAAGCTTTTCCTTTGCATCCAGATAATCTTGAAAAACTTCGCTTGGATTTCATGACATCCGATCTACCTCATTTAGCCTGTGGGAGGATTTTCAGTAACCTACTGCTGCTTGTGCTAGTTTTGCTGGTGTTTCCTCAATCTTAATTTAATAGAGAGATACAAAAATGATGGTGCTTGTGATCATGAAAGTCCAACACGCTCCTATACGATTTATCCAGACTTTATTAGCTTGAAGTACTGACCTGAACAGTTGGAAGACTCTACTGGTCTCTTGACCTTAGGCTCACAAAAGTTAAAATCACATGGAATAGAATTATGAAAATGTTACACCATTAAACTGTTTCTGTCTCTTACAGTGTGCCATTTAGTCCTTCCAAAATTTGTAACAGTTCAGGAGTTTGGACTTTGTTATAACCATGTTAAATGTAAAATAGGTCTAGAGGCCTATAGTTTACAATCAGTTGTGTACAATCTGACACAATGGTAAGTTGTGATTCCGATAAGGGGTTGAGGATACCCTGTCTACAAATATTTGACGACAAAAACAAGACAGTACGTTGTTTTAATTTTCTGTATTACTTTACTTCCAAAAAAAGAAATTACAGAATCTCTCACAGTATGAATTCTTATTTAGTTGGCAGTTTTTTGTGCATTTTTATTTCTTGCAAGATGGCTATTAAATTACTTATGAACATTCCTCTAGAACTTACAAATGCACAGCAACTAAAAAAACCTTTAAGAATGCAAAGGTTGGACGTAGGCTATAAGTAAGATGTTTAGTGAATGTTAGACGAACATTTTCTTTTAAGACCTGTGAGGCCGTCTTGGCCCGCATCTCTGTGAAGGAGCCTGAATTCCTGTTACTTGGTGCTTGTTCATGTCACTTATACATTTATATACATTTATGTCCCGTATACCTTTATGGGTACCACTTTACGGTAAGGGTACATGAATCATCATGAATTAATACATGAATTCATTCATAATTTGTGCCTTAAAGGGATAATCCGGAGTGAAATGCACTTTAGATCAATTTTTAGAGAGTCCAGAATGAATTTAATCGAGTCAGTACCTTTCCGGAAATGTTAGTAAAGTGTTGTTGAAACGTTGCGCAGCTGCCGCAGCGACATTTCCGGAAGGTACGGACTCGATTAAATTCATTCTGGACTCTCTATCCGACCACATAAAGACGTGAGGATACTTCGGTTTGGCTTTAGGGACCCTCTACTCACTACCACGTAAGTGTAGCGTTGTTTGGAACAGTAGAAGAGGTATAAAAATAGCGTTTTGTAGTGGCGAAAGGACCTGCCCCGGTCACTTCCAGGCTAACGAGTTTTGGCTAAAAACGGTGAACTCGAACTTTCTCAAAATACATCCGAATGACATGATTTTGGTGTCAACTCAACGTATGTACTCCCAATAGTCCGAAAAATTGATCTAAAGTGCATTTCACTCCGGATTATCCCTTTAATATATCATGAATCATCAGGAATTAACATTAGTTCACCATATATCATTCATGACCTCATGCATGAACAACACATTAACTAAAGCATTAAGTATGGTGGCTAAATCATTATGAACTATGGTTTATTAAGCATGATCATGATGATTTTTTTCTGTACATAATTTATCATGAATTCATGCATGTAAGCCTTCTTGAAATATCAGGGGATTAACTAAGTATTAGTTACTCATGAGTTCATCATGTTTTGTGGCCCCTCAACTAAAGTGGTGAATAATGACGTGTGTTTAGAGAAAGAGTTTAAGAAAGTGTGTTTAGAGAGTTTGTACAATTTAAGCCCAACAGTCATAGTAACTAATGCTTAGTTAATCTCCTAATAATTCAGGAAGGCTTACATGCATGAATTCATTATGATTCATGTACAGAAAAATAAATCATCATGATCATGCTTAATAAACCATAGTTCATAATGATGTAGCCACCATACTTAATGCTTTAGTTGATGAGTTGTTCATGCATGAGGTCATGAATGACATATGGTGAAATCAAATTAATTCCTGATGATTCATGAGATATTAAGCCATTAAGTAATGCATACATCATGAATGAATTCATGTATGAATTCATGATGATTCATGTACCCTTACCGCAAAGTGTTACCCATATAGGTTGTGTACTTTTTCTGTTTATTAGTTGACAGTAATACACACTTATGTCCTGTGTGTTTTTCTCTTCACTGCTGGCCTTGATAACTGACATCTCAAAAAGGGTTGCAATGACTGTGGTTTTGAAAGGGTGGTGCATTTACATACACTAAACATTATCCATTCTTCTTAAAGGAGAATTCCGGTGTGATATTGACTTAAAGTGTGTTGAAACATGATACCAAGTGTGAGCGTTTGTCTCAGAGCTGATCTCGACCTAACCCCTGCACTCAGAAATCTGCCACTCGTTAGCCGATACTAGCAACAGGTTTTCAATGGGAGTGCCTCGGCATCGGGTTAGCCATGCAAATAAATCACTGTTTTACACCATTTATGAGGCTCAAAGTAGCTCCACACTTTATTGGTAGACTTCTGAGGGCCCTGACATATAAAACGAGACATCAAGAACTTTGAAAAAGCACTGGTGGTTTACTTACATGACTGTTTATTCAGGCAGTCACTTCCGAAAGTTTTCCTTTCGCCGGCAATTTAGTCATGTGACTGATTTGTGACTATTTCACGTCACAGCTAAAAAGTGCGTTCGTTTATGCTCTCAGAGCTGTCTCGGATCTCGGGTGTGATGTCACGTCTGCGCTGTCACTGTCAACCGTTTTGTTATCTTTCGCACGTCCGAACATAGACGTCACGTTTTGCGGTTCCAGGCATGTTTAGGTTCTGTTAGCAACGCTAGCTACATTTACCAACACCAGTTAAACAAGTCTTCATTCAATATTGCACTCACAACAAGGCCGATTTCCATTCCCATAGGCAGTGATACAGACGCAGTAAGGCATTGTAGTGATTGAAATCGTCATTTGAACCAACAAAGCGGTCCAAACACAATACAAAACGTTAATATTTACAAATGAATCTGGGCGCAGCCATCTTGGAATCTGTCTCGGAAACTTCCCTCGGTCTGCTCTGAGTTCGACGAGCAGACGAGGTCGCCTTCTGAGGAAAGGGGGCATGTTTGTGCGTGTCACTAGGCAACGTCCTCGGATCTCGTCCTCGGATGGTTAATCGAATGCACTAATAGTTCGGCACCGGCTCGTCACATGACTAAATTCAAGACGTGAACACGTGAACTAGTCACGAATCAGTCACGTGACTAAATTCAAGATGGCGGCAAATGGAAAACTTTCTAGGTATCATGTTTCAACACACTTTAAGTCAATATCACACCGGAATTCTCCTTTAACAGAAAGCATTTCATAAAAATAAACATAGACACACAATACATACTGTACAAAAAGCCCCATTTCAATCTGTTTTCCAAGTTCTTATCAATTTGTTCCCAGCGATGGCATGTGTTGGGAAATTTATGCAGGTGCCACAGAAGAAGACTTCTGTTTTGGATGTGGAGACTTCATATCATCATATGAAAATATCAACCTCACCAAAGAGCTGCATGATGTATACACAGAACTGAAAGGTATAAGTTGACAATTGGTTTAGTTTAGATTTTAGATTTGGGCTAGACAAAGTAAAACTTTGAAATATAGAAATCACTTCAGTTCATGAAGAAGTTCATGGTGGCACTCTTGTCCATGGAAGCAGGCATGGCTGCACCCAAAGGATGGAATGCGCATCCGGTTAGCTGCAGCGAAGCAGGCAAAGACTGTGTGGTCCCCAGCAGACGCAGTAGGCAACAATCATGACAACCACCATCCTGGACACTTCCTTCTCAGCCTTCTGTGTTGACTACCTTATGCTGCTGGGATACCTGTAGCAAGAGAAAAAGATCCCATTCCAGTTAAAAGTTACTCTTGGTTTAAAAGGTTGAACCATATCAGTTTCAGACAGACAACATTAGAATGTACAGCACGGATGGCGAGCCAGACAGCAATGTAGCAGAGGATGATGATACCCAAGTGAAGGAAGCAGCAGGTGACCATCAGGACAATCATGTAGGACTTGACCCCAGGGTCGTCTGAACACATCAGGTCCACAGGTCTTCCGGCCATGAGGCCAATATCTAACAAAAACGGAAAAACAAAGAGCATGAGCATATTCATACATAAACAGCAAATGACAAACCGCAGGTAGGCAAGGTTTGTCACTCACAATCACACATAGGGTATCCCAGGATGACGTAGCCGAACATCTGGTTAATCACACTGATGGTGCTAGGCTGGCTAAGACTGTCTCCCCAAGATTGGCAATAGCCAGATTGAGCACACTGAGGAAGGCGCTAAGCCGAAACGCGTCTGTGCAACAATAAAAAACACGTTTATATGCAAAGTGCGACCTTTTTTCCTTTTCTTAGTAAACATATAAGTTTGGTCTAGCACTCTCAAAGACAAACCAAGAGACTGAGTGAAGCCTGCTCCTACCATACAAAATAGCCAGATTGACCAACATCCAGGCTGTGGCCAGAGAATTTGGCCACTTTCCATTGCCAAGCGTGAACTTCCTTGAATGCAGATACTCTGTTGATGTTGAAAACTATTGGATCTGCCCAGAGCCACTCAGATCTGCCATAACCAAACGTTTGGTCGTGACATGACATGCTCATATAGCGCACAACCTCAATGTCATCAGGAGTGGCATTCCTCTATTATTTGAATGTGTGTAGGTGAACACTGAGTCCCTTGTGAATTCATCTCCCCTTCTCCTCGCGGGAAAGACTTCGGCCCACTGCTCTGCCATGCCATCCATATAACCATTTTTCAGTGCTTGTTTCTGGTGACTTCAATTTATATGTCTCTATTAGTCCAGCAGGCCTCTCTCTGTAGACTGTGTTGCTGCAGTGGCCTACAGATGTCTGATGTGTGTGTAGGCTACTGCTTTTACTTATACACATGTAGCCTTTATGCCCGTAAATGGTTTTGGCCTGACCTACAAGGTTACTGGGATGGCCAAAAAATACATTTCTGGAACCCGTTTAATCGCAATAGTCTCTCAGGCCGCTTAAGGCGTTACCATGGCATCTGATATAGATAAAAAAAAAATATTCACCAGGTTGCAGATTTTGCAGGATTTTCAGAGCTGACCTACGTTAGTTCTACAGCTGGTTCTACAGCTGGTTCTATGTTTTGAATGTTCTAATTTGACCATGTTTTCATATTGGACCGGCTGCAGCTGATTGAGGCTGATTGATGTTACATTGAAATGACTGTGGTTGTAAGGTGTTAAGTCTGGGAGAGAAAGCAGCTGGTGATTATAAAGACATGTATAAATTCACTGACTGAACATAATTGTCAGGTCTACTCAAAACAGGGTTTTATGTGTCAATTTGTTACGACATTAAAAGCATACATTTCATAAGATGTAGGCCAACAGTAGGCCTACCCTTGGCCTAGTTTTCTAATGCCATGATCTTTGGTGTTCTGTTCTTCTAATGTTGTTGGCTATAGTACAGGAAGACATGTTTAAAGTTTTCAGAAGTTAATTGACCAAAGCAGCTTATTTGGGCAACCGGGGTTCCGAAATGCAGAGACTAATTGATATCGACAAGGATGCGGTCGGCCTCATGCTTAATCCCGGTGGATTGATAGTTCATTTTAGGGAAAGAGGGGTTTATGTAAAACCTTCATGGGGACAGTCAATCTCAGTGTATGGTAATGTGTTGATTAAACCTACCCTTGCCCTTTTTCCCATTTGAAGTGCAATAAGATAGCCTAACAGACGATTGCTCCACAGCGTTCCTGACCATCGGTGAGAACAATCTGTATCTTTAACCAAAGTTGATTTTATGATTGGTAAACTTTACAATTAACTTTGTCATGTGTAGTAGGCTATTATTGTTACTGTGTGGTGATCATAATGTAAAAGATAGGCCTAAAGACTGTCCGTCTCCAAAATCTTAGCTAACGATTATGCTGCATAGGCCTACCTTGTTTCACGACCGACACATCATTTTGTTGGAAGTTAACATTGATGTAACCACAGACGATGTTGGCACAGACTTCTATGCGTGTCGGCTACTTTCTGCCTGTCACGTCTTCAAAGTTCTCCGTCTGGAATGTTTAGCCTAGGCTAGGCCTACTTCTAAAAGAAAATTATTTGGCAAAAACGTATTAATCTATAACCTCAAGGTGCGTTCAATTTCGGTGAGCAGAGGCACATTGATGTGGTCTTAATGCTTGCCGATTTATTTACGGTTTAAAGTGAACAGTTTATTTTTCTATTACAGCAACAGTCCGATTTGATTTGAAAGTTCATAGGGCAAAGTCCCGCGATCGGGCGGCTACAGTAGCCTGCAATGTCCACGTAATATTGCAGATTGCGATGGGTCCCGTCAAAATAGCTTGAGTTATATTTAGCCTGTCTGTGTGAAGAATTGTGGCTGATAGACATAAGTGAGATTTACACTTTATCTTCCTCTCTCTGTACCATGCTACACCAGTGGGTAGCATGGTCACAGATTGTCCACACAACCAATTAAAATGTAACGTAATTGTCCAGACGACAGCTTAAATGAGATGTTTATTTCATAAAACTGGTGATGTAAGCGAACACAGCATTTCTGTCAGTAGATCCTGATTTCTTCATTCAATCAGACCGGTCCTCTTTTTTGCGATTTTTATGGGTGTTTTCTAGACAGGTCTTGCCTCTTGTTCAGATAGCATCAGTCATTTTTGATGGTCAGCAAGAAGAGCAAGGATAATCTAATATCGGGAAATATTACTCTGCTTTGTTTAAGTTGACTGTAAGAACTGTTAAGTAGCCTAATGCACCGTAGGCTATTTGTGTGTGTGTGTGTGTGTGTGTGTGTGTGTGTGTGTGTGTGTGTGTGTGTGTGTGTGTGTGTGTGTGTGTGTGTGTGTGTGTGTGTGTGTGTGTAAGAGAGAGAGAGCGAGAGAGAGAGACAGGAGATGAAGAATAGCTTATTTTGTTGTTTAGAGTTAGTCAGTTTAATTAAGCCTAGCCTGTGTTTAGACGAGGCTACACTGGCTGCATTATATAATGTCCCATAAATTAAATTGCGCTCTTATTTGTTTTCATTGGGCCTACATAAATATTTGTTCTTGTAAAATAAGGAGACGTTACTATGATATGGATGCATTCACGGTAGGCTATCGCTAAAAATGGAGCAATTTGTACGTCGGATTTGGGTCGATGTTTTACGCATAGGCTATTTTGTCGGTTCGGGCGCGCGGGTTGGATTCTCGCTGGTGCAGGTCATTAAAAACAGTTCGTCAGGGCCTCATTTATGAAACTCAGCGTAGATTCCATCCAAAAATATTCCGTGCGCCCAAACCTTACAATCTGTGTACACGCACGAAAATATTCTGATTAATAAACCGTGCGGCGCACAGCTTTACGCAGGCGGCTGCTAATATACCAAGTGTTGAAATGTGCGTGTGAGCGAGCGCCACTGATAATATCTCATAGAAGGTCAATGCAAAACGATTCATGAATATTATAACTTACAGTATAGCCTACTGATGTTTTTTTTTTCTCTCTTGGGGATCAATAAAGTATCTATCTATCTATCTATTTCGTTATGGATACATTAATCACATCAATCTGGAGAATCAAAGTCGGCAAACAGCGATATGTAGGTTAAGGGTGACATTTGACAAGTGTGATAATTAGACCAACCTATGTGAAATAAGTAGGCCTATACCGACTGAGTTTTGTATTGAAATAACTTAAGAACCGTATCCATATGTTTTGCATGTGTTTGGGCTCATCAGGCAGTGCTCTACAGGCCAAAGTATTAACATTTGTGCTGAAAGAAATAATACTAATAATACGTGGGACATTATTTCATATCAGATGAAGTTCTGGTTGTCTTGGCTTTTTATGATAGGCGCTTATATGGTTCACGAAAGCAATAGCTATCTCCTTACACATCCGTGGATAAGGAAATATTGTCAGCAGAAGTCAACATAAAATAATTCGCATTAATTCGAATGAATTTCGTATTAGGCTACACTGTGAACATGAACGTTATTGACTAGCAGCCCTGATTTAGACTAGCAGCGTAAAGTCTCGCACTGTCCGGTGAGAAATTATTAGCATTATTTAGGAACATCAGTATTTGCAGACGTTTGCAGTTAGTGTAGAACTATTTGTCTGCAGCCTTGGCTACCTCATAGCCTGTGATGTGAATTAATGATAGTCATCACGAAGGTAGTAACACTGTTTTTTTGAAGTGCTGAGATCTTGTTTATGCCCTCTGAAAATAGCAGGTTAGTGTTGATATTTGGTTGTATCAAATATACCCTACTGAAATACCAACGTATTTCCTCTGTTGCACGCGTACACTATTTGTTTATCCTGCAAATAACAATGACCACAGACAAGGTAGTAGCCTATGTTGCACGATTTAATGAAAGTAGCCTATGATGTGCCTTGAAGAAGGCCAATTTTAAATCAGTACATGGGACATGTCCTTAGTTTAATAATAATAATTAAAAAAAAATAACAAAGGAGTGCCTTGGTCTGAGAAAAAAAAATCTCTCTCTTTTTTTGACTTCTAGCCTATGATGTATTAGGCCTACTTCATCGAAGCAAGACACATTTGTACTTTCATATGTGTCAATCCATCAAACTATCCGCTTACAGCAGGCCTAGTGCGATATAGCCACTAGAGGGCGGCGAGAAGTGCCGAAGTGCCGATCACCCTGTTACGGGTTGATGAAATGAATGATTTTGGAAACCTCAAATTGCCCTCCACAAGGCACCGCAGGTTATGTTGAGACACAGAAAAATGGTAAAAGTACATTCAATTGATGCGTTCAAAATGTTATGCGTCAGCGTTGCGTTAAGGAATTCAGATGCAATGTATCTGAAGACAAGAAGAACAGGTTTTGCCTATACCTACAATTTATGTTTATGGTTTTAATGCCTTTCATGCAATTAATGTTTGTTTCAGGTGGAAAATGCACTGATTCCGAACTATCGAGCACTGGACTGGTAAGTAGGCTAATCTATTTGAATTTGAATGTTTAAATGTCATTTATTATGCAGATAGGCCTACAGTAAATATAGCCTAGTTGGCTAAATAGATTAACAATGAGATTACAAAAATACTCTGTATTTGCTGAGAAATTATATCTATAAATTATAACTAGAATGATATTAGACAATTAGATCAGAAAAGATTGGATAGTATATAAGTATAGTATATAAGTAGTAAAGTTGTAAGTAGTAAAGTTGCTGACAAAATAGTTGAATAGTAACAACTTAACCCTTGTGTTTGACCAATTCACAATTTTTTTTCTCTCTAAAATATTGTTAATTTACTCTGACTATCATGACGCTCTTTGACTTAACAAAGGACATTTGAACACACTAAACTCATTTTTTATAATTTTCATAAAAATGTGGATGTTTTGTTTAACTTTAGAACACCCATGTGTATTCCCAGTCAAAACTGACCAGCCATTAGAAATTAATGGGTGGGGAAATGGTCAGTATAGCCTATAGAATTGAGTCTAGGCATTTACCTGTAGCCTAATAAAGGATCTTTAAAGGGACATTCCACCATTTGGGGAATTACACTCATTTTCCACCTCCCCTTGAGTTAAAAAAAATATGTTTACCTTTCTCCAGTTCATCCAGCCGTTCCCTGAGTCTGGCGATACCATTTTTTAGCTCCAGCATAGCTCATTGAATCGGATTAGCCCATTAGCATCTCTCCGACTAGCCTCAAGTTGAAAAGTGACTACGATTTCCAGTCATTTTTCTATTTAAAACTTGTCTCCTCTCGAGTTAGAAAGTGTAGTAAGACCAACAGAAAAAGAAACGTGGCGATTTTCTAGGCTGATTTGAGATGGAACTCTCATTCCAGCGTAATAATCAAGGAACACCATGGGTGCAGCAGTAAAATGATGTCAAGCAGCACCTGAAAATAGTCCTTGTGGGCTAACTTTCAGCAAAAAAGGTTGAGCTCCAGCAGACAAATTGGTTAGTGACTGGATTAGTACGCCTGATTTGACATGGAACTATAATCTCATTGTGCCATAATAATCCAGTCATTAACCAATTTGTCATGCTAATGGGCTAATCCGATTCAACGCTCTTTGCCTGAACTGGAGAAAGCTTAACACTGTCTAACTGAAAGGGAGGAGGGAAATTAGTGTAATTCCCCAAATGGTGTAATATCCCTTTAATGATCAGATGGACTTCAGGTGCTAGTAAATTCATACACACAGACACAACCTCCCCCTCTTTGTTTGCTCCTTTACCAGCCCCATGGAACCTTTCTCCAATAGTATCTCCCCCTGTATGACTGCTCGGGTAAATACATAGCGAATGGAACTTCAAAACTAGTAATATCCAGTAGGCCTAGAACTTAGGTTGATACAAAGGTCTATCACAATAGATGACAAAATATGTGTTAAGTAGGGTTCAGACCAAAGGTTCACAACGACACGAGCCGCAACATTCTAAAACCTTGCAACTGCGACTAAACATGTTGAATGTATGCGGCGGCTTGATCTCTTCACATTGAGAATCTTTGGTGTGAATTGAGCTTTACTATGGATGTATAACAAGTTGTAATGCAGCGGTCATTTTTGACAGGGAACACAAAAACTAGTAAATGAACACAAGAATGGTACAAGGTCTATCACAATATTAAATGACAAAATATGTGTTAAGTAGGGTTCAGACCAAAGATTCGCAACGAGACGAGCTGCAACATTCTAAAACCTTGCAACTGCGACTAAACATGTTGAATGCTCTGTGGCGGCTTGGTCTCTTCACATCGAGAATCTTTGGTGTGAATTGAGCTTTACTATGGATTTATAACAAGTTATAATGCAGCGGTCATTTTTGACAGAGAACACAAAAACTAGTAAATGAACACAAGGATGGTACAAGGTCTATCACAATATTAGATGACAAAATATGTGTTAAGTAGGGTTCAGACCTAAGATTCGCAACGAGACGAGCCGCAACATTCTAAAACCTTGCAACTGCGACTAAACATGTTGAATGCTCTGTGGCGGCTTGGTCTCTTCACATCGAGAATCTTTGGTGTGAATTGAGCTTTATGGATTTATAACAAGTTATAATGCAGCGGTCATTTTTGACAGGGAACACAAAAACTAGTAAACGAACACAAGGATGGTTAAATAGCTAATGTTAATGAAATAGTCCCAAACCTCTAGTGTTGATGCTGATGGTGTGTTCAGAGACAGACTCCACTTGCCACTTCGTCCTCTTGCTGAGAAAAAAGCACTCTTCTGCCATGTTGAGGATGTGCCTTCACAAAGTATCGAAAGAGAGTCACTATGAGTCACCCACTGATTGTTTCAGATGTCTCTACCAAAATGTTAAGTTCTAATATATTAAGTTGATCTTTCTGTTCACTAAAGATGCCTTCAAGTCCAAACTACAACAAATTTACTCAGCCTTACTTGTCTATGGTTGTCCTGTGTTCTCCAAACTCCCAACTCTCATTGTGAGGGATGTTGGTGGATGTTAACGCCTCTTAAACGCATTAATGTTGTACGTAAGTCTGTCAGTTGACAAAAGCTTAACACCCCAATAACAGTTAATTGTCCCACTAATGTATCTCTAGGTCACACCCTAATCTCGTTGTGTTCTCCCAAGTACCGTTTTCATTGCCAGGGTTGTTGATGGTTTTTCCATGGCCTTTTAAACGCATTAACATTACACGTACGTCAGACATTTGAAGAAAGCTTAACAGACACCACTTAACCACTTAGAAAGGTTAATTGTTCGACTGAGGTTACCCCATCTCACACCTTGAACAGCAGAACAAGGGCAACACAGAGCCCAGGTACAACAACGTTTGTCCTGTAAACTAAGGTTAATCCTTTTTGTGTCAACAAATCCTTAAGTGGAATATTCCGTTGGCCCTAATTGGCCATAATTAAATTACGCCTTTGTCATAGGTTTAATCTGTCTTGCGGACAGAATGGTGAAGCAATGGTGAATATTACGAGAAACTACATGACTTCATCAATTAAGAATTTGATCTTGAATACCTCAGAGAGCTCAGAGATTTTAGAATTGATAACCCAGTTTTTCTTTTTGGAGTGATTTTACTGTATGTCAATTAGTTTCCCCTGGCACCCCTGTGTGGCGAGGAATGTTCTTTATTTGTAATGGGCTGTCTTGACTGTGAAAGATCCTGGCCTTGCATAATGCATACATACAATGTTGATGACTATAAAAGGCAGAGGACTATGTCGCCCAGCGTCGACCAGCCACCCCTGACAAGGAAACTACAGACAGGAGAGGCTGAGTGAAATTCCCGTAAGCCAGATTTGAAGTCTGTCTCAGTGACACAAAATCTTAATATCACATAAGATCAACATAAAATCAACATTTAGGAAACCATTATCTGGATTCGTACAGTTTCCTCTTTAAAGCAACACTGAAGCCCTTTTCCTCTGTTGCACACACGCTATTTGTTTATTGACCAAATAACGATGTCCACAGACAAGGTAAAACGTGTTGCATGATTTTATGACAGTATGATGTATTGTGACATCGAAGCAAGTCAAATTTCTGGTCTCTTAGGTCTCATTTCATCGAACCACAGGTACGCTACCAGATCTGGTAAAGTTACATAGTGTGGTTATAGCCGATAGAGGGCTGTGAAGTCAATGCAGAAGTGCCGTTCACCGTGTTACGAGTTGATGAACCACTGAAATGATTTTGGAAACATTATGTTAAGGTACGAAAAACTCTTTAGTGTTGCTTTAATGCTATGAAGCCATACATAGCATCATATTCTCCTTCTCCATGTCCCACCTAAAGAGGTGGCCAGTGCAGTCACCCCTAAGGTTGTCCCTCTTTGGCCATTAGGGAGTCGCAAACTCACATATTATTAACACTGATCATTGATTATTCCATCATCAGTTGTGTCCTCACAGGTAGTTTACCTTGGGGTCCCACTATAATTTGGACTATAATCCAAATTAATAATTTTCTAATTTTCACAGGTTTCAGAGAGGCATTTAAACTCACCCCTCGGGTCAAATCTTAAATGGGCCAAAATGGTAATCAAACAATGGAGCATTCATCTAAACAATTTGAGACCAGTGGTACTTAACTTTGTTAATTAAGTGCTTTGCACGGCTCATTTTGACCCCAAAATAAAATCTGGCCCATATGGACACATTACAATGCTTATAGAGAGAAACAGAGAAAAGATAACTGCCTCCTTGATCCAGACAGTGATACGGATCACTCCCAAAATGTAATATTCCTTGGGTCATTTCAGACCTTCCCTGAATGACCATCCATAACTTTTTGAGTTATCTTGCGAACAGACAAACAGACAGACAAACAAACAAACAAACAAACAAACACCAAACAAACCCTGATGAAAACATAACCTTCTTGGCGGAGGTAATCATTTTTGATGGCACATAGACTCTTGAACGGCACTTCTGCTGCGCTCTGAGCAGATCTTATCACTTGTAAAATAGCTGTTCAGGTAAAAGCAGTTTTTTAGCCTAGTTAATGGCTCAAAAAGCTGTTTACTTTGACAAAGTTACACCCCAAAGGCTATGCTGTATGCTATTCAGTTATACATATTTCACTCAAAACTGCAACTGCTATTTGTATGATTATCATTCATACCCCAAATTGATGTTCTAATAATCTAGCACTGCTAGAGTAGTAGTTCTGAGACACACACACACACACACACATTCTTGACCAACTAGTCCAGGTAAGACAGAGGAAAACACAAAAGGCAAATCCTTACTAATAGCAGCAGGCAGAATGGTAGCACAAAAAAATACGTCTGGCGGAAATAGTTCAACAATGACAAAGGCCATTCCTTTGGCTGAAACACATAGGCAAAAAAGCAGCACAAAATCCAGACAAAGGCACAAGGTCCTCAGAGAGGCTTAATCAGAATAAAAAATCTTCATTTAAAAAATCTGAGTTTAATACAATGCAGAAGGCAAAGACAGGCAACTCACAGCACAGCAGCCAGGAAACAATGGCCCTTAGAGACAGCCACTTGACAACAGGATGTCCTTGGCAGATGGACAGGCGTGATTTAAAGCCAAACTAACAAATTAAATCAATTATCATCAGTGGGTGTCAGTTAAGTCTTTGAGGTTCAGGGTTTTGACCTTGTGGGGACACCGAGACTAATGCCGCCTTCATGGTGACTGTAAGCTCAGAGGGCCCAAATCTTGACCTCCAAAAAAAGTGTTCATGAGATAAGCTCGGAAAACAACTATGGATCCCCCCAGTAACATGACTGTTTTTTTGAGTTTTGAGCATAATGAGCATAACATTTCGAGGATAAATACGTTGTTAGAATTGCTTACTATGGGAGAGCAAGGAAAATAATGTCTCAGGGAAATGTTTCTAGTTTAGTGACAACTTACTTTGCCTATTTGTAATGAGAGTTAGGTTGGCTTTTTGTTGTGTTGTTGCAAGTGAGGCCATCGTGATTTGAAAGTATGATTGTGACAAGAAGTCGGGTACCTCACGGGACAAGAGTTCCGCGCAAGTAGAGCATTAAATCCGTTCAAGTAATTTTTCCTCAGTTGGAGGTAGGGATTTCAGAATATCTAACTTGTCCTGAAGGCACTTTTAGAGCAGACAGAGGCGAGGAAGGATGGAGCATATATTAGAAAGCTAGATACCACATTGTCCGTTGAGTTCCTTTAGGTGGCATACAGTATGTGAAAGCAGCCCCCATATAACCGAGGGAAAACACCTTACTGTCTATGAGCAACACTTGACATCTGTCAGAGACACCTGTTTCTTTGTTGGCCTCCAGTGATTGTTGCCCCCACCATGATGGCGGCATTGTTTATGTACACTCTGGAGCCCAATGTGGTGTCTAGCTTTCTAATGGAGTGGAGACTCAGGTGAACAGCGGATGTACATTACAGCTCCAGTAGAGGGAGACAAAAGACAAGAAATAGATATTGCAAGCAGAGAGTCTGACAACCAGATTTCACACACCTATGCCATCAACCGTTTAATTAAACTCCTTCCACCTGGTAGACATTATGAGGTCATCTACAACAGCAAAGTTTGGACAAAACGTTCTGCAAGGCCATTAGTGGCTGGATGCAATGGGGCAGAGCGTATGTGCTTGCTCGGTTGCTCTTCATGAATGTCTCAAATGCAGTTGATGTGAACTGGGGCCATGATCACTCACTGAGACTTAAGAGAGACTAAATAGCCCTCTCAGCACCTGTATAGTCATGAAGTGCACTTCAGGCCATTTTGGAATGGGTGTCCACAAAGATGAACATATGGCCTTGGAAAGGACCAACTAAATCAACATGGACCCTTTGCCATGGTGCTTCTGGTCATACCCAAAGATGGAGTGGTGATGGGCAAACTGCTTTCTTTTGAGTTGACAGGAGTGACATGTGGTTGATGCTTGCTCGATATGGGTATCAATTCATGGTCACCACATGTAACAGCTCTCATTTTTGTCAACACCAGGGTGTCCTGTGTGTGGCTCCGACAGCACTCTGGGTCTCAGTTTAGAAAGGATGATGAATATCCCTCTTAAAACACGTTGGGATAATAACTGTTCTTTGTGCACCTGAGAAAACCATATACCATACAGTAGGATGAGATCACCATTCATAGTGATGGATACTTGGTGGTGGTAGTTTTTAGGGTTTAAAAGGACACATGCATGTGAATAACCTAAATCATATACTGTATTTTTGGAATGCTTGTAGTGTGACCTAAGCATAAATGCCATTGCATATTCTGACGTGCATCGCAGAAGGAGTGCAAAAGTGTCTGTTGCATCTCATTTAAAGCAACACATTGTAGTGCTTTAACCTTAAAATAACAATTTCAAACTCATATTGATGCTAAACTGACTTTACAAGTTACAATATGGATAACTGTGTCTCTGGTTTTTGCATTCCTGGAACATTGCAGGTGTTTTTTGTTTGTTTTTTTCGTATTCAATTCTATTAACATTACATGCAGGTCCAAAGTTCAAATCGCAACTGTGACGTGACACTTCAGAACTGTTCATATGGACAGCTCCCCACAAGAGTAGTGCATGCACAGTTATGCTATAGGGATGCACATGGAAAAACAAAGAAAGTTCTATTGTTTTAGGGACCTACATAATCACTTCAATAGTGTCTACACAGCGCCAACCAGTGGAACGGATGACCAATGGCACATGCGTCACACAAACCACTATGAAAGCATTCAGGTAGTCTTTAGATTATGAGCTCTATTTTGGGGATCAGAAACGTGGTGCAAAGTGCTACACAAAGCTTATTCTTTTATTACACCCAGTCAGTGGCGGATTTTGTGCCATGCACTCCACTTTTATTAAACCTTGAGCCCAGGGGTGTGGCATATTACACCCTGACCAACAACCCGGTCTATAGCGAAAGACACATGTAAAGCACAGCTGAAGACACACTGTCACGAGATGTAAGCAGCCCTTAGCAAGCAGTCCCAAACAACTTCTCTGCTGGATAAATATCCATAGGCCAATTTAGCATTATTTGGGTAAAATGTATTTTTTTCTGGCTACGTTTTCTATTGTAACCCCTTGTCAATCAAGAGTGAAAGTAGATAACTGTAGAATTGTTTTGCCTATGAGAACATGGTGATGATTAGTTTCACTTTGAGTTCAAATAATAGTGGAGTGCAGAATGCATGTAGTCACAAACGGTTTTCAGTAAAGCAAGGTTTAGTGGAATCGCTGTGTTCTACACGGTCTCGCATGCAAGCAGATTCCTTTAAATGTGCCACTGACAAGGCAAAACACTGATGCGCTGTTTGAGGTTGCACTGCTTGCTGTTAAAGGGAATGACAAATGTCACTCTTATTGGTTGAAAGGATATTATGACCAAAACATACCCACGACTGATTAAGAAACAGAAGAACAACCCTTTCGAACAATGTGCCTGACATTTGATAACAAACCACCCCGAATCTGGACTGGACACTGACCATGCATTTCTGATGGCCATGATAGCCCTATCTACCCTGTCTGGCTGCTTTGTGTGATTGAGTGTTGATTGAGTACTTTTCAGAGATCACTCACAGAAAACAAGACAAGTGATTGTTTTTCATTTGCTGCATAGTTTTATTTTCATCAAAAGAAAAAAAAAACTGTGGAAATTCACGTCTATTTTTTTTGTGCATTTTTTTTTCTTGCAAGATGGCTATTTAAAAATGGTGTATAATCATTCCCTTACAAGTTATGAGTTCAGAGCAACTCACAGAACTTGTCACAAAGGTTATAAGTAAGCTTTTTAGTGTTCCGTGTACATTCTCTGTATACACTTGCAGAATGGTGATAAACACTTACATCCAGTGTGCTTATTTTCCCTATTGGCCTTGATAGGCCATGCGGACGACTGACATCTCAAAAAGGGTATTCCGTTTTGAAAGGGTGGCATTGACACATACTGAATATTATCTGTTCTTCTTGAAATTTCTCTTCTTCTCTTCACTGAATTAAACAAAAATATGTTAGATATACACACTGTACAAAAAGTCCCATAAGATTCTCTTTTCCAAGTTCCAAGCAATGGCGTGTGTTGGGGGAAATTATGCAGGTGCCACAGAAGAGACTTCTGTTTTGGATGTGGAGACTTCAGATCCATCATCAGCCGCCTTGCCAAAGAGCTGCATGATGCATACACGGAACTGAAAGGTAGAGGTTGGACATTTGTTTAGTTTAGATTATGGATTTGGGTAAGACAAAGTAAAACAATGAAATATACAGAATTAGCTTATTGTGGTTGAACACAGCTCACCTGTCGGTTCATGAAGACATAGATAACAGGGTTGTAGATGGTGGCGCTCTTGGCCATGTAAGCAGGCATGGCTGCCGCTAAGGGATGGAATGCGTATCCTGGGTTAGCTGCAGCGAAGCAGGCAAAGACTGTGTATGGTCCCCAGCAGAGGCAGAAGGCAAGGATCATGACAACCACCATCCTTGACACTTCCTTCTCGGCCTTCTGTGTTGACTCAGAATCCTTCTGCTGTGCAGCTACCTGTAAGACAAGATAAGATCCCATTTAAAGATTTTATTCTGCCTGTTACTGTTAAAAAAAAGGAAAGAAAAAAACTATTAGATTCAGACAGACAACATTAGAACGTACAGCGCGGATGGCGAGCCAGACAGCAATGTAGCAGAGGATGATGACGAGCAGGGGAAGAATACAGCAGGTGACCATCAGGACAATCATGTAGGACTGGACTCCAGGGTCTTCGCTTCCACTGAACACATCAGGTCCACAGGAGGTCTTCAGGCCATGAGGCCAATACCTAACAAAGAGGCAAAGTCGAGGTTACATGAGTATAACTGTTACAATAAATATTCAGGATGGTGATGATGCTCAAAGAAAGATCCCATTTAAAGTAACAGAAATGCAAACCTACCTGCTCCACCCAAAGATGGGAGGTGCGCACCAGACTGCTGCCCACACCCATGAGAAAACAATTCCACCAGTGGCCCATTTGGCATCAAACTTGACATTTCCAAAGGGTTTGCACACAACCACCCATCTCTCCCAAGAGATAACAGTCAGGGACCACAGAGCAGCAATACCTGTTGGATGAATCTATAATTATTTAGACTGTCTACAACACGGAAAGCATATAGTCCAAATGACAAACATTGCCCCTTACCACAGACAGACACAGTGTAGCCCTCGAAAACACACATGGGGTGTCCCAGGATGAAGTAACCGAATATCTGGTTAATCACACTAATGGAGCTGGCTAAGACTGTCTCCCCAAGATCGGCAATAGCCAGATTGACCAAAATCCAGTTGAGAGGGTGACGGAGCTTCTTGAACTTTGCTGTAGCCACCAGCACCAGGCCGTTGGTGAAAACAGAGGCAAAGACCACAAAGATCATCCAACATGTAGAAACGTTGTAGACCCATCGTGGGGCAATGTGGTAGTTAGGTCCCTCAAATGGATCTGTGGAAACAGAAGATAGTAAACACATTGAACTCTTGTACATTACAACAGAGAATTTCCCATTGTTGCCTTTTTTCCCACTGTCAGAGACAACGTAACTTAACACTATGTTCTACACTGCAAAAAATAATATCTAACCAAGTGTTGATCATCTTATAGTAAGAAGTAAGTATAGTAAGTATTATTTTAAGTATGAGGAGACTTATAGTGTTCTCTTGAAAAATAATGTTGACTTCATTTAAGAGGACTTTGACTTAAGAAGTCTTTAACAAGACACATTTACTCAACGCACTGGCAGACACATTTGCTTGTTAATAGAAGTCAACATCTTCTTAATTTAAGTCAAATGATTTCACGAGAGAGTGCTATAAGTCTCTTTATAGCCTACTGAAAATAATACAGACTAGATTTTTTAAAAATCTTCATATAAGATTAATAACATTTGGTTAAATTGTGTTAGATAATCAGTTTTTGCAGTGCACAGACATTGCAAAGGCCTATCTAAAGACATCCCTTAAGGTATATATTGTGTGGCACATACCTTTAGTGTTATTTGAATTTGTGTAGGTGAACATTGCTTCCCTTGTAGTGTCATCTCCCTTTCGTCTAGCAGCATAGACGGCTTCGCCCCACTGAGCTGCCATGTCGTCTGGTTGAGATGGGTTGTTATTCCGTGCGTGTCTCCGGTGACTTCAATTTATTTGTTTAGCTTGTAATGGTTGCAGCAGACCTCTACTGTCAACTGCTCTCTGTAGACTGTGGCTGGAGTCGCCTGCAGATGTCTGATGTGCAACATGCTTCTTTTATATTTTTGCATGACGTAACTATCATTAAGTAGCTTTTAGGTCACTAGTGCAACATGGCCTGTCAGATCCATCTAATCTCTAAGTCTCGGAGGCTTTCCCAAAAGCTTGTCCTTTGCATCCAGATAATCTTGAGTAACATCGCTCGGATTCCATGGCATCCGATCTACCTCATTTCGCCTGAGGGAGGATTTTCAGTAACCTGCTGCTTGTGCTACTTTTGCTGTCATGTCCTCAAACTTAATTTTGCAGCGAAAAAAAAAAAGTCTACGTAGACTTTGTTAGTTTGAAATATTAGCCTGAACAGTTGGAGGACTCTACTGGCCTCTTGACTTTAAGTTCACAAAAGTTAAATTATGTGGGCGGCGATAAAAATATTGAAATGGAACAGTATACAGTATAGCGTAGGTTAAATCTAACAATGCTTAAATGTTAATAGATGTCATTCCATTGCTGTAAGACACTTTTGACAAATAGAGACCTACTGTATTTACAATCAGTTATGTACAATCTAAAGCAATGGTAAGATTTGATTCTGATAGGGCATTGAGGATTTCCTGTTTAAAAATATTTGATGACAGAAAACAATAAAGACAAGGTTGTTTTAGTTTGCTGCATGACTTTACTTCCATCAAAAGAAAAGTACAGAATCATTCACTGACATTCTCATCTAGGTAAATTTTTTTTTGTTCATTTTCATTTCTTGCAAGATAGCTATTTACAAACGATTAATGATCATTCCACTAGAAGTTACAAGTGCTCAGCAACTCACAAAACCTTTCAGAACACAGTGGTTGTACGTAGGCTGTAAGATGTTTTGTGAATGTTAGACAAACATTTTGTTTTTAGGGCTGGGAGGCCGCCTTGGCCCGCATCTCTGTGAAGGAGCAGGAATTCCTGTTACTTGTTTGTTCATTATAGAGTTATCATTTGTTATGTACTTTTTCTGTAGATATTTGATGACAGTAACACACACTTGTTCTGCATGCTTAATTTTTACTGCTGGCCTTCATAGGCCATGCAGATAATGTCTCAAAAAACTGTTCCATTGAATTGACTGTAGTTTTGAGACATCAGTGCTGAACATTATCCATTCTTTTCAATAGAAAGCATTTCATTAAAATAAACAAAAATATGATAGATATACAATATGCTGTACAAAAAGTTCCATTTGATTATCTTTTCAAAGTTCTCATTAATTCTTCCAAGTGATGGCATGTGTTTATGGAATTTATGCAGGTGCCACAGAAGAGACTTCTGTTTTGGATGTGGAGACTTCAGATCCATCATCAACCGCCTTGCCAAAGAGCTGCATGATGCATACACGGAACTGAAAGGTAGAGGTTGGACATTTGTTTAGTTTAGATTATGGATTTGGGTAAGACAAAGTAAAACAATGAAATATACAGAATTAGCTTATTGTGGTTGAACACAGCTCACCTGTCGGTTCATGAAGACATAGATAATGGGGTTGTAGATGGTGGCGCTCTTGGCCATGTAGGCAGGCATGGCTGCCGCTAAGGGATGGAATGCGTATCCTGGGTTAGCTGCAGCGAAGCAGGCAAAGACTGTGTATGGTCCCCAGCAGAGGCAGAAGGCAAGGATCATGACAACCACCATCCTGGACACTTCCTTCTCGGCCTTCTGTGTTGACTCAGAATCCTTCTGCTGTGCAGCTACCTGTAAGACAAGATAAGATCCCATTTAAAGATTTTCTGCCTGTCACTGTTCGGTAAAAAAAAAAAGGAAAGAAAAAAACTATTAGATTCAGACAGACAACATTAGAACGTACAGCGCGGATGGCGAGCCAGACAGCAATGTAGCAGAGGATGATGACGAGCAGGGGAAGAATACAGCAGGTGAGCATCAGGACAATCATGTAGGACTGGACTCCAGGGTCTTCGCTTCCACTGAACACATCAGGTCCACAGGAGGTCTTCAGGCCATGAGGCCAATACCTAACAAAGAGGCAAAGTCGAGGTTACATGAGTATAACTGTTACAATAAATATTCAGGATGGTGATGATGCTCAAAGAAAGATCCCATTTAAAGTAACAGAAATGCAAACCTACCTGCTCCACCCAAAGATGGGAGGTGCGCACCAGACTGCTGCCCACACCCATGAGAAAACAATTCCACCAGTGGCCCATTTGGCATCAAACTTGACATTTCCAAAGGGTTTGCACACAACCACCCATCTCTCCCAAGAGATAACAGTCAGGGACCACAGAGCAGCAATACCTGTTGGATGAATCTATAATTATTTAGACTGTCTACAACACAGAAAGCGTCCTGAAAAAACTGTGTGGAACTGTATTTATCAGCTTGTATACTGAACATGTCACACATTATAATAGTGAGTAGCAATGACCAGGTTTGCTGTTGTGTACTAGATATAGTCCAAATGACAAACATTGCCCCTTACCACAGACAGACACAGTGTAGCCCTCGAAAACACACATGGGGTGTCCCAGGATGAAGTAACCGAATATCTGGTTAATCACACTAATGGAGCTGGCTAAGACTGTCTCCCCAAGATCGGCAATAGCCAGATTGACCAAAATCCAGTTGAGAGGGTGACGGAGCTTCTTGAACTTTGCTGTAGCCACCAGCACCAGGCCGTTGGTGAAAACAGAGGCAATGACCACAAAGATCATCCAACATGTAGAAACGTTGTAGACCCATCGTGGGGCAATGTGGTAGTTAGGTCCCTCAAATGGATCTGTGGAAACGGAAGATAGTAAACACATTGAACTCTTGTACATTACAACAGAGAATTTCCCATTGTTGCCTTTTTCCCCACTGTCAGAGACAACCTAACTTAACACTATGTTCTACACTGCAAAAAATAATATCTAACCAAGTGTTGATCATCTTATAGTAAGAAGTAAGTATAGTAAGTATTATTTTAAGAATGAGGAGACTTAGTGTTCTCTCGAAAAATTATTTTGACTTGACATTTAAGAGGACTTTGACTTAAGAAGTCTTTAACAAGACAAATTTACTCAACGCACTGGCAGACACATTTGCTTGTTAATAGAAGTCAAAATCTTCTGAATTCATCAACACACAGAACTCTTCATTATTGCCTTATTTTTCACTGTCAGACACAAAGTGTTACAGTATTCTCCTGTAAATAAGTTCCAAAAGGCCTATCCATAAAGACATCCCTTAGGGTTTAAACAGTGTGGCACTTACCTTTAGTATTGTTTGAATTTGTGTAGGTGAACATTGCTTCCCTTGTGGACTCATCTCCCCTTCTCCTCGCAGCATAGACTCCATCGCTCCACTGCTCTGCCATGCTATTTTCAATTAATGTTTTTCTATTAGTCCAGCAACTCTCACTCTGTAGACTGTGTTGCTGAAGTGGCCTACAGATGTCTGATGTGTTGCTGCTTTTATATACCTGCAGACCCTTATACCCGTAAATTGGTTTAGCAGGCAGTGCCAATTAATACATTTCTTTAACCTGTTTAAAACCTGTTTAAACCTTTTAGTGTCTCAGGCTACTTAAGGCATCCCCATTGCATCCGACATGGGCACAAAAATTGGATTCACTAGGTCGTAGGGGATTTTCAGAGCTAACCTATGGTAGCCTCTACAGTTCATTTAACTCTTGACCTGGTGTGCTAGAGTAAGTTTCCACCATCTCTTCAGGAACACAAACATCTATTTACGTGGTCACTGAATCTTACAATGTGCAGTCTAGTCAAAATGTTGAACACATGAAATTTGGACCCCTTTTGTTGGCCATGTGTGTATTACAGGCCTTATATTTAGTTTCTCAATCTGCTGTCGCCTATCCAATATGAAAACATGACAAGATTAGAACACTCAACACACAGAACCATTTTAACATTTTACACTGTCACAGTTATTTAGATAACTGGTCTTGGTAGGCTTTGCAGGTGTCTGAGGCCTCAAAAGGCTATTGAAATTACTGCTTTTGAAAGTGTGATTCATTTATACTCGTTGAACATCAATGGAAAATAGTGTAGCATAAGGATGATTGTCTAGGAGAGGAAACAATTGTTGATTATTAATACAGTCATGTAGAAGTTCACCTCTACACCTGCTGAACACATCAAGTTTGCAGGATGTCTTCAGACAATGTGCTCAACAGGTTACATGTTCTCAACGAAAGTTTTGCTATGTATTATTAAAAGCAGTGCCTGAACATTGTATGTAGTCTATATACTGTATAAAACAGTGCCTTTGGCCTACTTTTGTAATGCCATGATCTTGGTTGCATTCTTCTGATATTTAGCACACATACTGAGAGCTAATTGTTTGAAGTTAAAGTTTAAAGCTTAAAGTTAATTGTAAGACAACTTAAAAGCAGCTTATTTGGACAACTGAGGTTCCGAAATGCTTAACCCACGAGAGTCTAATTGGAATCGACATAGATGCAGTTGGCCTCAATTTAATCCGGTGGACTGCTCATTTTAGGGAAAGCAGGGTTTATCCAAAAACCCCGATGAGGTCAACAATAGTCTTCCAGTGTTTTTTTTCTACATCTTATCCTTCCCTCCATTTCTTCTATGCAGTGCGAAAGGACACAACCGCCAAGAGACGATGGCTCCACGGCATTTTGAAGATGGAATTCTGGTCATCACTGAGAACAGTCTGTATACTATTTTATCATTATTGAGTTTTGTTTGACAAACTATGGAATATGTAGTATTATTGTTGGGGTGTTGTGTGATGACCTTAGTATTACACGTTTAAGACCGGCAGTCTCCAAGACCTTTAGCTACTCAAATGTTGTGCTGTATGCCTTGTTGCACCATTGACTCTATAACATTTTGTTAGGAGTTAAAACTTATTCTGTGTAAAGGGTGGTAGACATCACTTATTCTGTGTGAAGATTAATGGGTGGCTGACTTTCTGTCCTTCATTAATTTAGCATTAAAAACTCATGTAAAAAGTATCAAACACATGTGTACTGACATTAATCGATTTGGACAAAAGTGTCTGCTGAATACCATAATCATAACCATAGAAAATATTACATTTCTGCATGTGTCTATGAATCAAGCCTCCCCCATGTTGATGTAAAAGGATGGTCCCAACTCATCCTCTCATCCGACCTTTCTGCGGGAGTATGTCTGGAATTCCGCTAGTTCTGAACTATTCATGATTGGCAAAAGTTCACTACTAGCAGAACTCGGATTTGCACCCGACTTGCAGCTATTTAGACTGCCCTGCACGGGGCTCCGGACACAATGGTATGTTCTGACAAAGAAAAATAAAATACAATAAATTGATGCATTCAAAAGGCTCTATGCATATGGAATTCAGACCGTGCTATTTGTGTGAAGAAAACAAGGACAGCTTTTGAACAGTACCTTGTTTTCTTAACACAATTTTATGGTTTTAATCCCTTAGAGTTTAAGTAACAAATCCAGTGATAGAAGATATGAGATACAACATATTTAATTCATGCAGCTCATATTTGTTTTAGGTACTGGAAAATAAGTGCACTGATTCAGAAATATGCTGCAATGGATTGGTAAGTAATGCTTTGGAATTTAAATGTACAGTATGTGCTATTAGAGAAACATCAATGTCCTTGTCCTTGTCAACCATGTCAAGCTATATTGTAATGTCAAACCTTCTATCATTTTGAATTTTTTTGTGTTATTACATTGCACTGCTGTAACTAAGCTATGTGTTACAAAATTATTTGAGTAACCGCAAACAATGTGTTACAATGGGGTAGAATCATCATTGATCAATACTGGTAATAAAATGGCTGCAACTTTGTCCCTGAAGCCAAATCTTTATATTCTTAAAATGATTAAAGTTTATTTAGTATCATATATTCTGGCAAATACTTGACATTGTAATGCTTAACATTATGTGGATATTACCCAGTTAATACGCTTAATCCCATATTCCTGCTTCCAAAGTTAGGCTATAATGTGTCTTTTTATTGTCAGTCTTGAGATACAACTTTAAAGAATGTGCCAGTACATGGTTTTAGAATGGTGATTGAACTTGTGCAATAAACATATCACAGTTTTGCAAACATGTAATTCCCACTACAGAAGTCCTTGACAGTTGTCAAGAGAGTAGATATTTATTTTCATCTGCTTAAAAGAAGTTCCCCCCAATGCTGTATATCTCTAACCAATATGTTTTTGTGATTTAAACTCACTGTAAGCATCTAATCTGGATCTAATCTGTCGTTTGAGGCAGAGGAAGAGGATTTTGCACTCAGTTGTTGCCAGACCTTCTGCAGATTCTGCATTACATGACCTGCACATGAAGTACAGATTGTAATTTGTAATTTTTTAATCAATAACTCTTGTCTCACATAATCCAGATTTCCAGGTGCTGTCCATTGTTGAAGTGACTTTGAAGATGCAACCATCTGATCTAAAATAATCTCCATAAGAATTTTTAATATTATATGCACCCTATTTATAGGGCATATATGTTCCTGTTGCTGTAATTTGTTACAGTGTTGTTATGAGTACATTATATTGATGTAAAATGATTGATGTAAAATTCAAGGGTTGTTCACACTTTTGTTTTAAAAACTGCTTCCCGTTATTACTAGTAAAAATAAAGGCTCATGTTTTCACATACTATATCTACTGTACTTTATTCATCTGATTCAGAATGTTGGATATATTAACAAGCTATACAATTCATACACAGCAGCATACAACCATTTTAATTCATAAGAGACTGTTTATGTTTTCTTAAAAATATATATATTTTAAAAACCCTCCCTCATGTTATGCTCTCTGAATAATCAGACCCAAATAGGGTTACGTTTGGTTTTTATCTGATAGGCCTAGGCCTGCTCTATATCAATACTTTTAAAACGGTGTTGGTGCAAAATGCTGCTTGAACAGTTACGCCCATTTGTTTTTAGCCTACAATAAAATGATTAATAAAGTATGAAATGCTGTTTTTATTATTATTGATAGGCTACTAAGACAAATTTAAACATGAAATGTAACTGTTACATTCAACTTACTATCAATATCTCATTAATTCTACAGTACAGTATGTATAATAAATGTAATTTTAAAACAGCTTGCTATGAATGCACTCAAAATGCAAGCTCTGCTGTCACGTTTATCCAGTGTGTGGGCAACTTGCCATGCTAAAATGGCTTACCAGGTCATGGATTTGCAAGTAACCGTCGAAGGAATCTGCTTTCAAGTTCATTCTGTGTGTTCCAAAATGCTTCATGCTGTGCCGGTGTTGAAGTGTTTTGATTCCCAGCACTAGTGCTAAGCATTTTAACAGCAACTATAGCTATGGTTACCCCATGCCAGGGGCAGAGCATCTAATAGCAGCACGGAGATGGTTCTGTCGTCTCTTTTACAGCTCAGGGATATCAATGCAGAGGTATGTTTGTAACCTACATACTGTATTTATATTTTTGCAAAGAAACTTTTAGCACGATCCGCATATTCATTGTGATGCTGTATGGGCCTCATGCACAGGGAAGTAATGTAATGTCATGTCGTTGTTCGGATCACACCATGAAACAAAGTTTTCACATTACATTGGACTTTGCTGATAACGCAAATAGATGCCAGTTAGCACATTAGCAAGGTTATTGAGTGAAGTATATACTGTTGATGTTCATAGCCTTTCGCTTGTGTGTGCTAGAGTCTTGCTTTAAAGCAGGCTAAGCTACTTTGCAAGGGCTCAAGTGAGCTGTCAAACAGTGTCCATTAGTGGTGCACTCCTCTGCTTTAAGCTTACATCTACAGTATGCATCTGGATGTGGTTAGAGATGGCGCATGACGAGCAGTGATCTAAGTTTCAAAAAGAAGTACCGAAATCCACGTTGTTATTCGATGTCGTTACTACTGTTTGTTTCGCCGCCAGTACCATATTAGAAACCGGTTTCGGTGCCCAACCCCAAATGCAGATTTGTGGTGACAATGTTGTTTATTATAGGCCTACACTGTAATATGATCATAATATTACAAGGAGGAAGATTAAGAAGTGAAGCTAGGTTACATACTGCATTATAATGAATAAGGAAATGATTACACAATATAGAGGTATGAATAAATAAAGCAAATTGAATTATTCACATTTATACACTGTAGCCGACTGTGTTGATGTCCTGAAAATGGAGTAAGGCAAGATGGCATTTGTCCAGGAGGGGAGTACTAAACAGGTTCACGACACAGTAAGGAAACGCAAAAGGCCTTTTCACAGCCACCGTTCCTGACCAGTCTCACAAAGGTATGATGTCATTTCCTCTGTCGCACAAGGGGGCATACCCCGGACCATGCTACTATAGACCTCTGAAGTTCGCCTACAAAAAAGCTACCATCTTTGCGCATATAAGGAGATCCAGTAGCTTATCTTGAGATTTTCACTATTGGAAAATAACATGGGGATTTGGAATTATCACACCTAAAACTCTTTCTTTAACAGGTGTCTTTTTTGTCACAGGTGTAATCATTCAAAATCCCCATGTTATTTTCCCATTGGATAAATCTCCAAATACCGGATCTCAAAGAGGCGAACCTCAGAGGTCTATAAAACCAGGCCGTCCATCCCTGAGAACGAGGTAATCAACATAGCATAGCATTGTTGTTGGTGTATTTAATTAACTTTGAGAGACACTATTTTACATCCATTATAATAATTTTAACTTTATTGTTTACAGGATTGAAGCTGTCACAACAGATTCAGAAAGTCACAGAATAAGGTTTACATTATCTATTAAAGGTAGGGTAGAAAATCCTGGAAAACGATTCCAGCAAAGCAGCATTTTGAAAATATACAGGTCAAAAGACCCAACCCCTTTCTTCAGACTTCCCACGAAGTCACGCCTCCAGAGTAAAGGAACGTGCAATGCTTGCTCGCGAGCGGGGGGGAGGAGATTGCAGTTTGATAGATGCATCAGAATCCAATCATCGTTAACAGTCCGTTCAGTATGATTGGATAGTGTTTTTCCTGGATTGTTCGTTCTAGAGGCCACTAAAACTTCATTTTTGTGTCAAAACGTTTAATTAATTGGTTGCAATGGGGGTGTGAAGAGTATTTCAAGCAATCTGTTAATAAATTCTCAAGAGAGCTCCAAACATCTCCTACCCCACCTTTAACTAACTAAATCACAAAAATTGAAGTCCACTTACAAACAATTGACATCAGAGGAAAGGCTTACAGGCCCGAAATGTCATGGTTATGAAATAAATAATTGAGAGCAAAATTTCGGTTGTAGCGGACTTTTCTTTTTACTTATTACTTTGCCTTTTAGTCCTGCTCCAACTTTTTTATTGGATGTGCGACGTGCATGCTTTGATTGCACTTCCGCTTAAAAGCAATTGCCCTTGAATTTGATAGACGCAGTTGTGGTGTTTGGACACTTTGATGTCTTCTTCATCTTTGACCACATAAAAGTTCTTGATGCTCAAGGCTGCCTCTGTTACTGTCATGTTTCTTGCACCAAAGGGGCACTTCTCCAGCAACCCTGTGTGGTCTTTGATGCATACGATGCCATCTGGTGTTGCATTAAGAAATGGCAATTCTGGCTGCAGGAGCAGGCCAACATCATGCACACGAAGCGATGGAAATGAATGTCAATTGAGTTGCTTAGCTTTGGGCTCATGGGCAGGTCCATAACCTGTGGCTGTTGAGGTGAAGGGTTTGGGGTAGTATAGACCTTAGGATGTACTTCTCTGAAACCTTTCTCATCTCCCCTCTCGTTCCTTGTGCCATTTTTCAGAGGCAGCCTGTGCCTGTGTCTCAACTCGAGGTTTTCTAGCCCCTTCCAGGTAATCATATTAAGATATGTTCTCTGGAGGCATGACTTCGGGGGAAGTCTGAAGAAAGGGGTTGGGACTTTTGACCTGTATATTTTCAAAATGCAGCTTTGCTGGAATGGTTTTCCAGGATCTTCTACCCTACCTTTAATAGATAATGTAAACCTTTTTCTGTGACTTTCTGAATCTGTTGTGACAGCTTCAATCCTGTAAACAATAAAGTTAAAATTATTATAATGGATGGAAAATAGTGTCTCTCAAAGTTAATTAAATACACCAACAACAATACTATGCTATGTTGACTACCATATTAAGATATGATTACCGCCACCATATTGAAATGGGGGGAAACAAAGCGTCTCCGCCATAGGAACCCATTAATTTTTCACCCATCAAAATGTATTAGTCAAACTTTTAATTAACATGTCGTTTTTATACTTTGAGTCATTATCTGGAGAGGCTAAGGCCAGATATATACACAAATTGAATTTGGCTGGGTTGGATTATACGAGATGCCCGTACAAGGTACCTGAAGACTCGTGGGTCTTATGGCGGAGACGCTTTGATTTCAATATGGCGGCGGTCTGTGGCTGACTTCAAGAATAAATTCATTCCTTGTCTGCAGGGCATCCAGAGGAAGAGGAAGAATGACATGCAGAAAGACAGCATTTAGATGAGCACCCACCAGAGTTACCAACCAGGGACAATGATGAGCTGATGACATTACGAGCCATGCTAGTTCAGAGGGATGCAGAAATTAGTTTATTAAAAAAATAAATCAAATTCCAAAACCAAGCCGACTGACCCTAGAATTACTGATAGAGAGTGAAATCTCAAATTACTTCAGATATTGTACTGGATTGTCTTATTGCCAATTTCATATATGCATTGTGTTTCAAGGATCAACCACAAGCACATCCCCACAAACCGAAGTTCCATTGATCTACAAAGGGAAGGATCAGAGCATTACATAAATGGCTTTACGTCACCAGCAGAACAATATCCCAAATGCCTTGCAATGCTTCACTGTACTGAAATTACAAGCCAAGTTCACTGGTGCTGCAAAGCCAAAGTTTTTCTAATTATATATCATGAGTGTTTGTCTGGTATTGCCAACTGTTTCCCAAACATGCTCATAAGACGCTCTTAAAGGGACACCTCAGCGATTAGCATTAAGCTTTGTATCTTTAGAAAACCAGTCATGTTTTTGAATGGTCATGCATTATTCCCTCAGTTTGCCTTGAGATGGGAGAAATACGGATTTCAATGAAACCCATGAATAGGACTTCCTGCTTTCAATGATGTAAAATGATGATTTTTATATCATTGAAAGCTGGAAGTCCAACATTGAAATCCGTATTTCTCCCATCTCAAGGCAAACTGAGGGAATGATGCACGACCATTCAAAAACATGACTGGTTTTCTAAATATACAAAGCTTAATACTAATCGGTGCAGAGTCCCTTGAAGGGGAGCTGTCCACGTTGATAGTTCTGAAATATCCCCTAATAGAGCTTGACAGTCCCGCCCCTCCTCCACGAGAGCTTATGTTCCGGATGTACGTTTCTCATTCATTTTTACCATTGACGTCCATAAAAATCTATTAGTGATGCGCGGGTCGGGTATTTTGACAACCCGCCCGCCCCGCACCCGTGACCATTACATAGACATACAGGGCATTGTAATTTAAATGAAAACAGTCTTTATTTCAGCCTGAAAGTGCTTGGAAACGTCGCCCTGTAAACTGGCAACAACATAGGCTATGATATGAATATGAACGATAAATCAGGTTGTGATAATAGTATCTGAATTAATGATGTTGATTCCTGATTGGTTGACCCCTGACATGTATGTGATGCACTTCAGTTTCGGTTTCAGTAAACTACCTGAGTAGCAGCATGTGTCCTGCGTGATTTATGACACAGGTCATTAATAACAAGATTATACACATTTTAAACATTTAGAAACACAAAGCAAAAACCTACAAAGCAGCGCTTGTAATCTAGGCTAAACATTATAGGCCTACTAAATACGTCCGAAATAAAACAAGGATTTGTATATAGGATTTGCTATAGATAGACGGCTGAAAACGGAGAAGAATTTGAAGACAGACGTCAGTGTTGTTAATTTGCTCCTGGACAGGGAAAGATTAATCAGTTTGGCTAACTTACTTGTAGGCTAATGTAAGCTAAATGGACATTTCAATAGCCTATTCATGACAGTCGAACAAAGTTACGCATGTTTGTGCAAGTAGCCTACCAGTAAGATTCAGATGGGAGGGGGAGGTGATAGGCTACACCGCGCTACAGTATTTTGAAAGTGATTGTTGCAGCCTACTCGTTTTGGCCAAAATCCTACATACGGTTCCTTTAGGCTATAGAGAATTGAAGCAACATACATGGATTTTTACCCGCCCCGCAAATAAAGTTATCATTTCTTTACCTGCCCCAACCCGACCTGCGGGGTCCACGGGTTACAAAACGACCCGCGCATCACTAATATGTTATTTACATGACATTGCATTTAAGACTCTTGCCGGCACCACTCAGTGGCTGATATAGGTGCCTCTCACAGTCCATGCTCAGGGGAACTAGTGTTAAGACACGCCAATAACTCTGGAGCACTCATATTGTAGATCTACGAGTGTTTTCACTCTCACACACAGAGGAACTTTACGACCATCATAGGCTTACCATGCTTTCGGGGAACCCACCCCTGTCTGACAAGGCTGACATGACACATCACAACACAGTCAGATGTAACTTACCTGTTTGGAGTACAAGTAACTGGCTTTTTGACTTTTCAACAACAGCAGATGTTATGGGCTCACTTAGAATTTGTCTGCCTCTTGGTCAGTGCACTTCTCTCTGGTTTCCAGCAGCTCGACATATGTAGGCCTACTAAGCCAACAACAAAGCACAGTAACCAGGTTCCCTATAATCATAATAAATTTGAAAAAAGAAAAACTCATTAGCACTTTGAGATCATTGATTTGATGTAAATAAAATGTATTACAAATGTTATACATAACATTTATTATTATTATTATTATTATTATTATTAACTGCTATATTCTTATTACATGAATGTTAACATAGCATAGGCGACAGTATATTTGATCTTCCACTAGCTAGTTAGCATTTGCATCAGCGGTTGGTAATGCTACTCTCATCAAACACTAAAGTTGGGGAAAGAGCCAGACTAATATCATTCACAACACATTTTTATATTTCAAAAGCAAATCATTTAATCTTACCCTGCTGTGCATGAACAATGCTGGCCTTGAATGTTGTTGTTGTTGACAATCTCCATGTAGCCTAAGTCGGATGAGGTTTTCCCCTTTTGCACTGTGATCTGTATATTTTTGCCTCCAGTTTCAGCTTGAAACCTTCTGTATATATTTTATATTTTTGAATATACCCCTCCATAGTAGTCTGATTTTCACCATACTAAGCTCAATCTTTTAAGATTGAACTTTAGTCTTGGGAGGCTGCGCTTTGTTTCTACTGCACTTCGTGTCGCTTACACCCCGTACACACGTAGCCGGGTATCTGCTTAAACGAAGGTATTTGTCTACGTTTGGACCTGTCATCCACATGACAACGCATATAAACGAATGTTTAAAAAAACTCCGGGCAAAGTGAATTCTCCGTTTATAAATTGGCGTGTAGCCAGAGATAACCGGAGATCTGCGGTTTCGAAGGTCAGAATATGCGCCAAAACAACAACAAATCTGCTCTGACGTCAAACGTGCGACCTTTGTTCACTGCAGAAGCATTGAAAACGCAGATGTTATGTGTGGAAGGTTTTTTTTTTTTTTTTTAAACGAGGTAATGTGGATAAAATTATTTTATAAACGGAGGGGGGGAAATATTCGGTTTTAAAAATACCCGGGTACGTGCTAAGTTTCGTTATCATCACGTCACGTGCCAGGACTAGAGTATGGCCGTTTCGGAGCCAAAGTTTCTGGCAGTAAACAGAGGAAATAGATCTGCTGGTTTCAAGGGGGTAGGAATATTCCCGGAAGTAGAAACACGGATTGAGCTGGTGATCAACGCTCTGCTAACTCCCATAAAACGGCCATAGATTGCAGATTTTTTAGCGATCCCATAACTTCATGTAACATGTGCCCTGTGTTGCCCTTATAGCTTCTGTATATTCTATATAGGGTATTGAAGGCACAATTAATTCATGTCTTCCTCGTATACGTCGGTTTCCCGTAAAGAAGTACAGTATGTCGGTTGGAGGGAAGCTAATGTTCGACGGGTTAGCCTACATGCTGCCACTCAGACATGCCACCACTACGACATGCTTTCATTTAGACATGCCTCTATTTCGACATGCTGCTATTTAGACATGTTGCTAATCCGACACATTTTAGTACCCCCATTCCGACAGTCTACAAATACGATTTGTTCCCCCCCCACCCCCCAAGTCAATTTCATGCCAACAACACCTTGAGATAAACATTGTAGGCTGTCGATATTTAATGTAGCCATCACTTGCGAAATCGGACGTGGCACATAGCCTAATTATCAGGCTACCTGGATTTAATATAGCAAGTCCATAGACTTTGTTCATCCTATATTATTATATGTTTTTAAAATTAAATGTGCTGCGGGGAAGCAATGGGGAAGTCAGTTTAGGTTGTCCTAACAATTTGCTTCTTATTAGGCCTACTGCCACTACGCACATAATATAGCCTAGCCTAAGGTTACGGGCAAATGTGAGCAACCGCATACAAAAGAAGGCCTTATAAGTTAACGGGCAAGGCCTGTTTACATGTCAAACATGCATTCATCTAACAAACGAAAAACACAAATACCACACATTGTGTCGTAAACAGTTAATGAATTCGTGGCCACCTAGCGCGCAACTGCATCGCGCGGTGAGCTGAAGGTCCGACACTGCTTACTAACACAAAGCTTCGTTGACCATCTACATTGGGACAGGAAAGCGCAGGCGGATCCTAAATGTCAGCGAACTGGCAGAATGTAAGGGGGCAGACTACTGCACAACAATACTAGGCCTCTACGTCTTCACAGGGGAAGACGTTACAAGTACCTTTAGAGGCAAAGGAAAGGTTGGGCTGCTGAAAAAGCTGCAGAGTAATCCAAAGGACCATGCAGCCTTCAAGTGAGTATTTTCAGATATTCTGTAGCATGTAAAGACAATTAACTCATTCACTGCCATTGACGTCTTTAAACGTCAATTTAGACACATACGCTGACTGCCATTGTCAATTGCCTTTTTCAATGGGGAGGGCTCCTGGGTGGGCCTGGGAACGATCTGGCAGAGTTTCAGGCTTGTAAACAGACTGTACTAGCGATCCCAACCGCTAGATGACAGCAGTGTCATTTGGATGATTAGTATCTGCCTATAGTGCACATGCAGAGACAGCATGCAGCATGCAACAAGCAAAGACACTGAAGATCGACCACAGTGGATCTAGTTTGCACGCGATGCAGGGAATAAATATGCTTACTTCTTACATCAAGGATGGAAAACACGTGAACGGTATGATCCATTTACATTGGATATTGCTATATAGACTAACAACAACTTTGCTAGTGCTAGCTTGCTAAGTCTACCGTCCTGTTCAGAGTCTTTAGCGACCATCAGAGACCCTAGCAACCTTGACGAGACTGACGAGATAACAGTGCAATCGTGGTAGACATACTCCTGAATCGCTAACGTTAAAAAGTTGATTTTCACAAAAAGATCGTTTTCTCCATGTTTTGGTCAAAAACAGGTGTTTTTTGCAAAACTAACCCATGTTCTACTGACGATTACTAAAGAACGGAAAACGATAGAAACAAACCGTTTTTTCCTGGTGAAAGAAGAGAGTCTACTCTTTCATTTGGTACCTTCGGTGTTTACATAGTCATAAAGCTCACCGTTCGGTGGATCTTGGAAAAACAGTCAAAATGCTGTAAAACGTCTGGCAGTATGGAGCGCTCTGCACTGAAAATCGCTGGCAGCCAATGCTGAACATAGGTATTGATACATTGTGACTTTGTAATACTTTTATTACTTATGTCCTCAGAAAACGTGGTGACCAGTGGTTTTTGGAATCAGATATGGTGGAGGACATCGAGGCATTTACATGTCTAATGTATGGCTAGGCCTGTGAAAAATCTATTAACAATGTGTACAGCATCATGCTGAAAAGAATGATTGGGGAGGATGAGACGCTTACCACTAGCCTGGCTCTGCCTGATCATGTACTTCCGCTCATTTACATCTCTCTCCATACTCCGTCTGGCACAGCTTCATCCAGCTTGGTTTACTCCGGCGAATGCATCTCCGCCCAATCAGTGAACAGAGGGCGTTCCCAAGAGCGATTACATTTAAGTTTCAGGCCTATCGTTATCGTTGTGTCCCCCGTGGTTATCATATGTGAATTCAAACTTCAGGCAATCGTCCACAAACCAGGAAATGAACGTTTGCCAATGGATCTAGGCCAGACTCTCTGTGACGAAGAGAGTCTCGTCTCCAGGCTATCTTACCACCAGATCCAAAGTGGATCTGTCCTGACTCCCACCCTGCAGAGACAACCTGGTCCCACACATCAACCGTGTCTACCACCGTCTAGCCATCTACAAGAGAGCAGCCACACCGCTATTCTGGAGTTCAAAGCCCCATGATCCTGGTCAAAGCAGTGAAAAGACAGAAGAGGGTACCCATCCCAGCCCAGCCCAGCCACGGCCTACTGGTTAGAGCTTGGGGCTTGTAACTGGAGGGTTGCCGGTTCGATCCCCGACCAGTCCACGGCTGAAGTGCCCTTGAGCAAGGCACCTAACCCCTCACTGCTCCCCTGAGCGCCGCTGGTTGGGCAGGCAGCTCACTGCTCTGGGTTAGTGTGTGATTCACCTCACTGTGTGTTCACTAATTCGGTTAAATGCAGAGAAACTAATTTCCCTCACGGGATCAAAAAAGTATATTCTATTCCATTCCTAACCAGTGTTAGCCTGGCTAACGCCTCCCACTTCTCAAATGAGACGTGGTCTGGCAACCAGACGTTCATTTTCTCGTATTTGAAAAAATGCCCAGCTCCGTTCATTGGGCGCCACGGATGTCAATCAAATGCGTCTCTGCATAGCTCATCATGGTCTTGCCAGAGAATGTCTAATAAGGGGAGAAGGACCACTAGCGAAATACTTCCGCATGGTACTGTAACTAGAGGGCGATCGCGCGCAAGTGATGAATGAATGGGTGGCAATGGAGCTGAACCCCCCAATACCACATTTGTCTTTATATAATTTTTTCTCCTGAAATTGCATTAATGCATGCGATGCAGGATAACTTGACTTGACAATTAGCTGACCAATGCAATATTCTGTATGTGTTGTTATTCCTAAAAACCCTTTCAAAGTTTTCATGTCACGTGACACAAAAGCGAACCACTTTACGGCCATAGACCTAAAAGAAGGTTCAGCTTCACGAGCTTCAGAATGAATTTAATCGAGTCCGTACCTTTCCGGAAATGTTATTAAACTGTTGTTAACACGTTGCTAGCTGCAGCAGCGACATTTCCGGAAAGGTACTGACTCGATTAAATTCATTCTGGACTCTATCCGACCACATAAAGACGTGGGGATACTTCGGTTTGGCTTTAGGGACCCTCTACTCACTACCACGTAAGTGTAGTGTTGGTTGGAACAGTAGAAGAGGTATAAAAATAGCGTTTTGTAGCGGCGAAAGTACTTGCCCCGGTCACTTCCAGGCTAACGAGTTTTGGCTAAAAACGGTGAACTCGAACTTTCTCAAAATACATCCGAATGACATTGACATTGACAATGACATTTTGGTGTCAACTCAACGTATGTACTCCCAATAGTCCGAAAAATTGATCTAAAGTGCATTTCACTCCGGATTATCCCTTTAATAACCAAAATATTGATGCTACTTGTCAGTGATGATCTGTTCTCTATGTGTCTCTGTGTGTGAGTGAATGCATAGAGATTGCATCTCTACTGTGGTTGGATGCATCTCTACGGCATCTCTACTGACTATTAGGATGCCGGACCAATGGGTCTGTTTTTTTCGGACTGATGGGGTGTCTGACTAATGGGATCTCTATTTAATGGGATGACCAATGACATGGAACCTCCCTCTCTGGGCCTGAAAGAGAGTACAAACACCCCTTGGGTGGTGTGGTTCCTGGCAACAATTCAATGGAACAAACATAAGGTCTGTGAGGAAGGCATGAAAGTGGCACGAGACTTGCTGAACACAGATTTAAAATCCACTCAAAATGGTACACTGGATAGATCAGGGAACTCATTCTTTACAGGGGATGCTGCAGAAACAGGACACTGAACAGAAGACAGACAAATAGAATAGAATATATACTTTTTTGATCCCGTGAGGGAAATTCAGTTCTCTGCATTTAACCCAATTTAACCGAATTAGTGAACACACAGTGAGGTGAATCACACACTAACCCAGAGCAGTGAACTGCCTGCCCAACCAGCGGCGCTCGGGGAGCAGTGAGGGGTTAGGTGCCTTGCTCAAGGGCACTTCAGCCGTGGACTGGTCGGGGATCGAACTGGCAACCCTCATGTTACAAGCCCGATGCCCTAACCAGTAGGCCACGGCTGCCCCAAGCCCGATGTACTAACCAGTAGGCCACGGCTGCCCCAATGTCTGCAGATTGGGCCCCACCCCACAATAGCTTTTCGGCTCCAGTCAATGTGAGGGTTGTGTTTGACCTAAAACAACAGGAATTTGAGGTAAACAGATTAAATGTAAGGCAACCTCTTCATGGTAGTTATGAGGCAAAGTCTAACTGGGTATGAGAGGTGAGTGACTCTTGTGAACACCTGGCCATTGAGTGCATTCATGGCTTCAAGAGGTCTCTGGAGAGGAATGGTGGTTATCCAATCTGATTAGCAAGAGACAGATCAATAAAGCTTTCATCAGTTCCTGAATGACTGTGAATGATTTGCCTTTCCAGACCAGGGTGGCATGAAGGAGAGTGCGGAGGGTAGAAGTTTGCTGCTGAGAAGTTATGCTCACCAGTTAAGTAAGAAAATTCAATTCAAGCAGACAAAGGCAGTTTCAGAGATTGCAAAACATGGTAAGACATTTATTAGCTAAACAGTTAACAGCTAACAGTTTTGAGACTATGGCCGGAGACTCAGCGTAGCGCACTGCTTAGGGCGATGGCCTACTGAGCCTCCTGCACTGTGTATTCTCTTTGCATTTAAAGGCCTTGCCTCTTCCTGTTTCAGTAAAAACAAAGGCCTCATCAACAATTATCAGTCACACGGTCACAAGGCAGTTGCATCATCAACAAATGTTCAAAAGGTCACATGGGTAGTTGGTTGACAAGTTTTGGCGTGATCAGAAGCTGATGTTTAAAGTAAATTATACAATATTTCTACTACATTTCCTCAAGGATTACTGGTAAACAATGGCCTTTACCAGACAGGAAGAGAGGTTAATGACCACCTTAACCAAAGTATGCCTGCGTTGGCTCTCCCCCAATACGACACCCGTGTACAATCCACTTGGCATGGATTCAGGCAAAGGTGAGGCAGATGCTGAAGAGGTGCCAGACATAGGACTAGGATTGAAATTGAGTCGTCTGAACCTGCCCTGTCATCTCTCCAGCTCACAGGAGGCCAATTAGTCCTTTACTGGCCCAGCCAATCCTGACAAGCATCATACAGCGCATGTTTCCGGGTGGTAGCAGGTAGCAGCCGGAGTCCGAAATTCGATGATATAATCAGACAGGGTGATTACCTTGGCAAACATGGAGAATTTCCATGGCTCTCTCTCAAACATGTTTAATCCCTTTGGTAAAATATCTGACATTGAAGCAGACTGGAGTTCCACACAGCCATTCCCCATTCACATGCTCTGCCCACCAGGGTAACATAGGCAACATAAAACGATTAGTGGGTAAGCTTAGGGCTTGCAATTCAAAAATGAATGAGCATCGAGACAGGAAGGATCAGCATGTACTGGATTCCCCAGCATAATGTACAGAGAGAGGAAGTCTGGGCTCCCAAGGAGCTGAGTGTGGAGAACCGGTGGCCGCATGGTCTTAAAGCTGGCCAGGTGACTGCAGCTGTGGAAGCAGCATGTTAAATCTATCCATGCTAGTAGTTAGAGTCTGGAGGGTTTGGCTTACCCCTTGGATCTCTTGGTGGTGTTGATCGATCATGGGCCCCTGCTTCTCAACAGTCAAGCGGATCTGAGTCATATCTGAAGAGTCCATAGTGGCAGGAATGTTACTTCATGTTTACAAGGAAAGGACTCAGGATCAGGTAAGACAAACATCCAGATTCGGCTCAGAAAAGGAGGTATTATTAGGGAGTCAAAAACAGCCTCCAAAGTCCTGAGAGAATTCCACAGGGAAAAATTCACTGGATCAATCCTTATCAAAAGGTGGACTTCAGAAATTGAACGAAAAAACGTCCTGGAAAAAAATCCTCTGGAAAAACAGTTGAAGGTAAACACTGCAGAGAGACTCAGAGAGGACGCAGGCAAAACACAAAAGCCAAATCTTCGAGCAGAGACATAGTCAGGAAAAAGCATGTTGAGGTCAAAACCAGGTGGATAAAAACAGTCAAAAAAACTCAGTCAAGCATGCAGGTTGCACTCTAGCCACATTACGACTGAACGTTCTGGTAGGGAGACAGAGTGACAATGGGTGTTTTAAGCCAATTAAAATGGCAAAGAAGCACAATTAACTAATTCATTAATTTGATTATTGTAATTAATTTAATTATTGTAATTAATGGAAGGTAATTGGTAAGGAGATTGGAAAGGAAGGGCAGAGACTCTTAGCCTGGATGCCAGACCGAAGTTTAGCCCCGCCTCCATTCTTTTTCTGCAGGGAACTTCGGTCTGGCACTGCTCCGTTCAGCTGCTACTGATGAACAGCAGTGACGTTCACGGCTGCATGCGTCCTCGTTCGACGAGTTGGGTGTGAGACCATGTCGGCTTAGGTTGATTTTGATTGCAACAGAAACGCTATGGCTATGAATGCATAATTTGTTCATGCAGTTTAGCCTTTTGTTTATCTTAGCTATTGAAACAGAGGTTTTATCACGTATTCGCACAACTATTTCTGAACACTTAGACCAACGAGGATATGTGGGGAAACTTCAGTTTCACTTTCACCAAGTTAAAACAGTATGTTAGGGTGATGTTGTTCCCGTTTGTTTAAAAATGTCTGTTTACTCGTTGGGTTAACGACACACTTCCCCAGCTGTTCATTGCATACAGTTTGAAGGAATTATTTTTAAAAACGAAGGAGGGTGTTTTCCATAGCCTACCCTGCTGCATATTTCTGTCTTAGATTTCGCAGATACTGACAGCCAATAACTTGTTCTGTTTGGTTTGGTCTATCCAATGAGTGCAGAGCTGTATCGGTTGAATCACGCCCCATAATCGCAGCTGAATGGAGCAGTTTCAGACTCATATTCTGACAAGAATTGAGTATGACGTCGTCAGGCTAAGAGACTCTGCCTGACAGCTGTAGTACACTACAGCTCCTGCAGAGGGGGACAAAAAGACAAAACACTAGGACAAAACAGAGTCAGACAAGTTTGGGTATGTCAAGAAGGATCTAAAGACTTACACACAATTAATTCATTCTTAGAGTTATGGTTTGTATATTTAAATGTTTTTTTATATTTTCATTATTGATATTATATATTATTTTATTTATTAGTTTATTTTAAAGAGGAACTATGCAGGATCGGCGATTTCATCTCCGGTTTTGCTTTTCGTTTTCGCTCATTTTATGCTTGCATATTTCTCTGCAGAGCTTCCCCTACAGCTTTAGCGTGTATATTTATAGATATATAGGCTGTATATAAATGGCAAGCGTGGCTCTTCTTGTTCCTTACACGTCTCAGACTTCCAGATGTAAACAAGGAGCGAGCGATCGCCTCCTGGACAAACTGCAAGGCTGCAATAGCGTATAGGGACACTGGGGGTGGGAGGAAATATTACTGTTTTCGATACAACTGGTCAGTCAAGCAAAACAATGATTTCTAAGCGATTTTATGTTGTATATTAAGTTGCATGGGGTCTCTTTAACTATATTGTAATGTTCATATTCTGTAAGTCACTTTGAACCAAAGCGTCTGTTTAAACACAATAATCATAACCATACAAACAAAATTGTATTGTGTGTATTTAATAGTGTCATACAAAGCGTCACTGATCCAGTTTCCCTTAATAGTGTATCTATCTGTCTAACCTTTTATATGTCAGTGGAGCCACCCACTGTGATTTTATTGGCCCTATGTATAATCCGTCTCCATCTGATCCACCCACCTCACACCTCTCTCCTCCTACTCCGTCAAGGAACTCCTCCCCACACATCCCAAAGATCTCCACCGACACACACACACACACACACACACACAGAGAAACACCTAGATGCACGTGAAAGCATCTTTTCCTATCATAATCTTCAGGTCTCTCCAGCCGAACAACCGTTGAGGTGATCCCTTTAGCAGCTCAGGGTTGGCATGCAGAACACACGGACATCAGGAAGCCGATAAAAGGGGGTACGGGAGGTCAGGTCACCTCTGTGTCACTCACTGACCTAATGACCTGCTCTAAACTCAGTCTCTCAGTGTTTGTGTGTGAGAGACATCTATGCATGTGTAGTTAATTTTTTATTTTTCGTAAAATGAAACCTTGACTGTTTCATAAAGGATGATATTGTTCTTTATTTCACTCATTTGAAATGAGTTTTTTCCCACTTACACACTAAATCTTTGCTTGTCACACAATTTTCTATGTATTTCAAACACCAAAACTGCAAAACATACACTATAATTATCAGTGTTTGACTCCTAAAACACATTTTGCAAAATACCACAGACAATTTTCTATTTTCTACACACAGAAAGCTAACCGGAAGTAACTTGATTTCCTTTTTCAAACACAGTTTATCAAAATGCCACACTTATTCACCACTTAGTATGTATGTAATGTAAACACTCATTACTTTACTGAACGCCATTTGATCATTGCCTTAGTAGGTCTATGAATACTCAATATAAACACACATACTGTATATTAAAGAGGAACTATGCAGGATTGGCGATTTCATCTCTGGTTTCGGTTTCGTCTTTCGTTTTCGCTCGTTTTATGCTTGCATTTTCTCTGCAGAGCTTCCCCGACAGCTTTAGCGTGTATATTTATACATGTATAGGCTATATTTAAATATATAAATTGCAAGCGTGGTTCTTCGTCTCAGACTTCCAGATGTAAACAAGGAGCGATCGTCTCCTGCAGAAAGTTGCATAGGGTCTCTTTAAGATGCTTTTAATCTGTTCCTAGTGGATTTCCGGTCAAAATGTTCAGAACCAATGCAGACACTTTAAAATGAAAATGAATCCGACTTTGGTGTAGTGCTCTACAAGAAGATTTTTTTATGTTAAACTCTTTCTGTACAGTTTCTGCCCATTGCTTACCCATTAAAACAAAATGCTTAGACCAAAGACTCCATACGTAAACTTCTTGTAGCATACTGCCATACACATTCTGGACTGTGGTCTTAACATTTATGTACACCTGTTGCTTCTACCATCTTTACAACTTAATTTCCTGCTATATTGCTCTTTATATTATAGCCATTTTTGTTTGTTATATCATTTACATTCCCTATTCATAATCATTTAATATTTAGCAACAATCAAAGTTATTGCACTGTTCAGATCTCTTATTTTGTTACATATCTGAGTGATTTATGTGAGACATAGCATTTATATGATATATTGAGGTGGGATCAGTTCAAGGGTTGATATGGCACTCAAGGTGAAATTTTCCCTGTTGCCTAAATTTTGTTTAACAATTTGTTATTTTTTTTTACATTTTATTTGATTTTTTTTTTACTGTTTTGTTGATACATTTTTTATTTGAATATATTAATTTATGGTATTCCATTGATAACTGTGATTTTTCTTTATTTCTGTGCAGAAAATGTCAGCTGATTACTGCAGAAATTCTACATTTGAGTTTTGCAGAAGACTGAAAATGACAATAAAAATAGAAACTTTATTCAGTGTGTTGCTGTTGATCTGAAAGTAATTTAAATGGTGCATGTGTGTAGGGTTCTGTTGCTAAAATTACTTTTATAAAGGATTGTTGAATTTTTATTGCAGTGTTTCATTTTGGAGTAGATTTGTGAGTTGTTTATCTTCAAGTGCTTGTCTTATTTAGATGTGTGTAGAGTAGGGACATATTCAGCCAAATTCTGCAAAAAGTGTGCAAGCAATTAGGCAAAAACTGTATTTTTTATTATTATTTATTTGTCCCCAAGTTAGCATTAGTTCAATGTTTTCCTCCTCACATTTATGTAATAACTCTATTTCAGTAATCAGCATTCAATGTCGCAAAGGCAATTTCAGATCACATGTTTTTATTCTGAAATACACCTGGGTGCACTTGCGAGCATCTGTTCCTGCCGTAATCTTCAGGTCCTCTAGCCGGACACCATTTGAGGTGATCTCTTTAGCAGATCAGGGCTCGTGCAGAACAGGGCTAAGGCTCTGAGCGTCTCTGAACACCAGGAAACGGCTAAAAGGGGTACGGGAGGTGAGGTCGCTCGGAATGCGTCACTCACTGATCACTGACCTAATGACCTGCTCTGCTGTCTGTTTGTGTATGTGTGTGTGAGAGAGACATATGAGAAGTTGATGAAAGGAAGTAATGTTTGTTTTTTTATTAATGAAACTTTGACTTTTTCCTAAAAGTAATGAGGGATGAGTTAATGGTTATTGTTATTGTTTTATATTCCACTGATTTAGAATAAAAGAAAGTTTTAAACATGGCCTTAAAACATTCACTTTTAGCAGAGTGTAATTAACCTGACTACTATTTGCTGCCCTTTTATATCATCTAAATGTGATAATCTCTTTTTACCGTTTTACAATTGTTTGCACACATTTTCAAAACTCTGTGTCTCTCTACACACAAAACCATTGCTCATTCAAAATGCATAATGCCTCAAATCTCTAACAAAATGGCACTTTCAAAATGTGTGGCATTTTGATAGGTTGACTTTGAAATTGAAATCAAACTACTTCCTGTTTTGTGTGCGTGTGTGTTAGTTGGAAAATTGCATGTGGTGTTTTGCAAAATGTGTTTTGGTAAATTGAAAATTGAGTCAAACACTGAGAATTAGTATACACATAGCAGATTTGGTGTGGGGATGTGATGTTTGAAAGACATGTTTAGAAAATGTTGTGACAAGCAAAGTTTTAATGTGTAAAGTTGGGGGAAAAAACTGTAATGGCATTGTTTTTTGTCATCCTGTTGCACTCTGAGATTCCCTGTGAAAAGTGTGTTACAAATAAAATGTATTATTATTGTTGTTGTTGTTGTTGTTGTTGTTGAAATTAGTTCTATTTACCCAGCATTCTGTATTTGGTTTTATGTGGTAATGTTATCTCAATAAATATTCATTTAGAACTTCTCATCTATTGCAATTGCTGCATTTTACAGGTTTGTACATTTGTAATGCTGAGCATGTGGACAAATTACTTCGGTAAATCCAATGACCTTACCAAATTAAGAGTTGCGGTAAGTAAATATGGGTTGTATAAGTGTTAGTGGAGCGGAAAACGGCAAGGTTAAGCCCAGATTGTGGATGGATGATGCACTCAAGCTGGTGCATATCCTGGATTCGACTTCCGGATCAAAGAGGGTGAAAATTAGGTGGAATGCCTGGCAAAAGGAAGCTTGTTCTTAAACCCTTCTGACAAACAAACTGCACCTGTTCCTACTTTCTTCCCTGTAACCTGTAAAGTTTTTGAAATTATGCAAAACAGGTTGCCTGTGTGATTTAACATTGCTGTGTATGAACGGAATGTGGCAATGCTGATCCTGTATGTTGTGCCAAAATATTTCAGAGATATTATGTAACACTGAAGGCAGCATCCATTACATTCGTATTAGTACACCATAATTAAATGTTTATAAAGCCTCATAGTTACCCTACTAATTGAGTCATACCTACAACTACAGTGGGTATAGTAAGTATATACACCCATGCTAAAGTTGACTAAAAAGAGGAATATAAAATCATCTTTTGAGAATTGATTGTAATGCCTTAATTCAAAAAATGAGTAAAAATCAAACCGCTAAGGACACCAATTTTCTTTGTGATTGAAGAATGTATCGTAAATAGATAAATGTTCTTCCTTAAATACAGGTTGCATAAGTAATTGACCCCTATGTTAAATTCCCATAGGAGCAGGAGGATTTTTTATATGTTTTTATTTTTAAAGGCCAGCTATTTCATGGATCCAGCATATTATGCATCCTGATAAAGTTCCCTTGGCCTTTGAAATTAAAATAGCCCCACATCATCACATACCCTTCACCATAGCTAGAGATTGGCATGGTGCTTTTTCCAGTTAGCCTATTAGCCTGTTTGATGCTCATTGAGCTCAATGCAAATCAAACAGGCTAATAGGCTAACTGGAAAAAGCACCATGCCAATCTCTAGCTATGGTGAAGGGTATGTGATGATGTGGGGCTATTTTAATTTCAAAGGCCAAGGGAACTTTATCAGGATGCATAATATCCTGGATCCATGAAATAGCTGGCCTTTAAAAACAAAAACATATAAAAAATCCTCCTGCTCCTATGGAAATTTAACATAGGGGTCAATTACTTATGCAACCTGTATTTAAGGAAGAACATTTATCTATTTACGATACATTCTTCAATCACAAAGAAAATGAGTGTCCTTAGCGGTTTGATTTTTACTCATTTTTTGAATTAAGGCATTACAATCAATTCTCAAAAGATGATTTTATATTCCTCTTTTTAGTCAACTTTAGCATGGGTGTGAATACTTACTATACCCACTGTATATGTAGGCTAAAGCATTGTGTTGCTGTAAGCCCTTAAAGCTCAAAGCATCAACACAATGCATTTTAAAATGCATTCTCTCTATTGCATGATATATGAAATAATGAAGAAAAAAAAAAAATTCCACACATTTTATTACCAGTCACAGAGCACATTGAACATTTTCATTAAAAAAAATGTTTTTAAAAAGTTGACTCTGTGTAACTAACCAGCACATAAACAGGGAATCCTCATTCCACTGTTGCATATTGTTGCTTTTAGGCAACATAGCTATTTTACACTTTCACAAAATAAATATCCGATAAAAACATAATCAACAGAGTGAAACTGAATCAGAACTTACCCAAAATTGTGAAAACATTTTTTATCTCATGGAAATCCTAAGGAAAATTTCACTTTTTCAAAAAAAACTTGCCTGCCGCATGTGAGTGCAGGTGAGGAAAAGATATTGAAAAATGTATTTTACAAGTCATGTGATCAAATACAAGCATTCTGTTGGCTTTTCAAACTTCCTATTGATCAAGATGAGCATTTTTTTGTTTTGTTGGTGTATGATTTTGTAGGCCTGAGAAAATGAGGGGACAAGGGTATGTTACCCTGAAGCAACACTATGCAATAGAGGGTTAACTATGTCATTGTAATCCAACTCTCCCTGATATAATGCCACACCTGTCAGTTATTTTGTTTTTTCATGTTTGACTTCTGTTGTTCATTGTAATTAATTGTTAAGAAAACATATGTTGATGCAAGTTATTTAAATCTATACATGCAAGAATGGGGGAGCAGACACTGGCCTATACAAATGCTATAGGCCTAAGCAAGTATATTTTGTGATCAGCATGGTCAAACATGGACAGAAACATTTCCCCAGTTCCTTATCAGCACGCTTAATTAATGACATGGCCCCGATTGAATTTCAGATATGAAATGTGGCATTGACAGACAGAGCTAGCTGTTTTAGGTCTATTTTTCCCTCCTTACATTACATTAGTTTCCATGAGGCTAAGCACTCAATCGAAGCCACTTTGAGAAACCAAAGGCCATCAGGGCTTTACCGCCCCCTAGTGTGTGTCTTGTGACAAACACCAGGTCCATGTCATGAAGAGTGTCTCTGTTAATAATGCGAGATTTCTGCAGCATGTGATACATTTGCAAACATATCAGTTTGATGGCATAGTTAAGTGAAGGAGGATACAATTGGCTAGATTGCATAGGCCAAGGTAGGCTAAGGGTGAAAACGAAATAGGCCTATAAAGCTAGGCTACTGTAATGATAAAGTTATCGAGCAAAATATTTGAGACAGCACAGTGATGCTATGTGCAGTGAAAGTCTTTGCTCTCTGTTTTAAAATCCACATTTCTCGCGGGAATAACGTGCAAATCTCGCACAGCACCAAAAACACACAGTATTGGTGGGCGGGGCACACTGTGAATTCAATATTATTTATATAATTAGTGATTGAAAAAATGGCCGCCGCGGACAGCGGAGGGAGAAGGCTGTAAGTGTGTATTTAAAACATTGGCCTTGACATTTATCACTCTAATATGACTGTCAGTGTGGAATTATGTCATGTACAAATTGTCTGTTGCTGTTCTCTGAAAGGCGGAGAGGATAGGCTACGTCATAAGCAGTGTTTTTTGCGGTTTATTTGCAAGCGCGCTGGAAATGACTTGTGCGCTCAGCTGAGGAGAGAGGTGCGTGCGAGTTTGTGTGCATGTGTCAGTTTCACGAGGGTCGTGTCAGTAACATTAGTTATTTTACTACGTGCACAAAAGTAGCCTAAACGAGGCACAAATAACCTACTTTGGTTGACTGGAAGACGCTTAGCCTACTCTGTTGACATCAAGGAAGCCCATCCTCTCGCCTTGCAGATAGAAAATTTGCTAACCACATCAGTAAATGATCAACATATTTATATAAACATCTCGCTGTAAGGGTGTCCAAGCGTATGCCCTAATGAAATCTATGTTCCATTTTGCGTGAAGGTTTAATCTACTATTTTGAAGTCTTATTTCCAGGTGCGTTTTGTAAATTAGCTGCATCTCAATATTGTTGGAGACTAACGCAGTAATCGTTGGTGCGTGAGATGCAATTTTCACGTGATTTTATTTGCATCTAAATGCGCATGGTGTTTATTATTTTGTCTTTAAAACTCAACTGTAGCCTATGGCGTGTGTAGTTTAGCCTACACTGTGGGTAGGGGCGCAAAGAGAACATGTGCTTTTCCAAAACGTGTTACGTTAAACAGAATTGTCCTTGAGTGAATCACACCACGCAGATAGTGCATCGTCCGTGCAGTGAAGCAGCAGCCCCACACAGTCCTGAGCAGTAAACACACTTTCGACAAGATGACTGCACCTCTCTGTATTGGTAAATTACACCGCGCTATGCGCTACCAACTCTGCCCAATCATGCTGTTCTTCAAGTACGCCACTGAATAGCATGCTTTCGTTCGCAGGGTCATAGCATGGTTAACTAAACTAATACTGGTGACTCTAAGATCTGGAATAAGCTGACTGTAGGGGACTGGTCAGCCTATGCTAGAATAAATGTGACCTCATTTTGAAACAAAATTGATAGGTTATGGATTTGGTATGAAATGCCATGCCAGGCAGATTTTCCAGGCAGCAAATCGGGGATGTTTATGTTTCTTATCAGACGTGGTCCATAGCGACTTAAAATGACATCAACAGCCTAAACATAATTTTAAAGTAATGCCACATAGTCTAAATAATAATAATAATAATAATAATAATAATAACAATAATAATAATAATAATAATAAAACACAAATATTAGTAATACACTCAATTAAATTGACCAGAATAATAACATTAACCACATATAGAACCCATAACTCTGTTAGAATTAGTTAGAAACAGAAGGATATAAGAAACTACTTGACCAGTCGTTGTGTTTCGAATATGTGCTTGGCCTATCCCTTTTTCAATCATACAATTACAGTACGTCTGGATAGCCCATGCCCCTGACGTCAACAGGGACAATTTGATTCTGTGGTTTAAATCAGAATCAGCTTTATTGGCCAGGTTTGCGTAAACAAACAACAAGGAATATGACTCTGTTTAATCTTTGCTCTCAAGTACAACACTCAACAGTAACGTAAAAAGAATACAAATGCAAATACAGAACAGTAAGAATAGTATAAGAGCAGTAAGGCTATGTATAAGAATAAATACAGTAGGCCTATGTACATTTGCAAATAAAGACACTATGGTTGGGATAGGGTAATGCATTTGTTAGGAGGGGGAGTGCGGCCTTGTTGTCCCTGTCAAGGTAGCCATGGTCATAGACACCCCAACAGGCACAGGCCAGATACAAAATACAATTGAAAATAAGCAAATGCACTTGGCACATTTCTGTTCCATTTTCACATTGTACATGTCCCTCTGTTTTACTATATGTTGAACAATATTTAGTTCCTTGCAAAATGTTGGATGTAGTCATGGCTTTATGATGTGGTTCTAGAAGGTGGATGTTGAGGTCAGCATGTTCCATGCCTATTTCTTTATATTAAAAAAAAATATATTATATTAAGTCTATTTAATGCAGCATACTTGTGTGGTGAAATTACAGTCTGCCACAGGCCATGTTTGTGAAAACTAAGTATTTGTTTTCGTTAGAAGAAGATTGTTTAGATTATTGTTTAGAGGAAGATGAAAAAGATTTAATGGTTGGCTGTGTTAAGTACACTAAAATAAAAATCAGAGATCCAATCAAAATGTATCTAATAAAATGTATGGATAACCTGTCAATAATGGCAAGGAATCTATACAGTTTGTACTGTTAAACATTTTAAAAATGTGTTTTCTTCATTATATGGTAGTCATTCTAATAAAAGGAATGGGGGCTTTGAGACCAACCACGTGAAAATAAGCAGTGATACCAATATTTGTTCATATATCAACAAGGTACTATCATAAGAGGTTAGATAGATAGATAGATACTTTATTGATCCCCAAGGGAGACTTAGTTGCACTTTTTCAATCTTGTGATTTGGACAGTTACCTATGGAATTAGGTTGTCTTATTAAGAAGTTTAAATGGTGTGGCTTTGAAGGTATCCATTTCCGTTGTTTGTGTGAATGTTCCAGTATGAGCAAAATGATTTTGCCTATATTGAATCAACTTGACGTCAGGTGACGTTCTTACTAAATTGCCATGTTGTGTGTACAAATTACAGCCCTATAGACTTCTGTTGTGTTTTCTTTTGATGTGACCTGCATATGCTGTAGTAGAAATATGGGAGCAATGGATTTAATTGACTGTTCTATTATGTTTATGCGTACATAATAGAGTGTGTAATGTAAAAAGTCACACATTTCAGCTTGTTTCAGTGACTTGGCCATTGGACAGTCAGAGGGATGGCAGAGTCTGCTTTTCTTTTGGGATGAGTTCATGTAACCTTGTGACCATGTAGGCTCCTTGTATCTTACATTTACATTAACATTTATTTATGTATTAAGCTGACACTTTTGCAGAGAAATGTGCACATCGGTATTCTGGAAGATGTGGCCTATAGCTGATTTGCGCCGTTCTGAGATGTCTATTATTGAAACCTGGCTTGTTAGATGCCTGTTGGATGCATGTCCCTGATGGCTGACATCCTGCTCAGCGCAGATGCTGTACTGCAATTGGTAGTGGTAGTGTCTCTCTTTCTGGATAGGCAGATCTGGCTGCAAAAGAAAAAAAAACATTGCAAAGGTGAGGTGATGCTATGGGAAAGGGCTAAAAGCTCAAGACCTTAATATGCAACATGAGCCCAAGCATGCAGGCAACAGTTGGTTCTTTTCCTTGCCTCTTCTTCAACTCATCACAAAGACATTACAGCACAAAGACATTATAGGTAGGTGCTATGCATAGGATTTAATAACCGGTCTGACGTAATGTTATAGCTTGGAACTGAACTCTCTCATAATACCACTTTGTACTTCATGAAGCGTTGTTTAGAATACAATAAATTCAATAGACGAGTGTAGTCATGGATGGATGTAACGGTTTACGGAGATTCCTTACATTATATTTAGTAAGGCATCAAGAACATGTTAAAGTTTGCACAGAATCAACACTGATGCGTGTTTGTATCATCTGTGTTTTTATACATTTGCAGTATTCCTCATCTGTCGTGTCTTTACAGAGAGAAGAAGAGGCTGTATCTGGATCAGCAGGGTCAGAAGATCAACGTTCCTCCACTGAAAGAGAAACTCAGCTTGGACCATTGGGATGATGGGCAAGTGAAGTCAGCCTTGTCCTCACAGCGACCGCCACACATCACACAGTCATGGGCCGGCCAGGATGACCCCGGTGGGCCTTGGAGAGTCAAGGACTCAGAGGAAGCGGAACATATCTCCTCTCCTCAATTTGAGTCCACAGTCTCCCCAAAGCAGAGGGAGAATGCCACGAGAGATCGGGGGCCCCTCTATGATGACCCAACGCTTCCACTGGGTTGGACACGCAAACTGAAGCAGCGCAAGTCAGGCAGATCGGCGGGCAAGTACGACGTCTACCTGATCAAGTGAGTTTGATGAGACTGTTAGTTTTACAGTGTATGCTTTTTTTTTTTTAATCTAAAAATAGATCTGTCACAAGTTGTCTCACTGGATGTCATCAAACTGTTTTTATGTCCTTGATGTCAGAGAAATTCTTTACAAATCCACAACCACATTAATATGTTTATGTTTCTATTTTCCCATTGACACAGATCTTTTCCTGTAATAGGAGGGTACCAGTCAGTTAGAGCTGGCCATGTTCTGTATTTTATAGGGAAAAACACTTTTCCCTTTTTGGAAACAACTTTTTAATCCTCTATTTATTCTATTTTAAGTACAATGTTATAGATTGTGGCCTTGAATGCCTCCACAGGAGCTGTCAGGTTCCAGTTCTCCCTTTTATTAATTTGTGTATCTTTTGTGAACTACATTATTCTCATGGTTTGGTGTCATATAATTAGGCAAGGAAATAATTTTTCTATCATCCCATTAACATGGCGGATTATGTTGCTCTCTGGCTATTGCTCTCGCCTAATGACTTCTTTGTCTGTCACATTCAGACAATCACACTGCCTGACAGAGGAAAAGCGTCTTGGCCACACTGGCTGCCTGCCTTAAAATAAATGACACATAATAACTCCAGCTAACATTTCTTATCAGTAGTACATTGTTAGGCTACATTAGCATTATAAATACTATATCTAACTGCTGCAGCAACGATAAGCTGGGGTAATGTTTGTCTTATTTCCAGCATCTGGTTAGGCAGACACCGCAAGTATGTGGTCACTTAGACTTATTCATACATCCGAGAAGAGCTGTGGTTTACAACCTAAAGTAGTTTCTCCCTTTATTTTCCAGCTCGGAGGGAAAAGCATTTCGTTCCAAAGTTGAACTCATTGCCTACTTCCAGAAGATTGGAGACACCAACACAGACCCAAATGACTTTGACTTCACCGTGACGGGCCGAGGTTGCCCCTCACAAAGAGAGAAAAGGCCTGTGAAAAAGGCCAAAGTGGTGAAGCCTGTTGGCAGAAGGCGAGGCCGTCCAAAAGGGAGCGGCAAACATAGGCACGTCGATGGCGTAGCAGTGAAGCGCGTGGTAGAGCAAAGCCCTGGGAAGCTGTTAGTGAAAATGCCATTAAATGCTCTGCGAGCTGACGTAGATGGACCTGCTGAGCTCGCCAAAGTGCCCGTTGCCAAAAAGCGCCGCGGACGCAAAAGGAAGACGGAGCATGACGTGCAGACAGCCCCAAAGAAAAGGGGACGAAAGCCTAAAGGAACCACACCGTCAGGGAAAATCACCAATCCCAGTATCAATGTGACGCTCCCAGTAACTGTACACATTGCAGATCTAAGGCTAAAAGCAGTCAGGGGAAGTTCAGCAAAGTCACTTCAAGAGACAGCTCTGCCCATTAAAAAGCGCAAAATTATGGAGGACCAGACAAACTCCTCAGGACCTGTGTTCTCAGAGAGCAGAAGGAGCGACAAGCTGGCAGTAAGCGCAGAGGTCAACATGAATGTACTAACCGAGGAACAAAAGGTTTTACACACTGACATCCCAACTGAGAAACCAAAATCTTCCATGTCCACGGCAGGTAGGGGATACGCCGCTTCTGCTGATACTCCCTCCAACAAATTAAGTGAAAACCACCAAACAGCCCAGCTGCATAAACAGCAATATGATCACTCTTCCCACAACCAACGCCACTGTCCTTCTCCCACCGTACCCCCTCTCTCTCTTCACCCAGCCCACGCTCAGTGGGCCGTCACCACCTGTGAACCTCAAGACTTGAGCAGGCCGAGGCCCTACCAGCCCCAGCTGCAACCGCTGGCAAATAGGCAGGCGGTGATCAGGCAGGACCATACGGCCCACCGCTTGCTGAGTTTGAAGAGTCACGCAGCAGCCGCTGTGGCCACAGAGCCCAAAACCAAGCACAGGAGCGGAGGGAGGGTTGAGGAAGAGGAGGAGGAGATGAAGAATGCAGTCATCGCTTCGGCAGTCCCCCGTCCGAACCAAGAAGAGAGAGTAGAGTCCAGGACCTCAGTCATTGAGCGACTGAACTGACTTTGACAGTAAAGAAGAGAGAAGCGTGAAGGACGATGCAGAGGCATTAGAACAAATTGTACATGGTAGATACAAGTGTATGTATATGTGTGTGCATATCTGTAGATAGGATCAACAGGCAGCTTTTCCCCCGTGGTTTAGGCTGGTAGAACACTTTTTATGTTTATTATTATATTATATATCACAATGTATGGGCTTTATTGATGTTTCGCGCTTTTAAATCAATAATATTCATAACTCTTGAATATTTTAAAGTGCTTTTAAATCCCCTCTCTCGATCACATTTTCATAGGGGCTAAAAACCTCAAGTGACTTAAGTATGAAATTCTTCACTCATCCACAAAAGGAAATTCAAGCACTTATTTAGTTGTAGACAGACTTACTCAGAGCTCTTTTTTTCACAATTTTCCATAAAACAAACAGCCAAACTCATGTGGCTGCCTCTAGCTCTAAAGATGGGTGTAGCGACTCATGTTACCAAAATATTGCTGGTCACCTGTGCTCGAAGTGGCATTGGCTCGCAGCACCAGCACTTCGCACTTAACTCTTAAAGGGAAACAATGCAGGTTTTTTTAGATTAATTTATCTTAACTGAAGCCTCTGAGTCATTGGAATGGTTATATGTCTTTTAACGGGTTGAATGGTGGTAATCTCGCTTCCCCCTATCGCCTGTGAGCGGAAAAAACACCCTTGCAACTATGGACTGGCAGGCCACTGGACTCAGAGACAGAAAATTTTGCAGCCTTGCGATCGTGCTCGCAATGTATCGAATTGCTTCTCTGCAATACACACATACATGCCAGGCACCGGAACAAGTGATGGAGTTTCAGCATGGCAGAGCCAGCGAAAAGAAGCAGAAAGAGACTAAATTGTTGTCAGAGGAACAGGGGAAACAAAAACTGGCAACCGCAGACTGACCGATTGAGAAGTGTCATAAAATGCAGACAAACCTGCGAGGAAACAAAGAGAAAACAGAGAAAAAATTGCCCAAACTGCAACTGCATAGTTTCCCTTTAAGCATACCTGCACTTTTCCTGGCATACCGGCAGTCGTCCTACGTTTTTTTTCTGTCATTTCTAAATCAGGCTCCACGTGCGCTCATATTCGTTTAGGCTACTTTCTCTTAGCAGTGTGTGCATCCATGGCAAGCTGTTTTAACATCTAATGGCTAATCATCAATTACATAGCAAGCCATCTGCAATGAGAATTATACCTAGAAGCAATGAAACTACAGATATTGATAATACAGTATATATAGTTAAATTTTTTATGTACAAAACTGTCTTATCAATTGAAAATAGCAGTTTAATATGCCCTTGGTTTAATATACCCTTGGTTTTGGCATTTTGTTCCCTTTATTTTCTTCTCAGAGTACACCAGAATTTTTTATTTATGTCTTCTGAGATGCCCCCACACCCCCCTACACGAGTTTACTTTGCAAATATGTAAACTTTTTCAGCCCTTTCCAGTTTGCAGGTCTGCAAACACACTATGATTCATCACCAATGTCTATTAGTATCTTTATTCACCATAGAAATTAAGAATATAATAGCCTGATGTCTCAATACCAGTTGATACATTCACTGATATCGATACACCGTATGATACAGTATGTGTGAATGATGAGTACCGGCACCTTTTTTTCTCCATTTAAAGGAATAGTTCGGTATTTTACATTTTAAGCCCGTTTTCTGTATTGCCTAAGATGCAAACGAGTGTTTGACACCGAAATCTCGAAGATTGATCCTGTTTCTGCAATTTGGCTGAATTAAGGTTCTCTGTATGGCTTTAATATTGCTCGCTACGGGCATGGTCTATTCTGTCCTTAAAACACCTCTAAACGTTTGTTTAAATGTGCAACTTACTGAGTGGTTACTGGTCTTCAACAATCTTCTATAGCAAGTTTAGTGAAAATTCAATTGCGAAATTCAACTTCTGTTGTGTTATATTAGGCACACACGGTTGTCAGGTATCTGAAAAAGTACTTCCGGGATTTCGAAAATCCCTGATAAAAGATGACAGAAGCTGTATTTCGCTGCGAAACTTGCTATAGAAGATCGTTGAAGACCGGTAACCACTCGGTATGTTGCACATTTTAAAATACGTTTAGAGGTGTTTTAAGTACAGAATAGACCATGCCCGTAGCGAGCAATGTAAAGCCATACAGAGAACAGTCTAATTCAGCCAAATTGTAGAAACAGGGCCCCAGCCGTGGTGTGACTGGCTGGGGCACCTGCAGCGCACGCCGGCGACCCGGGTTCGATTCCCGCCCCGTGGTCCTTTCCGGATCCCACCCCAACTCTCTCTCCCACTTGCTTCCTGTCTCTCTCTCCGCTATCCCATCCAATTAAAGGCATAAAAAGCCCCCCAAAAATATATGAGAAACAGGATCAATCTTCGAGATTTCGGTGTCAAACACTCGTTTGCATCCTAGGCAATACAGAAAACGGGCTTAAAGTGTAAAATACCGAACTATTCCTTTAATGCACTGCTGGTCACACTTACATGCCATCAAACTTGCTTTTGATACAAGTGCCTGTTGTATGAGGGGATACATGCACAGAATACAAACAAAATAATGTATTTATCAGTGTTTGCATGGATATACATTGCCATGGCCACATCATTTTTGACTAAACATAGGGGCTATCTGCTGGGGGGGGGGGGGGCATTTTCTTGGCCTATATGACACTCGAGATTATTTTACATGTGTTTCCAGATTAATTACAATATCTATAGTCAAAACAAAATTGCTGTTTATTGTATGATGTTTAACAAAGCAGGGTACTGACATATTTGTGGATATCTTTGAAAATAATTTATTTAATTCACAAAATACTAGTTCGCAGAATACTATACAGCACATTCATCTTCAAAACAAAAGTATACAAACAATTATGATACACATGAATTAACGAAAAATACTGTTAAATGCAGCGATCTTCTCTTGTCAGAAGCTGCATGTGGCCTAGCATTTTTGTGCAGTGTACTGAAAAGGTTTGAAGGGTTTGTCTACAATCTGCCCGTTAAAACCAGTGAGGTAGATATATATATTTTCAGAAATATTATCCTGATGAAAATGACGTGCAGACAGACTGACACATGCAAATGCATGATGTGTTCTCAATATACCGGTACAATCAGTGCAATGACTGCAAACATATGCATTATTGACTGAGTATAATTTGGCACTGAGAATAGAGCAATCTTAATGAAAAACACCATTATCAATTAGTTTTCTAGATCACCGAAAGAGAAGCTTTGGCTTTACTGTCAAATTAGCAACTTCCCGCCACTTGACCATTGTTTTCTTGCGGCAGCATGTCTTTTATTGATTTTACAGCTGTCAGGATTTTATTACTGTTATTTTACATTCAGCTTTTTCTCAAAATGTTTTAATCTACCTGTGGGCCACCACAAATCTATATCAGGAATTGAATCAATATTGAACTGCAGGGCAGTATACATAAGAATAATTTAGCCAAGCAGCCAAACTCTGGAAGATACAGGTGTTTATAACTGACCAGGTAAAGGCCTGACCTGACCATGTATGAAGGGAGTAGGGTGAGTATAGCTGTTGGCTCAACCTTACACCTACTGTGGATGATAAACTTTTCATGAAGGTATCTGTCACCACAGCACCCTCCTGAAATCCTTTAAATATTAAATTTATGTTGAGTGCAAAGTCTCAAACAAATTGGTCGGTTGGCCTGGAGTACATAATAAGTAATCAGTGACTATAGCATGGTTTCTTGCGGAGGAAGTGAACTTTAGGAGGATATTTTAGACATTAACAAACTGTTCAAGCCCAGCTTTCTATAGCCATTGCCTAGACTATTATCAGAGTCACCTTTAAAACTTAAACAACCATAATTATACATGTTGTGCCTTGATGTCATGAACAATTCCTTTAATTTTTAAAAATATATTTTCATTTATTTTAGACCTGAAAACATTGAACTGTCATATTGTAGCCCTTAAAACATAAAGCAAATGCCTATGAAACAATGCACCATATAAGCTGATAAATGTGGGGAAATTGAAGATCTGCATTAATTGCATGTTGGGCTTGCCTCCTTACTATATGATATTCCATATTATACATAAATAGACTAAAATTATTGCACCTTATCAAGTATTCAGTAACAGGATCCCATTATCTATTTTATATATTTCTTTGTGTTTCTCTAGAGATGTCTTATTTTTATAGTGTCCATTTTGTAACTGTGTAAATAATGGGTTTGATCGTTCTGCTATTTGCTTCTTTTGTTTTTATTTCATTTCAGTGGTGTTCTGTTGTTTCAGATGTGTGAATTTAAATATAAATCTTATTAACCTACTCATTTGGAAAGGGGGGTCCATTGTGATGTGATCAACAAAATAACATCACGTCTTGTTTACATAGAACAAACAAATGCATGCTGATGTTGTCATGCTCATAATTAAGTGCACTGACCTAAGAATTGTAGCTCTTGATGATGTGTGATTATATGTGCATGTAACATAGGCTAGATTTGAATAGAAATCAGTATTTTTTTTATCTGTCTTGAAGTCCTTCTTTCGCTGAATAACATCCGGAACCGATGAACACATTTAGGCCTGTGATGCAGACTAGTAGGCCAAGCTGAATCATTAAAGTTTAGGCTACACGATTCTGCTTTGCATGTTTTTTGGAGCAAGCAGACTTACTAGCCAGGGGACAAAAGCATTTTTAGACATAATGGTGTGAAAGTTAGTAACCCAGAAATCATGTGACCTTCAAGGATCACAACCTTGGTGTGCAACCTGGTCAACTAAACCACTAGAAACTTAGCCTACAGGGAGGTTCCAAACAACTCAACAACTAATGCCGCTTTTAACTCACAAGTACTCACTTGAAATCTATAGTGCGATCACCTTAAACAAACTGAGCATGCCTCTCAAATAAACTTTCAGATGCTCCACTGACTGGGCAATATATTGCCCATTGAAGATGAACTTAAAATATCATTGGTAAAGGTTAAAATTATTTTCTATTTCTTCATTAATACTTGTCATACAAACAAAAATCTATAAAGTACACAGACACACACAAAAGACTTATTATGCTTGTATTGCTGAAGCATTCTCGTCACAAGTCACACCAGAACCAAAGTGGTAGTAAGTATACAGTAGGCTACACTTCGGTTCAAAGCTTGGCAGCAAAAGTAATTACTTTGCCATACCTCTAGGGGGCACTACAAAAAGGGCATTTATAGCGTCCAATATAGGGCGCTAGGCATTTACATTTTGGGTCATATCTCAGGTTCTGTGTGAAATGTAAAAACAATCAAGGAGGCACTACACTTCAATATCTCATCATCTGATATAAAAATACAATTTGGTACACTTATCCCTGGCCTTATTTAGCCACATTTCAACTAATCGATTCTAATTTAATTATGGTGCCTGGTTCAAGACAGACATCACACAGGTGACTGTAAACGTTTAAAATAATGGCCCTGGTGAAAACTCCCAGTTACAGATGGAGGAGGCATGTAAATTAATTAATTCAAGTTTCACTCTTGCTTGCAGTGTATTCCAACAAAGACCCTGGGTTTTGCCATAGCTTTTTTGTCCTAGTGTATAGGCCTACTGCTTGTTAGTTGTTGTTACTATTTTATAAAAAGTGTTTCCTAGGTTGGTTGCTAGGGAAATCATGTCGATTGCTAAGGTGGTTGCCAGGGTGTCATTATGGAAGTGGTTGCTAGGTTGTTGCTTGGGTACTTGAGGTGGTTGCCAGGTTGTTGCTAGGTAATTGTAGTGGTTGCTTTGCTATAAAAATAGATATTTTTAAATACAGTTTAAAAGGTTATTGAAATTGGGAGAAATAGAAAGAGCGATAGAGAAAGTGAGAGGAAGAGAAGAAAAAGAAGTGAAAGAAAGTGGGGGTGACAAATGAGCTATCCAGTTCAATGGAGAGACACACAGAGAAGAAGTTGCTGAAAACAAAGGAAAGTTCTCCGCGCTTCTGCAGTTGTGCGACAATCTGGTGCAACCAGGCCAGGACAAGGTCAGGTCAGGTCAAGAGACATAACCATTTGCCAAACATTTTGTTTATAAATTGTGTAATGGGGCACCCAATGTGGGGGTTTGAAAAAAATCTGCAATTTTTCTTCTGATTTCACAAGATTGAAACACAGTCAGTATCAACACATACGGCCTACAAATTAATATGTGGAATCTATAGGTAGCAATCATTATTCACAGAAAATTTGAAGTCTTCAGTTTGAAAACTTTTTGAGATAATGACATCTGAACTTTGCTGCAGATTTAGATGAGGGCGCCAATGTGCCAAAAATCAGGAGGGGGGTACCATGTTCAAAAATGTTTTTCTCTGGATGTATTAGGTATACCAATCTAATATTTTGGCTTTAGTTAGTTAGTTTAAATGGTTACTCTTTAGGTGGTCAAATTTTGAAGAAAACCTGAGATGGTCAAGCAGAAGGCATTTGTTGAATTGAGGTGGAATGAATGACCCAGAACACTCCTGAGCATCTCACAATAAAATTTGCAGATGACACAGCAATAGTGGGGTTAATATAAAATAGCGAAGAGACCAACTACAGGCCTGGGTGGATCAATTTGCACACTGGTGTAGGTCTAGCTGTCTTCTTCTAAATATAAAGGAGACAAAGGAAATAATAATAGACCACAGAACTGGGAGTCAGCCCCACCAGTGTATGGTTATAGAGCTCAATCAACCATGGTGATTTGGTGTCAATCTGGGAATGAGTGCTGCAGACATGGCTTATCACAGGTAGGCTAATCAGGGCAGCAGGCGTTGGGGCGTTTCATTCCTAATTTGTAACGACCCGGTGACGTAGAGTCGGACAAAAAGTGCAGGACTACGTCAGCATTCCAATTAGCCTGACTCTCGCCAGACCCTTGTAGTTCCGCCATGCTCCACCAGAGGCGTTTCGCTGAGCTTCACACAAGGGTCTGGACTCGAGGGCAATCCAAACTCCTTCCAGGGAGCAAAAAATGGTGAACCAATCAGGAGCGCCGAAGCGAGTGTTTTATTCAAACAACAAACAACAATGGCGGCACGCAGCGAGGAGTCTTGTGCTGACATTTAGCTAATTAGCTGGTTTGAATTGCATTGAGCTCAATAAGAATGAAACCTAATTAGCTAACAGCGAATAACAAGGATGCCAAACTCTTAGTATGTGAAGGGTATGGTGTTGATGTGGGGTTATTTTAATTCCAAAGGCCAAGGGGATTTTATCAGGGTGCATAGTGTCCTGGATCCATTAAATAACTGGCCTTTAAAAAATAAAAATAAAAATCCTCTATGGGAATTTAACATGGGCGTTCCAATACTTATGACTCCCTATATTTTAAGGAAAACATTTATTTATTTACAATGCATTATTCATTCACAAAGAAAATTGATGTCATTAAAGGTTGAATATTTCCTCATTGTTTCATTTAAGGCATTAAGATCAATTTCCAAAAGATGATTTTATATTTAACTTTAAGCATGGTTTCCAATACTTTTGGAGGGCACTGTATGTGTTGCCAGGTATTTCTCTTTGTCTGTGACCAATAAAAACAAATAAAGCAAGATAGTCAACATGGCCAGCAAGGTTGCGGGGCAAAAACTAGACAGTATGGCTGTGACCTGTGAAGGGTGGTGAGGAAAGGTCAAGCGATTAAAGAAGATCTGTCACATCCCCTACACCAGGCTTATGAGGTGTTGCCATCAGGGAGGATGTTCAGGTCACCTTCTTTCCAAACAAATCGAGCCAGTAGGTCCTTCATCCCAACTTTGATGAATAAGAATAAGCTACCTGTAGGACAGCACATTGATGAATAAGAATAAGCTACCTGTAGGACAGCACTTTAAATAGCACCATGCACTTTCTTTCCAGCTGGACTGTCACAGTATGCACAACTGCACTTTATTATCCTATTCATGTATAGTGGGGTCTGTGTCTTCTGTCCTGATGTTGTGTAGGCCTATGTGTGGGGGTATGGTAGGCCTAGGGTGGGGGTGGCTGGGGTGAGGGAAATTCTGTTGTATGTTCTGTCTTGTATTTTGTCTATTGTCTCTCTTACTGTCTGTAATGTAGGCTATCAGATGTAGCCTACTGCATAGGACTAAACAGTCAATTTCCATGCACTGTAATAATAATAATAATAATAATAATAATAATAATAATAATGACACTTGAATGTATTTGGAATGTATAATTTGCTAATGGAAATTTCCAGAATGACCTACATTGTCAGTGCAAACTTTACATGATTGCAGACTAAGAAGAACAGCCAGTGCATTTTCATGCACTGTGATAATAAGTAGAAGAAGAAGCCTAGGGAGAACAGTGATAAAAAGAAAAAGCCTAGGAATAATAATACAGTACATTTCATTCACTGTAAAAACGGAAGAATAACAGTGCATTTTCATGCACTGTATTAATAATGACACTTGAACGTATTTGGAACGTAAAATTTGCTAATGGAAAATTCCAGAATGACCTACATTGTCAGCGCAAACTTTACATGATTGCAGCTGCCTGAATAAAAACTTTCACGGCCTCATGTCGCCATCTTTAGTGAGGGACAATAAGACACATAATATACATGTTTTTCCTCTCTTGGCCGATATTCTAAAGAAATAAATGTACATCCGCGTATGTTGAAATTCATCAGTGGAATAAAGCGCACTGGGAAGAAACGTGCTCAAGCAATCTGTTCATCGTTAATCGTCATGTTGAAAAGAGTCGCCATATTTGTTAGGGATGAAGGCTCCTCGTACGTAAATACTCCCCGAAGGACTCAAAATATGGCGGCTTCCAGGCAAGCATGAGAGTGGATACTTCTGCGTTAATCGAATGATTGTGGAGTGCTGTCTCTAAACTAAACCTGTAATAAATATCTGCTAAAGGATAGTTACTCGAATACGGTAAGTGCATATTGATTTGGAGAAAACGGCTTCCTGTAAACTATGTTTTGTTATGGCTAACGGAGCGGCCATTTTTCTTGAGGGAGCTCGAAAAGTGGGCTGATTTGTCGACAAGATGGCTGCTTCCACTGGGCAGCGTGAAAAATCATAACAATTGAAGTTGCGCGCTTTAATTGTACGAGGTTTTTTTCTGTTGTGATTGTTAAATGGCATGAATAAATCGGCTGTTCTTGTGTGGCACTATCCATGCATCTACCTTTTAACGTTAGCCATTGCAAGAGTGCTAACGTTACGTTGAGTAGTTGAAGCTGGCGAGTTGGATTAATGTTAGCTTTACCATTCATGATATTGGAGAAAGTGGTGTAACTTAAGCGATACATAATAGTATAGTTGTGCTTGGGTATTGCACACATTTAAATCATTACATACTTAGCTAGGAGCAGTTTTCCATTTCTTCATTGAATTGGTGACAAGATGGCGACTCCCAGGGAAGCATGAAAATAGATGCCTGCTATAAATGGAGAAACTATTTCATACATATTGACTTTATGTTTCGATGCAAGGTGTACTCTGTCTGTCCTTACATTTCTCGTGATTAATTTATGAATGGAGCTAAGTGAGTTGTTTGCTTCGCCATATTACCAGTAAATGTATGTTTGCTTCATAATTCTCAATATTTATTTTTTTGGCGTCGCCATTTTTTAAACTGGCGGAGGAGGTTTATTTGGCTGTTACAAGATGGCGACTCCCATGGAGGGGTACTCTCTAGTTTCTGAGGAATATCAGTGCAAAATGCAATCGCTATATGCGACATTTTGAGAGTTGACCATAATATACTTTTTTCTTATTGATGGTAGCAGTGTATGCACGCAAGTTTGCAAGTTGAGGGACTTGGTATTTTGTTGCAGACGAACCGGCTTTTTTGTCTTCTTACGGAGCGTCTGTAAAATGGCGGCTTCCATGGATTTTAACGTTACATTTTCCTGAAACCATTTGAAATCTTTTCTGTGGCTGTGGAAACCTCTTGTTTATTTCATTAGATAGATGCGAATAAACAGCTTAAGTTTTCTTCTTAATGTGCGACAACAGACACTGAGTTTGATTGGATCCGCTGCTGTTCTGCCAGCTAGCTAATTAGCCTGCTAAGTGGGATAGCTTAGCAGACGTTTTATTCATTTGGCGTAGCTGGTTAGCCCTAGCATTTAGCAGGTTAGCCAGCCATTTTTTTTGTTATTAACTATATTTTTCCATCGGTTATATCTAACGGTGGCTGAAAAGGACTGCGCATAATATAGCTATTTTCTATACCCAGAGGACATGACATCCCCTGGTTCCGCTTTGTCTGGAACCAGCGGTTCAACGCTTCAGCCGCGTTGGAAGCGAGTTCTTGGATGGTCTGGTCCCGTCCCTCGGCCAAGACATGGACACAGAGCAGTTGCTATCAAGGAGCTTATGGTGGTGTTCGGAGGTGGGAATGAAGGAATCGTTGATGAGCTCCACGTCTATAACACAGGTATGTATTTTCCTTGGACTGCATACAATGACAGGCTGAGTCGCCTAGCTGAACTTCTTCTCACTTGGCATTTCCCCCTACCACCTAAGTAGCTGGGTAGCATGCTCATATGCTAACACAGCATTCTTAGCGGTTTTGTTAGAAGTGGCTAGCTCGGCTAGCGTTAGCAATGCTGCTTTGTATGCTTTCATCTAATGAGCAGATATAACTTTAATAAGCTGTCTACATGAGATGCATGTTATATTTTTGTGTAAACTCAGCAGAGTGTGTTTAATGTTAACATTGGCAGTTTGATAGTAAGTGCTAGTGTTCTTGTTTGCTGGCCATAAGTCAACCTACATTACAGTTGCGAGCTGGTTAGCTATCTATGCTAATTCAAGCTATTGGTTGTCTGCCTGAGTGCTGCTTGCTCATAACATTTCCAATGTGGTGAATGAGTCGTTGAATAGCGAAGGACTGCTGAACAACGTTAATTTAGTATCATTCCGTGTAATATAATAATTGCCTCATCAGTGGCATACACATGGTGCCGTCGACTCTTGTTAACGTAGCGTTACCCTTCAGAACACACCCTATCTGTATACAGCATCACAAAACTGTCCAAAGTGGTCCAGTAATTGTAAACATCAGCTGTGTAGCTAACTCACAGAGCTAACCTTCGGTAGCATTAGCAAAGCTAAAGCTCAGCCGTAGAGAGAAATGGCGCCATGAAGCAGAAGAAAAATGGCGGAATTGGCGTCACTTAATGCTAAGTCTTTCGGATGCCATCAACTTTACAAAACGTGCATCTCTTACAAATCCGCTTACACTTAGTATTATCAAAGATTGTATAGTTACTGCTTTATAAACCGTCTCTGGTATTATCCTTTAATTCGGAATGGATAAGATTATGAGTGGTTGAAGTTAATGCTGTACTAACGTACTGTACTACGAGTTTGGGAAATGCACATTTCTGTTGTATATAGTTTGTGATCAACGATCATGATGCGTGATCTTAAAGTAAGTGGCAGTCAGAACAAATGAAAAAACGGAAAAGTTGGTCACTAACAGCTGTAAAGTTTTTATAACGACTTGATGGCGGATTGAAGGACTATATTATATTGTGTGGGCGTGTCTTTTTAAGGAAAGCTGCTGAAGCTGGTTGTTCACCCTCTGCAGTTCATCACCAAATGTTGCACCCACTGTACCATTCGCAACCGAGTTGATCCTTTTCTCCACTGCGTTCATCTTTTGTAATTTGTGGTGTTTTTCTAAAGGAATGTTGAAGTTTGGTTACCCTTTGGCAGTCACCAAATACTGTACGTTGGTGTACTCACCTTAATTGATACATTATTTTTGGTTTGTTTGGATTGGTTTGCAACTGTAAATGTGTTAGTCATGAGCATGCCACTGAGGAAGCATTTAGAATTTATCTAGCATTTAAAGCAATAGTTCGGAATTTTGGACATAGGACCTCATTTCCAACTAAGTCGGGGTGATATAGGTCGGTGAAGACCATTTTCAGTGAATTTCTGCCCTTCCTTGAGTTGCAGCGTTCATCTCGTGCTAACCTGGTGCCGAGATAACGCAAGTCAACGGTAACATCCAGCCTGCCACTGAAAACACTCCACAGAACACCCGAAACAAATAATTTATAACTTCAGACTATCGATGCACATGCCTGTGTTGATAGAACAATGTTAGAAATAAAACTAGCCTTGCATCGCATTGCAATAGCCTACTTTGTTCCCTGTATGGCAGTGGCGGATTAATATTGAGAAACTAGTCCCTCAAAATGTAATAAATCATTGAGTTGCAAGGTTAGTTTTATTTCTAAAATTATTCTATCAACACGGACATGTATATCGATAGTCTGACGTTTTAATTGACTTGTCTCGGGTGTGCGGTGGAGTGAGTAAGACTGTTGTTGATGTCAGACTGATGTTACCGTAGAAAGGCGTTAGCTCAGAACAAGCGTTAGCAAAGGGGGACGCTGCAACTGAAGGAAGGGGCTAAACGCGATAAAAACGGTCTCCACCGACCTATATCACCTCGGTAAAGTTGGAAATGAGGTCCTATGTCCAAATTCCGAACTATTCCTTTAAGACCTTAACTACCTGGTGAGACAAGCATCAGCTTTTTAGATTATTCCCGGCAGTTAAAAGTCCCTTAGCCGGTGTGGATGAATCTCTGCATCACAGCATTTAGAGTGATCTCAGTCTGAATGCCTCTTACCTGCAGAATAAACTGATGTTTTCATCCATTCACTTCCAGCTACCAATCAGTGGTTTATCCCAGCCGTCCGTGGGGACATTCCTCCAGGCTGTGCAGCATACGGCTTTGTGTGCGATGGTACTCGACTGCTGGTGTTTGGAGGGATGGTGGAGTATGGGAAGTACAGCAATGACCTTTACGAACTGCAGGTAAGATTACCTACACAACATGTTTTAATTACCCCCCTGTGCTCACAGTGCAGAGGTCATGGTTCTAACACAGATGTTGGTTATTGATGGGACTGGCCTTTTGACTGCCCTCTAGAGGTGTCCTGAGAAATTGTTGCTTACTGGAAATTGTAACAGCATCCAAGCAAGTGACACTTTGTGTTGCATTGAAAGCTATCTATTTGTTAAATATGCACTTCTATTGCATCATATTTCACTTTTTTCATATTTTTTGTGTTGCATTGCACTGCACTGCACATGTGTAGTCTTATGATTTTCAGGGTTGTAACTGTGCTTTACATGTTTCATTCACAGGCCAGTAGATGGGAGTGGAAAAAATTGAAGCCAAAAGCCCCGAAAAATGGGCCCCCACCTTGCCCCCGCCTGGGCCACAGCTTTTCTCTAGTGGGCAATAAGTGCTACCTGTTTGGAGGGTTGGCCAATGACAGTGAAGACCCTAAAAACAACATTCCCAGGTATGGCATAGCTGCAGCACTCACAAATTACAGTACAGCAGACAATAGGATAGTTGTTGTGCCTATGAGTAATAACAGAAATACATTCAATTTTGCTAAATCAATTCATAAACCTTAATAGGTAGGAAATGACGGCTTAAGTTTTTGGGCTTAGCATTCCCTGCTTAAAAATACTTTAAGATGGCAGTGGTCTAAGAATAACTAGAAAAGCACTCACAGAGTGCAGACCAAAAATATAACTGCCTCCAGGATCCAGACGATGATCCGGATCACTCCCAAAATTTGATTGTTTCTTCCTTGGGTCATTTCAAACAATTCAATTTCATCGAAATCCATCTGTTACTTTTTGAGATATCTTGCTAACAAATAGACAGACAGGCCGCCAAAGAAATGTAAACAAACCCAGACGAAAATATAACCTCCTTGGTGGAGGTGATAAACAAGTCACTCAACTGTGTAAAGTAGTTCATTTCTTTCTGTTGCAAGGTATCTAAATGACCTGTACACACTGGAGCTGCGTCCCGGCTCCTCTGTGGTGGGCTGGGACATCCCCATCACATATGGAGTTCTGCCTCCCCCACGCGAGAGCCATACTGCAGTAGTCTACACAGAGAAGGACACCAAGAAGTCACGGCTTGTCATCTATGGGGGCATGAGTGGCTGTCGCTTGGGAGACCTATGGACCCTCGACATAGGTGAGGAAAATTCTAGTGATTCAGTGATTGAGCTCCATAGCTCAAGTGGGTAGTTCATCAAACGGATAAGGGTGTCTAGTCTGATCTCTTTTGCTCTCGTGCAGACACCCTCACCTGGAACAAGCCCGGACTGAGTGGCACAGCTCCCCTCCCACGCAGCCTTCACTCAGCCACCACCATCACAAACAAGTAAGAGTCCCCCGCATGATGCCTCCATGAACTTGGCTTTGGTAAAAAGAAATCTTGGTTCTAGTCTTTGCCAAAGTTAAAGTTTGGTGTGACCTTATGTTTTTGTTTTTGTCCAGGATGTTTGTTTTTGGTGGCTGGGTGCCCTTGGTCATGGATGATGTGAAAGTGGCCACACACGAGAAGGAGTGGAAGTGTACAAATACACTGGCTTGTCTAAATTTGGGTATGAATTTTGCCAACAGCAGAGATTGATTTATTACGTGACGTCAGTCCACACCAGCATTGGAATTTTAATTTTAGAATTACTTTTGTTGTTTATGTTAAAATGTTTTTGTTTTTGTTTTTGTTTTTCTCCGAAGATTCAATGAATTGGGAGAATGTTTTGATGGACACCCTGGAAGATAATGTACCCAGAGCCCGTGCAGGACACTGTTCAGTGTCAATTAACTCTAGACTGTATGTGTGGAGTGGACGTGATGGGTACCGCAAAGCCTGGAATAACCAGGTGTGCTGCAAAGACTTGTGGTATCTCGAGACAGGTGACTGCGCTTTTTTTCTGTTTCGTTTGATTAGCCCCATCTTCTTTATTTAGGATAGACTGTATGTATGGTTAGTCTAGTCAGTCATCACAACAGTTTGGGTAAATCTGCTTCTTGATTTTGGTTCTACATAGTTAGTCCAACAATTGTGCCTTTAGTCCAACCTTTTGTGCTGACCATAATGTCTAAATTTGAAGAAGCTGACCAAAACTGTCTCCCTGCAGAGAAGCCACATTCGCCCTCACGTGTGCAGCTGGTCCGTGCCAACACCAACTCCCTGGAGGTGAGCTGGGGCGCTGTGCCTACGGCCGACACCTATCTGCTGCAGCTACAGAAGTACGACATCCCCTCTGCCACGGCGGCCACTTCGCCCAACCTCAACGCCGCTACCTCTCTCCCTAGCAACTCCCCTAAGAGCCCCGCACCAGCGTCCGCCGCGCCTGCGGCCCAGAGTCTGCCGCACACTGGCATCAGCCTGATGGCCCAGGCCTCCTCCCCGACTGCATCAGGCCTACCCGTCCTGCCCAACATGCCAGGCAGCCCACTGGGGGCCGCCACTGCTCGTGGCCCAGGTGTGTGTGTGTGTGTTTGTGTTCTTAAATGTCCGGTAGAGGCTCACCATGTGACTTGCTGTCAGGTGAAAGTGTAACTGGATTTTTTTTTTTTTTCTGCAGCAATCCTGAAAGTGGCAGCTCCCCACGGTGGCACTGGCACATCTATTGTCACTGTGCGTCAAGCCAACCAAATTGGGAAGTCCCCAGTCACTGTGACATCACTTCCTGCAGGTGTTCGCATGGTTATACCAGCACAAACCACACAAGGAACGGTAAGGATGACTGGTTCCTGGATCATCTGTGTTTTTTTTTTTTTTGCAATAACAAGAAATATTTTACTTGACATTTCTACAGCACTTTCTTTAGCTAAGAAATTCTAATACTTTTTTAACTGTCTGGTGTTCTGCCCTCCATACCTTAATGCCAGACTAATGCTTAAAGTTCTTTTATGCTTCTCTTTCTCAGCCAATTGGAAACAGCCCTCAGATGAGTGGCATGGCAGCTCTGGCTGCTGCTGCAGCCGCAACACAGAAGATCCCGCCCTCATCCACGCCCACAATGCTGAGTGTTCCAGCTGGCGCTACCATTGTGAAGACTATGGCTGCTTCACCAGGATCCACCACAGTAAAAATGGCCTCACCCATCATGGTAAACTTGTTTGCCTGCAATGTTATTATGGAATGTACTTGCAGTGGTTAAAAAAAAATCTATAAAAGAATTTGTATCTCATTTGTGTTTGTTTGTTGTTTATTTATGTTTAACTTGTTTGTTTTAACTTTCTCTTGCTCTCTTAATACCTAATTCCATTCCAGGTGAGCAACCCTGCCACCCGCATGCTGAAGACGGCCGCAGCTCAGGTTGGCACGGCGACCGTGTCCAGCCCCAACACCGGCACTCGCCCCATCATCACTGTGCACAAGTCCGGCACGGTTACAGTGGCGCAGCAAGCCCAGGTGGTCACCACAGTGGTGGGTGGGGTCACTAAGACCATCACTCTTGTGAAGAGCCCTATCTCAATGGCAGGAGGAGGAACACTGGTAAGACTCCAATTTGAAAGCATTCCGCTGCATTGTCCTTTTTTCCTTTTTTTTTTTTTTAAATATAGCATAATGAGCTGATCCAGTTAGTTACTTAAAGGTGCAGTTGGATGGTTTTTGGTGAAGGGAGTGTATATGAAGGGATGTTAAAACCTACATGGGTTGTCTCCAAAAGGCAATCGTTTCTGTGTCATGTTTTTAATGGATGTGTTGGAGGCTTCTGAAATGTAAACAGATACACAGAAACAGAGAAACTGAACTATGAAGCGCATATTACCATTGGGAAGCACTGCTTGTGCTATGTTGTTTGAGTAGTATCATAATCTAAGTCTTGAGGGTGACAAGAAGAAGACGAAATAGTTTAGCACTCCAGTGTGCTTGTCTGGTCCTGCTTTGTAGTGGTCTTGTTGTAATGATGGCTTATGTCTAATCTTTTTGTTGAAAATGTGCAGGAGCTGTTTGTGTATTTTGTCTGCCATGCAGTCATGTTTTAAGTACCTGATGGCTCGCGTATCTTGTGTGCTGCTGTCTCATGAAGAGGATTTTTCCACGTCATTATCTGTGTGTTGCTATAGCTAATGTGGAAGAGCATGACTACTAGCATTGCTCGTAGGGCTTCGGGTCAAATGCGTAGTGAAATGCATAGTTGTCCCTCAAAGCATGCATACTGCTACTAATGTCTGCCAACATTGCACTGCGCTGTATTGTCGCTTTGGATAAACGCGTCCGCAGAATGAGTTGATGTCTTTTTTTTTTTCTCCTCCCCGTCTCTTGTTTGTTTGTTTTGATTTTGAATTCAGTTTTTTTTTTTCTCTCTGCACATGTAACTAAGAAATACTTGCCTCCCTTGCTCTCCCCCTCTTAATGTGTAGTTCTCTAACCTGGGGAAGGTGATGTCCGTTGTACAGACGAAGCCAGGGCAGTCTGCCTTGACCGGACAGGCCTCCAACAACCCACTCACTCAAATCATACAGGTGTGGGCTCGCTGTGTGCCTGTGTGTGCGCATGTGTGTGGTAGGGGTGTGTATCGGTGGAACTCGCCACAGCTGCCATCATTGGAAGTCTTTCCCACCACCCTGCAGATGTGTTTTCCTGTTCTGCATTTCTTCCATTTTCATGATTCTTTTTTATCCCCTTTTTTAAAAGATATATAAATATTTATTTATATATATATATATTACTATTTTTATCCAAAGCGACTGAGAGATGTCCTGAGATGCATTAGGCGTTCAACTAGGATGAGTTTTAATACAACCCAATGCTATGCATGCTTGTGTAAATAAATGCCACGCCGTCATAAGTGCAGTTTTTTTAGGTTACCTGTAATGAGTGCTTAGTTTGCTGTGTAGTTGTATGCATACCTGTATAACTCTATGGTATTCAAGTCTTCCTCGTTGACTCTTCCTTGTCTAAATCTGAATAGGCCCAGTGATGACCGTGTGACTTATCTCCCAGGGTCGTTGGCTAGCCCAGTGCAAGTGATGCAGACCTTAATCTAAGTCCTCTGTCCTACAGACAAAAGGGCCCCTCCCTGCAGGCACGATTCTGAAACTGGTGACCTCAGCGGACGGGAAGCCCACCACCATCATCACCACCAGCCAGGCAGGGGTGGCGGGCAGCAAACCCACCATCCTGGGCGTCAGCAGCATGTCGCCGACATCCACCACCAAACCAGGCACCACCCACATCATCAAAACCATCCCCATGTCTGCCATCGGGGCACACAGTGGTAAGAGCCACACAGACCAGTCCTGTCAACAGAGACGAGTAATTCACAAGACATTTTTGAGCAATAAGTGGAAAGTGAATATTTAGTTCTTATGTTGAGCAGTAAATTGCATTGTTCAATTGTGTTACAGCAAATTGACAAATATGCAGCAAAACCAGTATGCTCTCATAGTGTGCATTGTTTCCTGCTGCGTTATTTTATTTTCATGCCGTTCGTCTGTGTTCTTTAAATCCAGGTGTTACCAGTAGTGCTGGGATGAAGTCCCCCATCACCATTTTCACCACCAAGGCCTTCACTGGCACGGGCACCCCTGGCAAGATCATCACCACTGTGCCAAAGCTGGGCGGTGCAGCAGGCCAGCAGGGTCTCACTCAGGTATCACCAACAAAACCGTGCTTACCTCCAGTAGAGGAACCTTAATTTACAACTAAACTGAGATAATGGAGTTGGAATTACTCATTTGTTTCTAATTGTTTTTTTCTATTATGTTTTCTTGTAGGTGGTTTTGAAGGGAGCACCAGGTCAACCTGGAACGATCCTGCGAACGGTGCCCATGAGCGGAGTTAGACTGGTTTCCCCTGTATCCGTATCTACTGTTAAGCCAACTGTGACCACCTTGGTTGTCAAAGGAACCACAGGTAATAATTATGACTCCAGGCATTATGAGATTCTTTTTCCAAATGTCTGTCTGTGTGTGCATGGTTCCGTCAGTTACAGCCGAACCAATTGGGTATACATGTCAAAGAACAAGGTTGTGAAGTTCAGGGTCATTTATTATTATTATTATTATTATTATTATTATTATTATTATTAATATTATATTATTGACATTTACTTTTCATACAAGAACATGACCTGATTAGGTCAAAGTGTTAAAGGTCAAGGTCAGATTCTGTTCCAGACATCTGAAGGATGCTATCTAAAGCATTTAGCAATTTTTTTACCGAAGCATGTTTTGTTAACTACTGCATCTCATTGTCTGTTTATCCAGGTGTCACTACTCTGGGCACAGTCACAGGGACCGTCTCCAGCAGCCTGGCTGGTGGCAGCGTCACCAGTGCCAACGCCTCCTTGGCGACACCCATCACCACGCTGGGAAGTATCGCCACCCTGTCTAGTCAGGTGATCAACCCAGCGACCATCACCGTGTCTGCAGCGCAGACTAGCCTCACCACGGCAACAGCCCTCCCCACCACCTCCATACAGGTGAGTTGGCTAATCTAGATCCGATTAAAATAGAGCTAAGTATTTAGACTTTAATTTTTTTTTGTTTGTTGGTTTTAGGTAGTTTGTTTGTAGGTTTTTTGAAATGTAGAACTCCATTTGCCTCTTAACCCTGAACCCTCTTTTCAAGTTTCACAACCACATCAAATACCCAGACTGACCTTTTGCATCCCTCCCTTCTCTCTATATAGTCAGGGCAGCCCACCCAGGTGACGCTAATCACGAGCCCCAGCAGCGCAGAGGCTCAGGCGGGTCAGGACCTGCCCGTGTCCATCCTGGCGTCGCCAACGTCCGAGCAGCCCAGCTCCTCCGAGACAGCCGCCAGCGACACCACTGGCACGGTCACACTGGTCTGCTCCAACCCGCCCTGTGAAACGCACGAGACGGTCACAACCAACACCGCCACCACGGCCACCGCCAACATGGGAGGGCCTCAGCGAGTCTGCTCCAACCCGCCCTGCGAGACCCACGAAACGGGCACTACCAACACTGCCACCACGGCGTCCTCGAACATGGGTGGCGCCACTCAGGTTTGCTCCAACCCGCCCTGCGAAACCCATGAGACGGGCACTACCAACACAGCCACCACAGCGTCCTCAAGCATGGGTGCCGGTGCCCAGACTGGCACCAGTTCCGCACCGAGGGTTTGCTCCAACCCACCCTGCGAAACCCATGAGACGGGCACTACCAACACAGCCACCACAGCGTCCTCGAACATGGGTGCTGGTCACCAGATGGCCACTGGCACCGCGCAGAGGGTTTGCTCCAACCCACCCTGCGAAACCCACGAGACGGGCACTACCAACACCGCCACCACGGCGTCTTCAAGCATGGGTGCCGGCGCCCAGACGGGCACCAGTAACACCGCACAGAGGGTTTGCTCCAACCCGCCTTGTGAAACCCATGAGACGGGCACTACCAACACCGCCACCACAGCGTCCTCAAGCATGGCAGCTGGCGACCAGACGGGCACTGGTACCGTGCAGAGGGTTTGCTCCAACCCACCCTGCGAAACCCACGAAACGGGCACCACCAACACTGCGACCACAGCTACCTGCAACCTGGAGACTGGAGAAGGCGCAGGTAAGTTCTCAGGGCGTGGTCAGTAGGGCATCCTCGACAAGATTCCAGTGCTTTCCAGAAGCTTTCCTGTGTGATTTTAGTTTTTTGTATTTTAGGTTGACCAAACCTAACTTATTTATCAGTTGGAATGGTTATCATCATCTACTTCAGATTGGTATTGACTGTGTGACGTCGGTAATCTAACTGTGTGTGTTTGTGTGTGTGTGTGTGTGTGTGTGTGTGTGTGTGTGTGTGTAGCCCAACAGAGTACAGAGTCTTCGGAAGCAACCAGCAGCACAGAGGTGCCCTCCACATCGACCACGGCAGCTGCATCCAGTCGAGCGGTCACCACAGTTACTCAGGCCACACCCGCACCTGGACCCTCGGTTCCTGTAAGTGTTCACCTCACTGCACCTCGTTTGACATTTGACCGCACGGTCTTCGCAAGCACGGAAGTATGGACTGCTTTAATGTTAGTGAATGTTTCAATTAGTAAGGACTAAATACATGTTCAGTGGTTTACTAGGAAAATATTGTACAAGTATATAGTGTTTGAAATAGGACTTGATTCTGCATGTTTGTGTGCACACGATGAGCGTTAAAATAATCTTCTCTCTCTTCGTCTGTCTCATTAGTCCATCTCGTCCATCACTGAGTCGACGTCAGGTGCCGTACCAGCGGAGCTCACTCAGGACACAGCGGGCAGCTCCGAGGCTGTGGCGTCAGAGGAGCCCATGCAGACAGACTGCCCACCAGAGGGCGCCATGCCCATGGAAGAAGGAGATGCAACTCAGGTACACTGCTACTCTGCTACTGCTACACACAGAGGACACATCCAGGATGTTTTAATCGACTTGTGATCATAGATAGCAGTACAGACTAAATTTAAGGATAGTTTTGAGAGACATTTTGCAATATTCTTAAAACAGAAGTGTAATGAATGGAAAGCAGTGTGTGTCTGTGTGTATTGGTTATGCTTTCTTCATAAGCTTTGCTGCCTGACTGAGTTCATGGGGTCTAACAATTAACATTGCACAAGCTCATCCTCACTTTCCCCCCCCAACCCTATTAGCGCTACATGTTGCTGGCGGCATCCTCTCCCCAGCAGTCCGGCATGTTGAGCACCCCTCTTCTCACGCCTCTCTCTCTTCATGGTGTCCAGATGGCGGAGTCTGCATCCCAGGAGGCCGAGGCCCTGGGCCTGCCCCCAGAGCTCATGTCCGAGGGCCAGACCGCCACGCTGATGGTGACCGGCCTGACCCCCGAGGAGCTGGCCGTGACCGCCGCCGCAGAGGCCGCAGCGCAGGCTGCCGCTAATGAGGAAGCCCAGGCTCTGGCCGCCTCCGAGGAGGCCCAGGCCCTGGCTATCCAAGCAGTGCTGCAGGCCGCCCAGCAGGCCGTCATGAGTGAGTACCAGACTAGCGGAGAATCCACAATGAGGCTCTTAGACTCAGAATCGCTTGAGAGCGATTAGATCCCTTAACTTTTCCACCAGTCGGAGTGGGTTAGGTCTTGGCAGTAAATTCTACATTCTGCCATGGTGTGGATTTTGGGGTGTGGATAGCAACTCTTTTTCTGTTGTGTTGTGAAACCTGGTTTTACGACTACTCTGCTTCTGGTGACTCGGACCCTGTTCTATTCTATTATTGCAGTGAGAGATGTCTGGGTGCATCTGAAAGAAAACGATAGGCGCACCAATGTGAAAAGTTTGCTGCTCTGGCAATACTGTGTAGTTTCTTGGTGTCTGATATATGATCGGTTGACTTTAGCTGCGGTAAAGTTGACTTGGTATTTGGGCATTGGTTTGATGCTCACGTTTGCTTGTGTTCCTCCCCAGGCGAGGGCAACCCCGGCTCGGAGCAGCAGACCCACACCATCCCCATCGTGCTCACCCCGCAGGAGCTGGCAGCACTCGTGCAGCAGCAGCAGCAGCTCCAGGAGGCCCAGGCGGCCGCCCAGCTACAGGCGCAGGAGCAGGCCGCGCCCACCGAGGGCCTGGCCCCCGCCGACAGCCTCAACGACCCCGCCTCCGAGAGCAACGGCCACGGCGACATGGCGGCCGCCGTCTCCAGCGCTGTCGCCGGGCTGCTCCCCAGCACCGCTGCCGAGAGTAAGGCCAGACACTCAGAGCTGTGCTTGCCGTTTTAGAGATCATTAGTAATAATTATACTTTTTCATTTGAATCGTGCTTCTCAAGACACTCAACAGTGGCACTTTACAGTTTTCAAGTAGATAACAAACATAACATACATAACAAATACATACCAAACATAACATAACAAACAAGATACATAACAAACAAGATACATGGGCAAGGGTACAGAAACAGGGAAAAGCACACAGGTACATAGACAAAGCAAGACGAAACTTATTAGGAAGAAATTACTTTAAAAATGATTGATCTTTTACTGATCTATGAAGATTTTGCCTGTATCTTCATGCCCTGGTGTTCACATTTAGTTTTTTTCTGTTATACATTTGAGTGCTTTACTGTTGAATTCCGGACATATATGTAACCAACCACTGTTTTTCCCTGTGTTTGTAGCATTGGCACCATCCAACACCTTCGCAACAGTAGCAGTAGCCAGCCCTGCCAAGATGCAGGCTGCAGCAACACTGGCTGAAGTGGCCAATGGCATCGAGGTAATGGACCGTTGTCTGAGGGTGGTCAAGCCAGCCTAATAGTAATGTGACAGTCTGTGCTCAGAATTAGAACTTTGATATCAAAGAAGAATCAGATATCTACCAACTAGCCAATGAATTACTCAGTGCCATAATTGGTGTTGAATATTGTTTGGACTTGGAATATTGTTTGTTTGGAATGTTGTTTGTAACCAAACGTGCATGCTTCCTGGTCTTGCAGAAGCAGAGTGCTCCTCCTGCCCCGGTCCGAGTGCCAGTAAAGAAAGAGAACCAGTGGTATGATGTGGGAATCGTCAAGGTGACCAACATGGTGGTGACACATTATTATATCCCGGGAGGTGACTCTGCCTACACGGAGGTGAGAGACTGAGGAACCCAGCCTATTTTTGTTTATGTTTGCGCCAAAATGCAAAATTGTTCAAATACATATATCTGCTGAGCACTATCACACAAGCTCATGGGTGTGTGTATGTATGTGTGTGCGTTTTAGGATGACTCGGGAGCCATGCCCGACTACACTGAAATGAAGAGGATGGAGTTGCAACCGGGCACCGCATACAAGTTCCGAGTCGCGGGCATCAATGCCTGCGGGCGTGGCGCCTTCTCAGAAATATCTGCTTTCAAGACCTGCCTGCCAGGCTTCCCAGGGGCACCTTGCGCTATCAAAATCAGCAAGGTGAGGGAGAGCTTACTGCTACTTGCTTACATCAGAGTTGTATTCAAATTTGGCAAACAGTGGCGAATGTTCTAGAACATTTTTTGCTCTTCCACTAATCGAGCTTTGTAGGATACCCCACTGGTCTCTACTGATCTTCTTTGTGACCACATACTAAACTCGTATTCGCCGTCACACTTCTGAGTCCATGCATCTTCTCTAACCTACCTTGTTTTCGCTTTTTTTTTAACTGATGCCATCATCTCGTTCCTCTTCTTTTTTCTCTACAGAGCCCAGATGGCGCCCACTTGACGTGGGAGCCGCCGTCGGTCACGTCGGGCAAGATCATCGAGTACTCGGTGTACCTGGCCATCCAGAGCTCGCAAACCACCGAGGCCAAGGCGTCGGCGCCGGCCCAGCTGGCCTTCATGCGGGTGTACTGCGGGCCCAGCCCGTCCTGCCTGGTGCAGTCCTCCAGCCTGTCCAACGCACACATCGACTACACCACCAAGCCTGCCATCATCTTCCGTATCGCCGCGCGCAATGAGAAGGGCTACGGCCCTGCCACGCAAGTCCGATGGCTCCAGGGTGGGTTTCGTGCTTCATTTGTTTTAAGGGTTCAGCGTTGAGTGTGATAAGAGTGCAATGGCTTTCTTGGCCATGTCTGCCAACCATATCAGGTGTATCTCTAGTGTCAACTAATTGTCAGATTACATTTACAGTTACATTGACGTTTTTATGGGGTGTGTTTTTTGTTTGTTTGTTTTGTTTAAGTTTTTATGCTGATGATACTTATTTGAATTTCAGAGTCAAGCAAAGATGCTGCGGCCAAGCCGGCTGCTAAGAGAGCAGTGTCCTCTCCAGACGTGTGAGTTTCCAAAAATCACATTTATCCGTGTTTCCTGTACTTCTGTACCCTGTAGTAGCCTACTATACTTGGCACTGTAGTAGCACTGAAGTCTGTGTGTGCGTGTGTGTGTGTGTGTGTGTATGTGTGTGTGTTAGCTAAAACAAATCCACAAACACACACTCATGTTGTTTATTTCCTCTTTTCCAGGAAAACTGGTCCTAAGAAGGCGCGGATGGATCAGTGAGGCGATGCTGAGGCCTGTCCCCCCTCCCTCCTCCCCCTCTTTGCATCCCTCTGCCTCCTCCCCAACCCTTTAGCGACTTTAGAGACTACAGGCACAAACACCATGGAACATTTACTGTACCCAGCCAAGCAGTGTGTGTGCGTGTGCGTGCGTGTGTGTGTTTGTTTTTTTGTTTTCTATCTCTCTCTCTCAACATTTGGCATTGCATCATTTACCATTTACCTTTCTCAGCTGTGAACAAAAGAAATGATCAAGTACATTTTACTTTTGTTTCCTCTTTTTTGGTGATCCCTCCCACCCACCCACACACATACTTTTTTTAAGCGATAGGTGGCATTCCGGAAAAAAGAAAAACCAAAAAAAAAAGCCTTTCTCTTCTGCCAAGTCTTCCTCCTCTTTTTTGAATTTTTTTTTTGGCCTTCCTGCATCATTTCCTAAGTATGCCATTTGCTCCTGGCAGGATTTGATTAGGTGATCTTTTTACAAACAGCATGCCAGGCTGCTGCCAGCTGGCTCGGGTGAGGAGGGAACTGAGCAACTCTGGCAAAACAGGCAGAGGAGTGGCAGGAGTGGACTTTTCATCCAACAACTCGCAAACATAAAGTAAAACAAAGCACTTGTCCTTACACACACACTCACACCCATACACCCACACACATGCATACACACACACACATGCGCGCGCGCACACACACAAACACACACACACAACATCCCCCCCATCTTTTTTCTCCGGGGGAAGGACTGCTATGCTCCCACTCAAAACACAACAAATGGAGACATTAACACTGAACGAGTGCAGCTCTGGGATCCTGGGAAAGGCATCAGTGTGCACCGGTGTGAGAGGAGACCCATTTGGGATGTTGCCACCGTGACGTGAACGGCGGCATGGACAGGAAGAGGATCGAGTAGAGAGACAGACTTTGTTACAACCGAGACTTGCAGTATATATTCACATACACGCCACATGCAAACATCTAAACAGAAAAAAAAGAAAAAAAAAACTTCCCAAAAAATTAGAAAGCTATGATGCAGAATATCTTTGTGTAGTTTATTTTTGTATTTTTACGCTTTTCTCTTGTGTGTATGTGGATGTCAAGTGTGTTTCTTTCTTTTTTTGTTTCTTTTTTTTTTTTTTTTTTTTAATAATCCCCGTAGTTATGTCAAACCTGGGCTCGGAAAGGACGTCATTTTAAAATCTCAGTTGGACCTGTTCATTGTTATTGCAAGAAAAGAGAAGGGGCTTTTGTACTTTGATTCGGCACGTAGATGAAATAGGAACGAAGGGAACTTGGACTTGGACCCAGGGAAAAGAGGGGTTTTTACCTTTCTCTCTTTTTTTTTTCTTCCCCCTCTCCTGTTTACGGCTCTTTTCAAATGCTCGTCATCAATTTAGTGGACATGTATGCCAAACATGGAATTGTAAAGTATATAATAAACTAAATCTGTAACTCATTTTTGACCACCCCCCCTATCCCCCTAAGCATACCTTAATTTTGTTTCTCCCTAGACCCTGGTGTCCATTTAATGCTTTTTAAAATATATATGTATAAATATATATTACAGGCTCTAAGACTTCATGAATCCTCCCTCAACTACATTTTTAGAAGTGTTATAAACAATTTTTAGATATATTTTCTTTTCCCTTTCTCTCCCCTACCCTCGGCTTATTTTGTGAAGGAAAATTATCTGTGAAGCTCTGAAATAAATTTTTACCTTCATTCTTTTTGGGACTCCGTATTTTACAGACTGCTTAAAAGCAAAGCATTTACTGTAAGTCAAGATTCCAGAAGTTTTGTTAAAGGCGGTGTGTTGGGGAAGGGGGGAGGGGGGGTGTTGGAGTGAGTTGCCAAGTCTCGGTACTGCATTGTGGATACAGTTGTAAAGGAGTCTATTCACACAATTAAAAAAAAAAAAAAAAAAAAGTGATGAGACATTTGGCCCTTTTTATATAATTACCTGTAAGAGGACAAAGTTGTTTTTACATGTTAGTCATCTCTTTTTGTGTTGGAAATATTTGAAACGGAAATATAAATACTGTCTCCCTCATTAAGCATCTGAATTCATATTGTTTTTATTAATTTTGTAACAGAAAATTAAAACAATTTAAACTTTTACATTTTGCATTATTCCATTTGAACACAGACAAATGGTTTGTGAATAGATGTAGTACGCCTTTTTTGCAGATACCCCCTTGTACATAGATTTGTCTTAAGAAGACATGCATGCAAACCAGTGTTTGTGTTGTCATGCCTTAAACTCTGACCCAATCTGATGAGGATTGAAAAAAATAAAAAGATTCATTTTAAGTGCATGTTGTTGGTGCTGTTTGCTGTGGACATGCTGTTTACTGGTGATGTGGCTCAGCTTGTCTTTGCCAGGCATGATGTTGGTAGAACTGGTGCTGGCCCAGTGACTGAGTTGGTCAGCACTGACACTTGACCCGACGGATCTCACTCGGATTTTCACTAATCTGGATCGGGCCATCACTGTCGTCCACAGGGTTCGCCTCATTCACCTCAAACTGTCGGGAGTGATAGTAGATTATAACAGCGCATACATGGGGTGGGTTCACCATATACAGACTACCACTAATTTCAGAAGTCAAACAATCTTATCTTTAGCTGAATTATATAATTACATTTCATATTATTAATGAAAAAAACCTTTCAGAGTACACACTCACATACTGAAGTGCAACACACGCAGCCTGATGGAACGATTTCTCTACATTAACGTCGTCTTTTGCACTTCCCTCTATGTACTGTGCTCCGGCGACTCGACACCATCGCTGGGCCTCCTCTATGGATACCTGAGGCACAGTGTGGAGTAGATTAGGTGTGGCTGTATTAGTCACTGTACACTCTCAAAACCAAGGTGTTGGAAACAACACTGTGGTCCATATTTGAACATGGAGATGTGTTGAGTTATTTGTGTTTTGTTGTTGTTATTAGTGTTAAGTTGTGTTTTTTCAACACATTATTGTGTAACACATTTTTTAAAAAAAGCAATGTGTTGGATATAACACAAACTGTGTTGTCCCATATCAGAGATGTGTTGTTTTTTAAAAAAATCATTTCGAGAGTATAGGCTACTTACATTGACACTTACACATAACAGACGAGTGGTCAATATGGTGTGCACAAACCTGCCGGTTCTGAAGGTCTGTCTTGTTGCCCACTACCACGAGTGGGAAGTCAGTGGGGCTCAGATTCTTGTCCTGCTGTGAGAGAAATTCATGAAGCCAAGTGTCCAGGGCATGGAAGGAGGCTGTGGAGGTGACGTCAAACACAAGCAGGCAGCAGTGAGACGCTCTGAAGAAGGCTGTCCCTAAAGACTGGAACCTCTCAGTGCCTGCGGTGTCCCAGATCTGAGGAGCAAGACATTGAAGCTTACATTAGACAGCAAACCAGTCCAGAGAAGCATGGAATGTCAAGTTAATTCATTGCTTCATTAATGCCTGCTGTGAAGGCAGTTGGTAAAAATCCACAACTAATTTAGGAAAACTATTAGCTATTTTCTCTGGATCAAACTCTCTTGAAATGTGCTGGAATTTTTAATATGTTATTCTCTTTCCAGGTCCATCATTTGAATCATGTTATGTTATCAGTATTATACCTCCAGGTCACAGGGTTTACCTTGGACAGTTTCTTGTGTCTGTTAGACATCTAAGACTAATTTGGAAAAACAGAAGTGGAAGTTGTCTGAGCCCTAACAGAAAAAAACAACTTTCTACTGAGCTATACCTGCCCCTCTCCTATAGCCTATACACTAAAGCCATTGGTTTATTTTTTGTTTTTTTTGTTCGTGTTTGCCTGTGTGTTTGCAGTGTGTTCTGAATGAAGGCTCAAATCATGCAGATATTTAGCACGTGCACTTTTACAATTGTTACCAAGCATTACCTACATTTAAAACACTTTTTCAAAAACTCCTCACAGAAATGCACATCACAGTTGCCCCAGATAGTTAATTTACTCAAAATATATATTTCCTATTATATTTGTGTGTTCTGATGTTGTCTCTCTTTTTGCAACTCAGGATTATGTGACTAGCAGATCATCTCATTTTATTTACATTTTACACATCATCCTGACTTTCTCCCATCAACTTCCCTAATTGGTCCAACTGGTACTCCTGACTCAGTGCTCCTCTATTTATTCTCCTCTATCTCATCTTGTTCTCTACATTGAAAAAAATAAATCCAAAAAGTCTCTGCTTACATTATTGTTCCATGTAATTCCAAGAATTTCAACATATCTCCAATTGATGTTGGAATTAGGTTGGTCTGTTTTACAGCCATTTCTCAATCTTTCAATGATATGTTCATTCAAAAATGTGCATCAACCATTTCAGTATAGCTTTTGAGCATCAGTTATAGAGGAAGAGGCTTTGTAGATGTAAGATTTTGAAGATTGGGTTTTCTGTTCTGGCATGCTGTGTGTAAGCATTTGAAAATAAGACAAGAAAGAACGAAAGATTATTTGTTAACAGTTGTTTTACTTTTATGTCGTCTATGTCTACTTTTATGAACTCTTGTTAATTCTACAATTAGATAAAAAAAAAACATTATTTTTTTTTATGTGTATGTAATTGACCTTTGGTAATGTTCCTGAAATGTTCATGCAAATAAAACTTTCTTGAATGGAAAAAAAAATAATTGAATTGATTGATACTTTTGTATGGGCTTGTCTGTAAAGAAGATGTTTGTTACGTAATTGACTGCAAGTTGTTTTAGTTTTAGTTCGAAGAATTTTACACAAACTGTTTATTGAAATCTGACACAACTTCCTCTGTATGCTAGTCCCCCCTACTTCTATCCTAGGAGTCTGATGCTGCTGATGTAGGCCTGTACTTGCTCTTTATAGACCATAAATGATCACATCACTGGCTGATACAAGCTTATCAGGTGTGTGTGTGTGTGTGTGTGTGTGTGTGTGTGTGTGTGTGTGTGTGTGTGTGTGTGTGTGTGTGTGTGTGTGTGTGTGTGTGTGTGTGTGTGTGTGTGTGTGTGTGTGTGTGTGTGTGTGTGTGTGTGTGTGTGTGTGTGTGTGTGTGTGTGTGTGTGTGTGTGTGTGTGTGCGTGCGTGTGTGTGTGTGCGTGCGTGTGCTGACGCTCACATGGAGAACCACAGATCGCCCATCCACAGAGATCTCCTTGGTGAGGAAGTCTGTGCCAATTGTGGCACGGAACAGATTGGTGAAGCGATGGTTGACAAAGCGGTTCATCAGGGAGGACTTTCCCACACTGAGCAGCACAGGAGAGAAGTCTTTAGTGTTGTCAAAAGCTAAAAGGTACTGCAGAAACCTCTGCACTCCTGGGTGTGGTATGCTGTAGGTTTTTCTTTATTATTAAAAACAAAATAAAAAAAAAACCTGTTGTCTGCTAGACAACATGTAAACATCCTATAAATATGTTAACATAAGCTACACAAGAACAGTTGCATATTTCTGACTTCTTAAATGCCTTACCCAGAATTGCCCATCATAATCACCTTCAGATGTGGTTTTCGCCATTCTGGCTTCATGTTTCAACCCAACTCTGATCCACAGCATTTGTGGTGTTGAGTAACAGTCTTCTGGGTGCCTTAATCCATGTATGGTAACATATATCGCTCATAATATATCTAAGATCAACCGCATGATCTAATTCCAGACCGGCTGTACGCTTCACACAGGTGTTCCAAACGTTACTGTGGCAGCTGTTCAACAGGTATTTCGGGTTGGTAATGTTTAACAAGGTTATCATTTTAAATGACTGATCGATAGCTGAACAAACAGGTGTGGCTTCTGTCATGTTACTCCACTGAAGTCAGCTGTGCTTATTTGGTAATATGCCTCCACATATTATCTATTATAGTTTTAGTTTTTTTCTATAAATTAAGAAAAGTTAATTTCTTAATCTTCACAATCAGTTGTGTTTTTCTGGAAATAAATCTGCTTGCCCAACTGACGTGAATACTTTTAGATTCCACATTTTACTTTTAAAACTTTGGAAATATTATTAGCCTCTATTCTATTTTTCCCCCCAGTAATTTGTTAGTGTCATAAAATATGATAACACATGAGAACACTGTATCCATTCAGTAAATACCAGCTCTCATAATGACGTATGTTTTTTCCTTAGGCCATAAAATTCCAAGTAGGCCTACAGCCACACTCGAGTGAACACAACTTGATGGAATCTTGGAGAGCTAGACAGTTCC
>NC_085002.1:16979317-17011817 GCF_963854185.1 Sardina pilchardus | reverse complement strand
GACTCGCTCTGCAAATGCAACTAGGACAACCTTTAAATAGCTATTTTATTTAAATGCCATTTATGCAGATGTTAATGCACTTTTAAAAGAGAAAGTATATTCATCTAAGACTTTTTAAAATATTGCATGATGCAGCCTGAGGACCATGAGTAGCCTAAGTTACAGTGTGTCTCATTAAACGGAGCCATACTGTAACATAGTCGCAGTGGATGGTGCACGGTACTCTTTATCTTGAGGAAGGAAAGATAGGGTAGCTCTTGGTGGCAAAGAGGACTGCTTTAATATCTCTCCGGATCTACAATAGGCTGAAATTTTACTCTATCTTACTGTGAAAGAAAAACAGTGATTTGGCAGCACAACTTAATGTTACTTGACATATTTTCATAGTTTGTCAGCACTAAGAGTGATCTCTCACACCTTGTGACAGTTATATGCAAAAATAAAAGGTAAAGACATCAGGCAGAATTGAATGTATGATTTTACACAAACAGTGCTAAAAATACATTTTATGTGGATTTTTTAAAACTTCAGATAATTGTATAATATTACATATTTAATACAAATATAATTGCTATATAATATTTGTACTATTTATTTTTCATCTCATGTCATTTCATTTCATGTGCAGTTAAACTAAAGAATACATATTGTATATGTAATTTACGTCAAGTCACATATGTGTGGACTATTAGTGAATTAAGAGCAACTATCATGACGATTACTGTCCTAAATCCACCCTCTTTATGTACAGTCAGTATAGCAGAACAAATCATTTTTTAAATAATTCATTCACAGTTAGACATATAAGTTTAGATAACAGAGGGCAATAGGGATAAATATGGTTAACAAAAATGAATATCTTCTTTGTTAACACTGAAAGACAGTAATATTGTGACATTGCTCTTTGTCTGTTTTGTCATTGTATCACTTGGTTGAGGAATCTCACGGAAATAGACAATGAGCGTTGAAGGGTTCCAGGATAAGAGCCGAATGTATTTGATCACATTTGCTTCACATTTAGATGTGGTAGATTGGTGATGCTTCACACCCTGAACTACACACTGAACTCTATGAAGTAAAATGCATATTTATTATCAGGACTTTGTTCATTTGTTAGTGTGCATAAAAGTGTAGAGAGAAAATAGAGGAGTTTAGATATACAAAGATGGATTATGACAGTTTGTTTTTAATAATTAGATGGATAAGACAGTAAATGTGAGTCCAATAATAATTCACCTATCTGATTTTCACACACCTATCTCTCTTCTCTTTCCCCTCTTATCATAAATGCATACAGATATGACTGTTAATCTCTGTTTCGATGAATTCTCAGTCTAAAGTCTCATTTGGTTTAATATTTTACTTCTTCATTTTCTCTAAATTTGGCTGTAGATTTCAGATAATGCTGGCATCTTTAAGAGAAATAACGGCAAAAACATAACAGGATACATTTAGTGATTCACTCAGTTATACTAATAGATAACATTTTTATTTTAGTTTTTTAATGAGCAGTTTTCTACCATTAGATTCAGGCATTTCCAGTTGGGGCTATCACCAACATTCCACAATCATGCACAAGCATTTTTCAAATTGGGGGGTACACCAGTGGCCATGGGACAGGTCACTTCTAGCAGAGTATTCAGCAGCTCACAAAAGATGAGGTATTTTTAGGGCCGACTTTCGGCCACAAGCAGATGAGGATCTCTAAAGGGAAGTTTGAGAAACCCAGGCAGTCGGAATACCTTTTCTACAGTCTCTAGAAACTTCACACAGCCACAAAAATAGCACCAGCAGTTACTGTGGCCTCTGATAGACTTCCATGCAACTCCTCTGATGCGGTAGTACACTCCAGGGACTTCGCTTGCTCAAGGCTGCCATGTAGTCGGATAAGCTGCCATGCCTCTTTTGATTGGAATAAGAGGCAAATCAATGTAACTTGGTGGAGATACTTCCTTTTCTCACCACCGACAAGGTCAAGAAACATCTTATGCAGTAATAATCTTTACTGCTACAAATCAAATATGCTGATTATATATATTTTTTTTTTTAAAAATTGCCCTATCTGAAGATTTCTGTCAGGTCTTGTAAATAGGCCCACAAATACAAGAAACCCATCAGGGTCCTGTTTTCCCAAAGGTTTAGGAAATCACCCCTTTGTCATCGAAGCAATGGAGAACTCGTCAGAGCAGTCCCGCTGGGTGTCCCCGTCGCTGGTCAGCGGAGACCCCATGGGCCCCTTCTCGGCAGAGCAGGGCCTGCTGCCTCCAGGGGACGAGGCCGAGGCCTTCTACTCCACGTCCGAGGCCGACTTCACCAGCCTGCCCTCCTACTTCTCCAGCGGAGGCCAGGGCCGGGCTTCCGCCTCTTACAGACATAGCCCAGGTGTGACGAATGCACACACACACAGACACACACACACCCCCCCACACACACACACAGACACACACGCGCACACACAATGTGTATGAGGAGATCTGTCTAAGACAGTGTGTGTGTGTGTGTGTGTGTGTGTGTGTGTGTACACTGTCTAAGACAGATCTCCTCATACACCTTGGAGAGTGCATAGTAGCTTTACTCAGACTGTGACCTCAGACTCATACTGACTGAGACCTCAACCTTTGACGGTTGGTTTGTGGTTGTAGCAGTATGCAAAATGCAATGTTACCATTGCGATGCAATACTTCATTGTCCTTTTCATTTCCTTCATTGTCTTGAGAGGGTTTCTCTTCAGTGTTAGTTCCTGTTGTTTGTTTTATATCATGAATTATGCCGTTTGTTTTCTATCTATCAATTAGATATCAGTGGACCACTGTTGAGACTGGACTGTTTTTCTTTCCTTAATATGTTTTTTTGTTTGCCTCCCCCCCCCCTCCCACACACACACACACACACACACACACACACACCCTTTTCATCCCCCAGTGCGGCAGTTGTACTCCTCCTCCTCTCTCCTGAGCAACATCCAGTGGCTGGACGGGCCGGGGGGCCACTCGCTGAGCTCCCCCTACAACCCCTCTTCCTCTGGCTGGGCCAGCGGACCCTTCCCCAAGACTCCGCTGTACTCCCATCCCTCCGCCTCCCTCTATACCACCAGCGCCACCTCCTCCTTCAGCTCCCCCAAGGAGGACTTCCCCTCGCCGGGCCGCGATGGCAAGGAGAGCCCCAGGCTCCAGGAGGCTCTGAAGGCCGAGCGGCTGAGCCCCATGGGAGGAGGAGGTGGGGGCGGTGGCGCCGGCATCGGCACCAGCACCAGCACCGGGGGCAGCTTCTTCAATTTGACCTCCACGGCCGGGGGGATGTACACGTCCTCCCCCCACCTCCTGGGGCCCTACAGCTCCTACATGAGCTCTCAGCAGGACTACAGCTCCCCGGGCCTCTACTCCTCACCTGGGGGCTGGATGAGCCCTTCGGCCTACTCCCCTAAATTGCGCAACAAGATGCGACTGTCTCCACCAGGTAATCTGGTGCTTGTCTTACTGTCAAAGACTCCCTCTTATAGACTCATACTAGTACTTTCAGACACTGTCAAGTAAGACTATTTGTGTGTGTGTGTTCGTGTGTGTGTGTGTGTGTGTGTGTGCATAGTAGCATAGTAGCATATAGCAGCTTGTCTAGGCATGTATGTCAACACAAACATGTGTATGCTATGTGTGAAAGTGTGTGTGCGCGTGTATGCGCGTGTCTGCCTGTGTGTTGTATACTCAGTACATGTGTCTTTGCTGTTTTTCAACAGAGGCTCGAGAGTGTGTGAACTGTGGCGCAACTACCACCCCTCTCTGGCGGCGAGATGGTACCGGCCACTACCTCTGCAATGCTTGCGGGCTGTACCACAAAATGAACGGCCAGAACAGGCCTCTCATCCGTCCAAAGAAGAGATTGGTATGGACATAGGATTAAGCCAGAAAGTCAGTATGCTGACATTGTGACCATTTCAGCTCAAGCATCAATAGCAGATGTGTACACCAAAGTGTAGCTAATACTATATAAATCTATATAGGGTAATGCCAGTTGTCCTTTATCAGAGCATGCACTTGCATCATGACCTCTGAAAAGTGTAAGGAGATAAAGTACTCATCCCTCCCCTGCATGGTCATGTATGCCATTACCTTTCCAAGGTGCAGGTTTTAAATGTAAACTGCAATATGTGTTTTGAAAAGTAATGACCACGTCTCTGTCCACCCCTCTCGTAGATTGTCAGCAAGCGTGCAGGAACTCAGTGCGCTAATTGCCACACGAGCACCACAACCCTGTGGAGACGCAACGCCAATGGCGAGCCCGTGTGTAACGCCTGTGGCCTCTACTTCAAGCTGCATAATGTGAGTGATAAAGCACTTATCACTTATCACTTAGAAGATAAAAGTGTCATATTTCTACTACTGCTTCAACTGTAATTACCACTGGCTGTGGCTAGACTAACACAGCCCTTATCACAACTTCCACCACTTCACACATACAGTACACAGTCAGTCTTAATACTGGGGTTACTGTTATGGCATATCTAAAAATATTACCAATAATGGCTTACTGTACGTGTGTATTCACATTGAAACAAACCACCAAAATTCCTTGTTTTTTTTTTAACATACATTGTATAGGTGAACAGACCGCTGACCATGAAGAAGGATGGCATTCAAACGCGGAACCGCAAAGTGTCAAACAAAAACAAGAAGGGCAAGAAGAATGCTCCCATGGATGCATATGCTGACCTGGTCCACGGACCCCCACATGACGACCTGGGGGGGCACTACTCCCTCTCCCAGGGACCGCTCCTGTCTTACGGCCACCCCTCACACTTGCTCCCCCCAGGCGCCAGCCTGCACCCCTCAGCCAGCCTGCCGTACTCCCACCACCCAAACTCGGGCATGGTGCCCACCCTGGTGTGAAGGGCCGACACAGGAGGAGTGCACAGCATCAGGACTGTGGACACGGACACAGATGAGAGCGCACACCGTCTGCTGCCGATGTATGTACACAGATGAATGCATTAAGAGAACTGTAGGCCCACCGAAGACCAAACACTGAAGCTGGATGGTGAACATTCTTTGGCTTTCTGGAGGGATGAATGTATGTTTATTCTACCAACTTTTTTCCATTTGTTTTTCATAGCATGTGAAGCTTAATATTTTATGAAGTTTGATAGTTATCTGATAATATGATCTCATCTTGTCCTAAAGATTCATTTTTTAAAAAGGAGGACAAATATTTTTACTTCAAAAAACAATGTACAAATGAAGAAGTAATTCACTTAGAAATATGTGCCTTTTCCAACTGTAGACTGTGAAATGCAGATATGAATATTGTTTTGTGAAAGATATATGTTCTTGATGTAGGCCAGCGTTTAATATAACGTATATTGAAAGCTTACAGGGATACATCACATTGATATATTTTTGTAAATATGAAGTGCTGATCTTTTAAAAAGCTGTGAACGTTGATTGAATTAATAACATATTGATATACCTTAACAGTTGTGTGCTTTTCATGCAAAAGGATTAAGAGGTATAATTCACAATTACAGTATGCACCTCAGTCTACATTTTTTCAACAACAACAAAAACATCAACCTGTGGTCAGTGTCAAAAAGTTCATCAAACAATGAAGGCCACAAATGCTGTTCTGTTGAAATCTTAAACTGCCGAAACATGAAAAATGAAACACACACACGCACACACACACACACACACACACACATACACACACACACACACACACACACACACACACACACACACACACACACACACACACACACACACACACACACACACACACACAGGTCAATGAGAATAGAAAACGGGTGCACGGAAAATTGCCACAGTTCTTCAGTTAAGTTTTATACAAATGATTGGGCTGACCTCAAAGCTTGCCATTTATTTCAATGTGTAAATGTCATTTAAATTTTTCGCACTGTTTCAGGTGCAGCGCTCACAGGCTATCTGTGTGCACATTGTCATGACTCCCACGGGCCCCATAATGGTGTCATTGTTCGAGCGTCTCCAGCGCCAAGCCTCTGCCAGGCGGTTAGGATGAGGGAGCACCGGACATGCAAATTCACCACTTTCCATAAAGCTGTCGGAAAGTGACTAAACATTTAACAAGCCTCGCGCCAGTGCCAAGTGTGCTAAATTTAGATAGACGCACGGCTATGTGCACGAGCCCACTGTATTGACACAGCGGACACTGTTAGTCAAGTCTGAAGTGTGCATTCACCATATTAAAGTGAGTGCATAAAGTCATAGAGGGAAGTGCTACTACACAGTGGAATTAACTCTAATGAGAGACTCTCGACCTTTACGGTGTGACTAATTAAATGCTAGAATAGCCTTGGAATTAAAATTGGGTGACACAAAATGAAATAGTGATTAAAACAAGTCCCTGTTTCTTCTATCTGTAGCCTACTGACCACTGACCAGTTCATGAAGAAATGAACGCAGTAGGTGTTTTCCCTGTTCTCTATTGTCAGCTGGAGTTGCCAGTTGGAGGGGAGCCATGACCTTAAAATGTGCCTTGGGGTCCTGATGCGTTCCTACCATGTAGTAGAGCAAGGGGGTCTCTGAGTCCGGCGTCTGCAGAGACATAGATAGCTTATCATCAGAGAGTCACACTCTAAACGCCAACTAGCAGCCAAACAGGCGCTCGCTCACAAATGCTACATCACTCCTGGTGCACAGGTACACCCACTATAGCATCAGTTAGATGACCTCAAAAGCCTTTGGGGGGGGGGGGGGGGGGTACTATTAAGGGGGGGGGGGGGGGGGGGGGGTACTACTAAGAGCAATGGAAAACAAAAAAAACTTCTCAAAATGTGAATTGGAATGCCTCTGCTGTGTCACATCACCTATTAAATTCAATGAGTCAATTTGGTAAAGTCCACTAAACTGATAATGTGACCCTTTATATTTACAAAGACTGATGAGAACTTTTTATTCACTTGTTGGTGAGTGCTATTCAGGAATGAGACATATGGTTTGGAACTTGAGGTTTTGTCTTCAACTGAATAATTACCATGCTGAATCATAACCATGCAAAAAAGGGCTTTCGTTTTCATCAAACAAAATGTAATAACTCAGACAACGTCTCGCCCAAGATACTTGCACAGCCACACTGCACCACCGACTTGCTCAAGTTTTCCTGAATAGTAATTAATTAATAACCATAATGACCCTAGTCATCAGCACTCTCTGCTTGAAAGCACACTCTACTGAAGAGGACGTGGCAAATCACAGATACACTCCATTATCAACCCAGCCTTCTCCATAATCTCACTTCTCTCGGACTCACAGTACAGGTCTCACGCTGAAAGAGGCATTCCTACCAATGCGAGGCAAGAATCAGTTTATTATAACATGATCATTTGCCCACTCGGTTTCGTATGTGTGGTGATTGGCACGAGGACAGTTTTTCTCGCTCTCTGTTTTTTAGGAACGAGAGGGCCCAGGAGTGGTCACTGCATGGGGCCGACTTGCTTTCAACATGTCGCTGTGTTTGAGCAGGCTGGTGCTGTGTGGGGGCAGGCTCTGCATGGCCCTGACTGTGGTTTCAAAACTGGGGAAATGGCTCCGAATGACAGAGAGAGATTAGAAAACCACAGGTTCTGTCTGTCTTGGGTTCAAGGGCATCCGTTACAGCCAAGTACCTCAGTTTATGTTCCTCCTCAGTCTGGCTCTCTCTAGTGTGTTTCTGAAATGCTGATTTAAACTCCTCATCATCAATAGCCTGTCTGACAGATCCCTATTAACAGATCATGGATTCTGTGTCTCCACGCTGGCCTTGCATGTAAGTTGTTTGATTAGCATGGCCTTGGTTTGTCCAGTTTAGTCATCTCCCAAAAGTGACATTCTATTACATAAATGAATAATTAATAAATTCAATTAAAGAATGAAAGAACCTCATGCAAGTGTGTTATCTAAAAAAAGACGCTGAATGTTTTTATTTCTACATAGTCCAGAATAAAAGATTTCAAAGACCAAAAATTCTCTTTGAGCATGCAAATGCCATGCATGTTTTGAAACAGAATAAAACATTTACATGCCTGAAGGAATGTCTCCCATTTGGTTTCCTGCCATATGTCCTTGCCGTGTCTGATCTTATGCATTATGACTGACTGATTCATAATACCTCAGTAATAATGGGCAGGTCTATAGGACTATATAGGACTATAGGCTGAGGAGGTAGTGGACAGACTTCCTTTCTTTCAGACCTTCGCACAGGTAAGGTACACACTTTCCAAGAGTGTGCACTGTTTGGGAGTTGCACTTGATAGAGGTCCTGAGGAGATCAGTGTGTATTCTACTTTTCAAGTGAACATCTCTGTCCAGTAGCCTACTTAAATTAACAATTTAATAAATTAACAAAGAAACTATCAAAATGCATGATAGGCCACGGACAGTGAAGATGGTTACAGGAAACCAGAGGAGTAGCATCACCTTCACCATCAGAGTTGTGCAAAGAGTGAGACTTTACTTGAAACATTTACTAGAAGTTGCAGTTTTTGTTTTCAACTCCTTACACACAAAATCTTCCTGTCGCACAATTTTTTAAACCTGTCACTCAAACACCATTGATAATACCATATAGAATATGCGAAACCACACATAACTAATTCTCAGTCGACCCCCCTCCACCCCGCCCCCCGCCCACACAAGTCAATTTCATTCTTTGGAAATTCAGCTTCTTCAAAAATATGCTTGATTACTACTACATGGCCTTTGATTTTGCTTTTTTTTTCTGGCGTGCTATAAAATACTCAGCCACTCAACATTCACAACAGAAACATATAGGGGATATAAATGTTTGGTTTCAATATTGCTTACATGTTTACTGTGTATAGGCTATTTCAACTTCTCTCTGAAGCTTACTTCCTCTTGAATGGAAATATACTGTACATAGAAGCTCATGAAAGACATAAAAGCTTTAGGTTTAGAGCAAGTGTGTGCATGATGTATCCAAAAAAAGTGTTCACATGAGTCAAATGCTTGCTTTTGAGATGTGTTTAATATAAGAGCCATTTTGTATTTTGTTTCAGCAATAGCTGGATTTGTGTGTAGAGCTTTGAGAAAAAGACAGAGCTAAGTGTCAGTTGTAAAAAACTGTTAAGATCTTGGCATATCCTATCCTGACATCTTTCATTATGAAAGTGACATGCCAGCTGAATGGTACATCAGTTATCAGTATGATGATGGGCACATGATGGGCAAGACATCTCTCATAAGATACCTAGATAACATCTCATGGCCAAAGCTAATAAGATGTCATTACACATGATCAAGAGCTGTCTGAAAATCACTAATAACTAATGATATCCTCACCAGAGAAAGTGTATCCAAGTTAAAAGCTCTGGTTGAGAGCGCAAGATGCTGTGGCTGAAAGGTAGACTATGGCCTACACATTTTTTAATTTTTAAATGGTTTATTTGCAGACTGATTATTTAGCATGCATAAATCTATACCTCAGAGCAGACTAAGCCTTGTCAAAGCCCTGTGATCTTTGGCGCCCCCCTGAGGGTGGCCCAGACCATGGGTTAGGAACCAGGGGATCAGTGGTCAGCCAGTTAGCGTCGTAGTTGTCCAGTCAGCTGTCACCATCTTTAAAAACTGGCGCTCGATGTGCGCTCACTTCCGGTCTTTTTTTCAGAAGCAAGTTGGCTGCCATATTTGGTGGGCAAGAGTATGTTGTCTAGGTGTTTCCAAGCAGCCATTCCACATGGATATCAATTGTGGACATCTGTATGGCACCTACTTGGCTTGTTTGTGAAAATGTGGACAGAAGGGAGTTAGACACCATTTTTAAAGACGTTGCAGTCAATTAGGTAGATTTTTGCATGAGGTTGCTAGCCTAGCATCACCAGCTGCAATTGAAGCAGTACTTGATAGTGATCTTCAGGTCTATATATTACCTCCATAGTCTATACCAGCAACTGCTATGACATGTTTAACTGTTAGTCTTATGCCTCAAGAGATAGATTACGCTCTGTTCTCAATCTTAGATTATCCATCTCTTCCTGCCTTCAGAGTTTATCCCCAGTATATCCATCTCTTCCTATACTTTCTCCTCAAATATGTGCATAGAGAACAGTCCAAGACAAAGACCATATGAAGTGATTGCCCCCCTCTGGTGAACTGCATCACCACAAACAGAAAATAATTCAGAATGAGGCATCTTAAATAGAAGCAAACTGAGAGCAGGATGTTTGAACACCAGTGTGGATATTGAGAGAATCACATTAGAGAAAAGTTGAGAACAACTCCCTGCATTTGAATTTTACACCGACCAGCTTTCTATGTGGTGTCTCAACAAAAGTTCACTTTTTATTTATTTTTTTTCAAAAGGAGTTTGTTCAAAATAACTACATAATTTAACAAAAAAGATGCTACACATTAGTCACACAGAGGACAAATACCTAGCATTCAGACAGTGAATAATAATCATGACTGCCAACATAAACATTTCTGAGATCCTTACACAAACCCTCACATTCAAAAAAAAAAAAGGGGAAAAAAGAAAAGTAAAGAAAGAAATAACGTGGGCATCTGTCTCTGAATGATAACAGAATAATCGTATTTCTCCCCCCATCATATATAAAAATACAAAAACACTTGTCGGGTTTCATAGCACAATAAGACGGTAATTAATAAACACTGTATTAATTTAATTCATTTCAGGCAAATCCCAACATAGTTTATGAAAAAGGCTGACAAATGTAGTAGAGTCTCAAGAATTACACGAGTGTTTGAAGCTTTCAATCAATCTTATGGGGTACAAATCTGATTAGATTAGATAAACAACATCTGCACAGCTCTTCAATGATTCAAAAGATCATTTCCAACTGGCAATAGGAATTCACCAGTACTGCCATGGCTAAAAGAGAAATGAAGTCCTCAGAAAAGCTAAATCTACAGTGTCCACATCATGCAAGTTATTAAGACCACTAGAATAGTGTCATCCTCCCAGGGACAATAGTCTACACGAAACCTTGTGTTTGTGCCCTTTTTAGAAAACAACGTATTCAAGCTTGTACAGGTAGATTTAGCTCAAAAGAAAAAACAAACATGTTTTTTTTTTTCATCTGATTATTATCCTAAGCGTCTTAATGTTTGAAGCACTTGAAACCACAAAGCAGGAGCCGAGAGAGCACACATACTCACTCACCCACAACTTTCACTCAAACATCTGGTGTGATCTCCCAACCTGCATCCTTGGGACTAGCTGAGGTCTTTAAGTCTACAAGAGCCATTCACATTCAGAGCTTTAACATCTGAGGGATGTGAGGATGTTCTCTGTGTGAGGGAATGGTCTGAAGCCAGGAAGAATGCCAAAAGAAAAATAAATAGGAAATAAACAGAAAAGTTATCAAATGCATGAGATCATCTTCTATAAGTTGAAAAGTTACTATCGGTATGACACAATTTCGATTACTTTTTGAAATTAGGCTACGCTTGCCTTTTTTATTGACAAAAATGAAAAACAAAAGAGAAAACCCATTTTTTCCATGATTTTTAGCAACTACTTGTTAAGAATGATTAAATAGAGGGAAATGCATATAAAATATACACAAGAGACACTTAAATTATACAATTTGGGAAAATAGAGGTCCATGTTCATCTCAGTCAAATCCAAATAGTACTTCCAGCAGGCAATTTTTCATCACTGCCGTTGATACACTTCAACATCACTGAAGTGATGGAATCTACCATCAAAATGCATATTTTTTTTCCTCAGTCAGCACAATGTATATTTTTCAGCACAACGGTTTTACCAGAGTGAATCAAATATTTTTTTTTATTTTTTTTTAATTGCTGTTACTTTGAATTAGCCATGTCTTCTCTGTGTAACCATTTCCTCTAGTATAGCCATACACAAATGGTAGGGAGGTCAATATTCTCATTAAGTCAGAGTCAAGTCTAATGTGGAGAGATACAGAGATTGGCAGCAAATTGGGAGGATGGTCAATGTCCTGTCGCTCACCTACCCACCAACCCCACTTCCTTCCCCTGTCCTTCAAAAATACCAGCTGGTCTATAACTGCTATCGTCGAGGGTCACTGAGCCACGGGCCCACGTCTCCTCCTCAGGGCTGGATACAGACAGAGAGCTGTCCATGTTCTTGGCTGCATCTCTGGCCGAGTGGCCCGTAGATGGTCCATCTATGAGTCCAGTTAAACTACGTGAGGAGTTCTCTTGGGGCCTCGGCCGTCTCTCCTGAGAGAGGAACACCGGCTGCTGGCCCAAGTGGCCACCGGTTCCCCTTGCCAACACGGTATGAGGTCGCTCGTAGGGCTTAGCGTAACTGGTCGTCTCTTCTACATCAGAATCGCTATCAGAGTCAATGGATATGGGTTCTTGATAAGAGCCGGGTTTCGGCGTGAAGGCACTGTTGCTCGGCTTGTTTAGACTACCCTGTCCTGCGATCACAGGCTGCCTGATGACAAAGTGTTGGATTGCTTTGGCATTCTCACTGTGATGAAAGCCTCCAGCATCCTTCAATCTGGATTTAGTAATCTTTGAGAGCCTGCTGTCGTCATCATCCGTGCCCTCGAAATACCACTGCGGGTCAAAGTCCAAGTCGTGCTTGACTTGGTTGACAGCACGCATGTTGAAGCCGAGCAACACAACAGCCTTCCTCGTGACGAAGTCTCGCTCACATGAGCGGCGCCGGTTGGCAAAGTGGCTGGAGACATCAGACTTCCATAGCCAGAGGCTGGCCGCGAGCTTCTCCACCTCGCGCTGCGACGGGTAAGGGTGGCAGTTGAAGTAGGCAGTGAGAAAAGCCTTACGAGCCTCATAGGTCTTCTCCGCATGGCCTTTGGGATCCAAAGCCAACACAACAGGTTCCTCGGGCTTCTCCACAAATATAGTGGGGTAGCACCTGGTGTGGTCCACCATTTTCCTCTTTTTCGCGTCCAGACCATCAGGCGGAGGCAGCTCACGTTTCAGAGTCCCTATGCCTGGGGGGCGCAAGGTGGCCACAGGCTTGGTGCCCTGACCAGCCCTAGCAGTGCTAGGCCTGGCTGTACCTCCCTGAGACTGTGCCACGCCTCGACAGTGCACCAGGTGCAGCGTGATGGTGGAGGCAGTCATGGTGCTTGTGTATACACCGAGGCAATGGATGCACTTGTAGGTCATCTTCTTCTCCACAGGGTGCATTGTCTGGATCACCTGGTGACGCTCCCGCAGATGGAGAGACAGGGCTTCAGAGATGGGCCCTTTCAGGATGGAAAAGCAGAGGGGGCATAGGGTCTTGCCGACCTCCGTCTTAGGTGTCAGACTCGCTGGAGGCACCTTTGGGGCCGGTGACTCGTGCTGACTGTCTGGTATCTTGACATGCACTTTCTTGGCTTCAGACAAATGGCTCTGACCTGTGGCGGACGGTTCAGAGGCGTCCTTCATGTTGTAGGTAGTAACGATCAGCTGGACGTTCTTGGGCTTGCCAAGAGCAACAGTGAGGTCAAAGGTTAGAGGAGACTCGCCAGGAACAGTCTTCGTGTCCTCGGGACAACACTGGCGTTTGTGTGCTACAATTTTCTCCACTTCGTTGAACGTTGTGTAGCACATCGGGCACGAAAGCCCGTGGACCAGCAGGTGACTCAGTAGTGTGTCAGTGGGCAGGTAGCGGTTGCAGTACAGACACTTGCTAGTAAAGTTATGGATCTTCATGATGTACTTGGCCATCACTCGCACCTTCTCTGCCTGGTGCTCCTTCTCAAAGTGGGCACTGTATGCACTCTCTGGGAAGAGCTGACTGCACACTGTGCAGATCTTCCACTTCTGTGTTTGAGCAGTAGACACATTATGCGGCTTCTTGACCGGGATGGGATCACACACGCCCAACAGTTTTGCACTGTCAGCAGGGCCCATACGGATAGGCTGCCCCATAGGAAGCTTATACCCTATAGTATTTTGCTTCAAGTGATCCAAAACTGGTATCCCCTGCATTTTGGGAGGGACCATGCGGTTCATCTGCTGAGGTGTCTGAGGTCGCCAACCTCCAGAGGTCATGACCGCTCCTCTTGACAAACCTGCCTGATATGAGGGTCTGGACACGGGGATGTTAGTGTGGCCAATCAGTGCAGTGACTTGGTATCCAATCTTCTCATGGAACTCGACCACGTGCTGCACCAGTGCCTCATAGGAGCGTGGTGCAAACTGACAGATCTTGCACTGGATGCCATTTATGCCAGCACCAGAGCCATTACCACCTGACTTGTTCTCAGAGTCCGTGTCCACATAGGCCTTAGCCACATGCTGGAAGTGCTCGCGATAAATATGCCGACGCACTACGTTGTACAGGGGGTCTTGGTAGGTGCACGTCTTGCAGAAGTACACAGCCTGGAGTGAGCCGTCCTTCATCGCCATCATGTTGGCCTGGTTGGACGTCATGGTCTGACGGAAAGCATTGTTGGCCGCATGGAAGAGCCGCACATGAGTCTCCAGGGACCTCTTGTTGCCGCTGTACATGCAGTAGGGGCAGTTGAGTAGAATGTGCTTCTCGTAGTCCTGCCTGTGCACATTGCGGAAGTGGTTCTTGTATCCCGAGAAGTATTTGGAAGAGAACGGGCACTCTGAACAGCAAAACTGCTTTGATCTGTAGTCCTGTAGGACATTGCAATCACAAGAGGGGGGGGAAAAAAACTATCAATCAAAAGAAAGATCTGCACACTGTGACGCTCCCATAAACTTAATTCAGTAAACTTTCGATCATATAGATCTTTGTCAGGAAAAAAATTATAATAATTCAATGTCATTAACTAGGCAAAGTTATAAAACTGGTTTGATTAATTTTGCCAACATACCAAATATCACTCAGTCACAGAAAATAAATACATTTTGACTTCGATTCATACCTGTGGTTTTTGTGGATACCACAGACAGACATCGTCCCAGCCAAGACTCTTCACATAATGATCATCAGGACCAAACTCCTTGAAATCCTGTGCATAACAAGGAAATATTTAACATAATACCTCATTCAATGATATACATTTGCACTGACATATTTAACACCTGTGACATGACAGCAAGGGTTGCATTTTACATTTTCAATGTCCTAAATGTCAGACCTCTGTACTTTATGTCTAGCCTGGACCTTTGCATTTGAAACTTAAACAGAGTACCAAAAATAACACAATCTTATGATTTTACCTCAACATGGTCCTTGCAGTACTCCAATCCAATGTCAACAAGCACTTTTTTCACCGACTTCCTGGCCTTTCGTATCCTGGTGAGGTTGTTCACCGGTAGCTGAAACATCTTTGCTGCTGCTGGGGAGCAAAAAAAACCTCACGATTACAGGGTGCAGTTTCAGTTATTATAGTTATTCAGCTACACGACATACGAGAGAGGATAATCAAGTAAGGTTTTGCCATGTTTTCTTCCCCCCGCAGAGTCAACAGGGAGCATAACAAACTCGGCAATTGTGCTGTGATACAGGCAACAAGGGGCCATTATGAAACCGATTTTCTTTTAACCAGCGGTGTGCATGCTCCCGCCAGAAAGTCATGAACTCAAAACTCAGAATAATGGAGTTCTGTACGAAGATTATTAACTCTGGTAGGACACATGTAGTCTAACAACGGACTAGTTTTAAGGAAACGGCAACAAAGCAGTGCATTGCAAAAAATAATCACGAACTGTTACTTCGCTTATCCAGCGCTGCTTAGTTATCTGATAGCAAACGCTAACGTTACTTCAGCTAGCTCACTACATTATTGAACATCTAAAAAATGGGGAGATGCAATCAACGACAGGCCAGTTGGCTAAGGAAATAGCTAGTCAACACACTTACGCTAACGTTATTTCTCTGCAACAAAAGGGGAAAACGGCTATCGCTGGCCGCTGGCTAGTGGCTAGCGAACACCAGCTAACTGACTAGCTATATGTCTTGGATAGCAATGGGTATGTCACTGCGTATAACATTAGAGTTGCTATTGTAGCTAAAGCAGGCCAAACCTACGTTAGCTGCCTGGCTAGGTCTCAATCTATACATCCAATCTAATTGTTCTAACTCGTAGCTGGCAGCAGACGCTAACGTGAGCATCCAAATGACGAGAACACTTTCAGTTTGATGGACAGTGAACTAATCACACATTAAACTTTCACCTCGTGCCCCTGATTGCCATAACAATTGTATCTCGCGGGCTATCTTAGTTTAGATGGTGTTTACAGTAACGTTAGTCAAGCGATTCAACCCCGAAAACTGGCAGACAATGCTTTATGTTACGTACTGAAAATAGCTTTACTATTATCTACCTCTCTTTCTTGCGGGACAGCAAATATTTCACCCCTCAGGGACAGTACGTTACTCCATCCAAACCGCAGGACAGAGGAGACCGACTCCAGTTTATTGTGTCCAACCCGGTGCTGCAGTTGTCCTTCGTCTAAACTCGGCTGCCGGTGGGGCTGAGCAACTCATCCTGATCATCTGTGCCATGTGTTTCAGTAAATGAAATATGCCCAGTTGCTGAGGTGCACGCTGGCCTGTGCGAAGCAGTGTGTTGTTCTACAGTGGTCAGATTGTCCTCAAATCAAATACACAACGAAGAAGCATCATTGACGGCAAGTTTTCCTATATCGAGACCATTCCTCATCATGGCTCGGGCCAAGCCTGTCCAAAATGGCGAATCGAGTACAGCGGAAGTGACATATATTTGTGTAAAACTTAAAAGAAAAAATCTCGTATCCAGATGCAGCGAGCGCGAACTTGTTCTAAACACAGAGGTGGATGGACACCGCAGTAAATAGCGACCTCGTTATCGGCTACATTTGTATCAAACAAAGTAGCGTGTCCCCGGCCGAGAAGAAACATAAGAAAAACACGACTGGCCAGCAAACATTGCCGATTTGCCAACACCGCCAGTAGGGGGGTATGGTTTACTCAGACATCAGCATTATTTCATACATTTATTTATCATAGCCACCTCAAACACCACGTGCAGACAATCAGAGTGCCGTTTATTAACTTCATTAAATGATACTTTTCTCTTTAGTCTGGCAAGTCCAAACAAATAGGCCAGGCATAGTTTAGGCATTAATAAGCTGGCATTTATATTGGCTATCAACTGGACTATGGGCCTACCCTCTAGGCCTATTCTGCATGTGGTCAATTACCATAGTTATGGCGTAGTCAGTTTGCTGATAGCTATAGCAAAAAGTGAAACCAAAATCATAAACACGAGAGCTGTACATAAATTAATGTTACATGGATGATGCCCTGGCTGATTGCCATATAGGTTAATCAATTGGCTCCATCACTTCCAACACCACAGTACGAGGTCCAGACATCACAAGCTTTCTCAGTGTACGGTAATCCAGATGGAGGACACTGCGCCCATTCACTTGGCAGACAAACTGACGCACCTGCACGGGTGAGACAACAGAATAAGAGAAAAGTTGATGAGCATTTGTTTGGTGTGTGTGTGTGTGGGGGGGGGGGGGGGGGGTATATATTCTACCTTAACCCCAGCAGTTGCTGCAGGACTGCTGGGATCCACAGCTTGCACATAACACGGGGATCTTCCCCTAACCACAAAACCCCAACCCAAAGCATCTCCCAACACCTGTGAACATACACACACACACACACACACACACACACACACACACAAATACACACATTCATCGAGAAACATAGTCATGGAATGATCAGTGGAGATGTATAACAGTCATTTTTCTGTCATTTATCAGGAAAAAAAGTAAACACACGTAAGAATAGTCTTGCTAAATCTTACCGTTAAAACCCTCCTGAAGAAAGGAGCACCAGGGGACAACAGTTCCTCACAGGTGACATTTCTCCTCAGCACTGTCGACATTAGGACACAAGTGGTCAGTGAAAGAAATCCACAGTCATGAAAAAAAAAATATTGTGGTAAATGTTTATTTCTGTGTTGTGCACTGTATCTCTACTGTGGTGTGTCATGTAAACTCATGAAGCACCTGATTTGGGGTTGCACCTCACCACAGGCCCTGAGGCGAGGGAGTGGGCATGACTGTAACTGCCAGTGACTGGCTGATTTGTCAGGCTGCTCCGACGCGATCCTGATGCAGTCTTCGGTTCAGAGGGCTGAGCTAGAAATATCAGCAACGGTATAATAACTACAGTTTTTCAGTTTGTCGTCAATGTCATTTATTAGTGAAGAGTTAATCGCCTTCTCCCAGCAGCTATCCCTCCCATAACCTGGTAATTGTTTGTGTCAAGCTTGACCAATTCCACAAGAAGCGATTTTACAAGAAGCCACATAGTTGCCAACTGCATTACTCTTCACAATAAATTAGCATCTACAGTTTGATACTAACCCTTACCGGTGTGGCAGGAATGTTGGAAAATTAACATTCTAAAGAATATCTTGGTTCAAGAATTTAAGAACCTTGAATGTTGCGGAATGGAATCTTGTGTTAGAATGTTCAAAACCCACCCTTTTAATGGTACTAATAATTGGTGATGCTAAACACTATACACACTTGACAAGAAGGTGGTGTTTCCATGTGTGGAGGGGTTCTTGCGCAGCATGAAGGGGCTTTCAGCTCCTTCCTCCTGCCTCGATGGAGCCACACCCTCCTCTTCACGCTGGTTCTCGTTCAGCAGCTCCGAGAGTCGGCGGCGGCGGCGGAAGTTAATGCAGAATTTGTACAGGAGCCCGCTGTCAAAGAAGTGGTGCTTCAGAGAGACTATATAGGGAAGATAGCAAGAAGAGATCATATAGGAGAGAGGGATAGTTACGGAAAATAGAAGAGAGAATAATAAAGGAAGAAGTGGTAAGAATGAGACATGAAAGGAGAAATGTGGAGTCCGTAGAGGCAATATCAAATGAGGAGACTATTGTGTCTGCTGTTTGTGATGGTGGTGACTACCACAAATATGAGATGAAGGGGGAAGATCTTCCTGATATTCTCTGAGGGTGTGAAACATTAGAAATACAATGCTGAAAAGTTACTGGACATTTTCCATATGAGACAAAGAGGGTAGGAACGTTTCTGTGATTTTGTGGTTCTCAAAAAAACCTCAGAAACATTTCAACGTTCATGTTCTGCTTTGTTCACAGCCGCGTTGACCTAGCTCAGGAGGAGGCGGACAGTGTGCCCCACTGACCGTGCTGAATGATGCCTTGCTCCAGCAGCGCCCTGGACAGCTCCAGCCCCTGCCGACGGCTGGGCACCTCTCCGTTCTGGAGCAACCAGTCGATGAACTGGCAGCCGGGGAAAGAGCGCTCATACATCACCTCTTTCTCCTCCCGCAGCTGGAGGATGGAGTCCTTGCCGCCGATGAGGCTGTAAAGAGGCACAGGTGGGTGGAGGGGGAGAGAAGGTGTTGTTGTTTGTTGTTGTTGTTGTTGTTGTTGTTGTTGTTGTTGTTTTCACATCAAATTTTCCACCTTTTAAGGTGATGATAGTTGGGGCAACTATTGTAGCAATGTTGCCACGTAATAACAGGATAGGTTGTTAATGTTCTGATTGCATGATCAGTTGCCCTCTGATGATTTACATTCTCCAAATTAAAATGTGTTGCAAATATCAGTAAATGCCAGAAAATAGCATCAGTATCATAGCTCAACAACTTTGCCCTAAAAGTTGCATGTGTATCATCACCTTTAGTCTTTTTCATATTATTTTCTGTCTGTCTTTCTCTCTTTCTTTTTTTCACTTATTTGTTCCCTCTGTCACTCCACTCCCTTTTTTCATTTCCCTGATTGTGAAGTTTGTCTGACTCCCCACTTTTAATCTTTTGTGAGAGGTTCTTAAATTCAGTAATACTGTGCGACGTCTCATAAGTAGGCCTAAGTAATCCACACCAACCATTTCAATTTTTAACTAGTGCAGATGGATTTGTCCAATAACATGACAGAAACATTCAGTATCAAAGGGTATTTTACTAAATGAATTTAAGCTAACTCTTACTGCTCATAAAGACTCTGCCCACGCATGAAGATCTTCACTTCAATGTTGAAGGGAAATGTGCCATCATCCTTCCTGAAGCGGTACAACATCTTGGCGTCCTTGAAGATGGGGCTCTTGTCACACACTGTAGAAGCAAACACACACACAAGAAAACATTTTCTTGAGCTCAGGAAATAAATCACTCAGAATGTACAGTATATGGATGCAATCATACACTCTTCCTTTCTCACATCTATTGCTATGTCAGTAAAGTAGTTTTCTTTTTCTTTAAATTGACTTATGTTTTTCTTATAAGAAAACTGAGTATCTATTCTCCCATCCCTTGTATTCCATAAGAAATAAGATGTGTACCATGGTGAACAATGTCATGGTCTATCAAGTGTTGCATGAGCAGGATGGCCACTGGACGATTTGGTGCCTCTTTGTGGCTTACCAACCAATCAATGACCTCATGTGCTACAAAGCAGTTTGGGTAGTTACGCAGGTGGTATCTGTGCTCTTTTATGAGTTTGCCGTCATGCAGTCGTAGTCTGCAAAAGAGGAAAACAGGGTTTCACATTTTTAATTAATATACAACTGTAAATCATTGAAAGTTGAGATGTGGCAACAAAAATGCTGGAAAAGTTTAAGGGCGTGATTTTGTGATCAGAGGCAATGAACATTGTTCTAAAGGGTTGTTCTTATGTTTCTTAATCAGTCATAGATGTTTTGGGCTACATCCTTTAAACCAATGAGAGCGACTTCTGTCATTCCCTAACAGCCGTGCAGCATCAAACAACGTGTCGGTATTTTGACAGTCAGCGCATTCAAAGGAATCTGCTTGTACGCGAGACCGTGTGTATAACACAGGGATTCCACTAAACCTTCACTAAAGTCTGTGTGTGCCTAGAGTATAGCCTACATGCATCTGCATTCACCTACTGTTTGAAGTCACATAGCCAGAGGGAAACTAACTTCACCGTGGTCTCATAGGCAATGACAAAACTATTTATTACTTACACTGTTGACTGACAAAAACGAAAACATAGGCTGAATAAAAATCCTAAGTATATTTATTCCGCAGATGAGTTGTTTGGGACTTGTTGCTAAAGGCTGCTCGTGACAGTCTTCAGCAGTGCTTAATATGTGCCTTTTGCTTTACACCAGTTTTTCTCAGACAGTGGTGTATTTTTTTGTAGAGAGTAAGATAGTGATTTTTGGATCTTGCGCCAGACCACACTCGTTTTGTTAATTGACACACCCCTGGACACAATGTTTAATTAAAGTGGAGCACATGGCGAAAAATTCATCACTGAATTGAGTGTAAGATAAGCCCAAGCCTTGCGTTACACTTTGTGCCAGGTGTATGATAGGGCCCACCCAATGTCTTTTTCATGGAAGACCTTGCATATTTTAGGAAAACAATGACAGAATTATTTCTGCACCTATTAGTGTTTTTCCATAGAAAGATTCCAGGCGCTAAAATGGCCTGTCATCAGTCCAGACCTGTCAAATTGGGTTCATCATGGAATAACATGGACAACATGATTAGGAAGAGCCCAGACTGTTGAGCAGCTGAAATCCTACACTATATTGCCAAAAGTATTTGCTCATCTGCCTTGACTGACGTATGAACTTCAGTCACATCCCATTCTCAATTCATAGAGTTTAATATAATGTCGATCCACCCTGTGCAGATATAACAGCTTCAACTCTTCTGCGAAGGTTCCCATAAAGTTCCCAAACTGTTCCCACAAAGTTGGGAGCATCGATTGTCAAAAATCTCTTGGTTAATGCTGAAGCATTCAGAGTTCCAGCTCGGGGATGGCCTTCCTGTTCCAACATGACTGTGCACCAGTGCACAAAGCAAGGTCCATATAACATGGATGACAGAGTTTGGTGTGGATGAACTTGACTGGCCTGCACAGTCCTGAGCCTCAACCCAATAGAACACCTCGGGGATGAATTAGAGGAGAGACTGAGAGCCAGTCTCCTCATTTAACATCAGTGCGCTTCCGAAAGAATGGTCAAAAATGTTCATAAACACACTCCTAAACCTTGTGGAAAGCCTTTCCAGAAGAGTTGAAGCTGTTGTAGCTGTAAAGGGTGGACCAAAATCATATTAAACCCTATGGATTAAGAATGGGATGACTGAAGTTCATATGTGAGTCAAGGCAGGTGGGCAAATACTTTTGGCAATATAGTATATATCTGGCTGGAATGGGACAACATGTCCTTCTCAGAATTGGTCTCCACAACTCCTAAACATTTTCATAATGTTGTTAAATCAAGAAGTGAAGCACCAAAGTGGTAAACATGCCCTGTTCCCAACGTTTTTAATAACATGATGCTGGCATCAAATTCAAAATTAACATATATTTTCCATTAAATAGTCAAATTTGACATTTGACATGCTGTCTATGTAGCCTACTGTCTATGTCATTTTTATAGCTAAATATGGTTTTATGAGATTTGTAGATTATCACCGATCTGTAGATTATCACTGACGTCCCAACTTTTTCTGATTTGGATTTGTAGTCTGCACCTCTGTGAAAGACTAAATCAGCTGTATATTATGGTGTTCTAGTTGAGAGGCATGAGCTCTCTGCTCTGTGGGCAATTTATATTACACAGATCTCCAGCCAGTTCATACAGTTCGTACACCAGTTACATACAGTGTGTATGAGAGAGAATCTGCATTGCATTGATTCTCATCTCTCTCTCTCTCTGTTTCTCTCTGCCCTCACCTGAGTTGTTCTCCAGCAATCATAACTTCAGCCTTGTGTTGTCTTGACTTTACTTTCCTGTGGATGCTTCCCGTTCTTTCAATTTTTGTTCCATTCCCATTTTTGTTCCTTTCTGTTCTTTCCATTTTTGCTGTTCCGTTCTTTCTAGTTTCGCTGTTCTTTATTTCACATCTCTGTCCTCCTCAAAGTGCACTCAACTATCAACTATCTTATTGGTGGATTCTTTGTTTACCAAATACCAAAGAAAGGCCTAGAAGTACCCACTCACCACAATGTCGAATGATATTATGTACACAAATACAGTGGTCTGTACCTCACACACACTCACATTCTCTCTTGAGTGCTGTGTGCTGTGCTTTTTTCTCCCTCAACAGCACAGCATTGCACAAATGGAAAATTCAAAATGACAATTTTGCAGAAAAAAACACACATCGAAACACACATTGGGCAAGGCCACATGCAGCTTTGTATGGCAAATTACAGCACAGTCTTTCTACACATACTGTCATTCCTATCAGTGAAAGGACAGAGCTCTTTCACTCAGTCACCACCCCTTTCATCATTTTGTAGATCTGTTTCATGCTCATCTGGTGTCTTTTCAGCCCGCTGTCGACGGTTGAGATACTCACAGATTGAATGTTCACAAAGACGGTGTTGTCGGCCCTCTGTATCTCCCTCAATCGAAAGGCATTATCTGCCATCAACATGGCTCAAATAGCCTCCTGTCATATCTGTATGCTTTTCATACATTGTTTATATTACATAGCCATAATGTATTCCAATCTGATAAGGTAACTACTAATACACTGCACGTATTTCTATTTAATTTATATTACTCTAAACCACCTTCTGTAAACCAACTGTATACTGTCGACACTGCACTATATTTCTTGTCTTGTCTATACTTGTATATCACATTGCACTTTCTGCTTTTTTGCACTTAGACGCAAACTGCATTTTGTTGTCTTTGTACTTGTACTTTGTACTCTGCACAATGACAATAAAGTTATAAGTATATACTACTTTGATCCTGTGAGGGAAATTTGGTCTCTGCATTTATCCCAATCTGTGAATTAGAGAAACAAACACAGCACACACTAACCCGGAGCAGTGAGCTGCCTGCCACAGTGGCGCTCGGGGAGCAGTCAGGGGTTAGGTGCCTTGCTCAAGGGCTCTTCAGCCATGGATATGGGCCTGGTAGAGCAGTGCTCAATCACTTCTGCCGCCCACATTTTTGGAGATCAAACCAGCAACCCCTCGGCTACAAGCCCAAAGCCCTAACCCGTATGCCACGGTTGAATCTAATCTAATCTAAAATGTCTTACAGTATTTAGTCTTACAGTATTTATTACAATACTCCAACATTGCACCGTTTGACCAATCTTGGTAATTTAAGACCACGCTTAAGAACAAGGTCAAAAATGAATTCATGCCTATATACTTGGCCTCTTCTTCATCCTTCTTCTGTTTTATCTCCTTATCCTTCCATCCCATCCACACTGCTCCTCTTGCAGGCTGTTGACCCTGTTCATTTTCTTTGTTGTCCTTCCATGACATTGTCAGACATTGTATCACATTTATAGCACTGTACAGAAATTGTGTTCTGCTCTACGTAGGCTATATGCATGCTTGCCAATTGAGTGTTCTCCTCTGAGTCATTGCAGAGAACTGATTGATCATTAGTTCATCTAATTCTTCACACATAACCCTGCATAAGTGAAAGTTAAGATTCACATGAGACCACTTAATCAATTTAGGACACGTTTAGGATACCAAAAAGTGTGGTGATAAAGGTGGGCCTAATAGAAACATGCTTATAGATTATGTCAACTAGTTTTTTCAACACTTTTGCATGTAATGACTGAAGCAATGCAAAAAAATGTGTACTTGTTTTTGCGTAGGACTATTCCACAGGGAAGCAGTGTAAAAAAAAAAAAAGACCTACATGAGATAAGCAATTGATCATTTTTAAAAAGCAGACAATAAACACATAGACCTATGGATGTAGCCAAAGCTTTTTGTTTCAAGCTGTATGTCCAAGACAATGAGAAATTCATTTTTAATTGCAAAGTGACAAGGCCTATACCGTGAGGTTTGAACAAGCAGTTTTCAGAATGTGTAAATGCACCTCGACGACGGGGAAATAACCCCATTGAGCCACAAGGGTTTCGCGATTCGCAAGCACTTCAAAATGTTATCCACGAGGTGTCAGCAGGTCGCCTCCTTGCAAACTATTTCACCAGAAACAAACACTGTTTCGTGTTATGAGGAGCTCAAGTAAAGGAACTGATTATAGCGGCTATAGGTAGGCTATTTCATCAACTCTGTTTCTGGACTCAAGTCCTAGCACATTATCCGTATCCGTATAAGCATTTACTTTATTTGATTTTTTTTGAAGCGATTGATTTTTAAACAGACTTCGTTTTTTTTTTTTAAAGGTTACCACAATCATATGAATTTAATGAAACGTATTTGGCCTATTAGAAACTATACTGCGACCAACACACCAACATTTTGTGATCATCAAGAACGTTAGGCTATAAATAGGCTACATCGTAATTGTATAGTCTTCTAGTCTATAGTCTTAGCAATACTACCTTAATACTTTAAACCATAATAGTTTACCTTTATGATTTAAAAATCAGTTTGTTATCATAGACAATAAAATGTTTGTTACTCATCCATAAATCTTATCGCTCTTTGATTGGACGAAAGAGAGGAGGTAGTCCTCTCATACGCATGACATCACGAAACGCTGCTTCAATAAGAAGGCGTGCTGCTTTGACAGCTTTAACACGCCGGAGTTTGTATCCGTTGAGGCCGTGCGCTCGAACGCTCGGTAACTGCTGACGTGCAGTTTTTATAGGACGGTTTGGCTGTGTCTTACGACAAAATCTCGAGAGTTTCTGTTGCAAGCCTGACTCCTACAGTGATATTTAAGGATTTTTATCGGACTTCATGAGATCCTGCAGCCGGGTTTTCGTCGGACATCGCATGCGTAAAAGGCAAGTGTTGACGAGAGCTCTTGACCACGTCGCCTATTGAAATAAAAAGAGCATGGCTGCTGAACTGCACCACTTGAGTGTTGCAAAAAATCAAACTGGACTGGAATTCGGAAACGACTTTGACTTCATGAAATTTGACGTGAAAAAGGAACATATACTGGGACTTGACCGCACCTTCATTCAGCCGTGTAGCCAGGTCCAAACTCCAGGCTCATTGTCTACAACACCAATGAGCACCCCTTGCAACTCCGAGCCCTCGTCGCCTGGCTTTAGTCCAACCGGGCAAAGGAACAACCAAGAAGAGTTTTACTGGACCATGTCAAGTGGCGCGTATCCCTCTCATCTGGAACCGCACAATTTGGGGTTGACACCAGAAGATGCAGTGGAGGCCCTTGTTGCAAACTCAGTTCACGGTCATCCATCGTCACCTCAGATGCACTCGTCTTATCAGCCGACGGAGTTTGACGCGTACAGAGCAGCGCATTATCCAACGCAGCATCCCGTCCCACTCCATCAGCAGCAGTACCCGGGACTTCCACATAATTCCGGCGCACTTCAGAGCCACCCTGGGGCGCAAAATCCAGGAAAAAGCGAATACCTTCACAGGCAAGACCTCAGCGATCTGTCTCCATCAGTGTCTGATGAGCAACTCAGCCTACAGCAAGCACAGCATCAGCAGTACCACCCAACTCGACACGGCCGAAACCAGGGCATTGAGAACCGTTTTTCAGACGACCAGCTCGTGTCCATGTCTGTGCGGGAGCTCAACCGTCACCTCCGGGGCCTGACCAAAGAGGACGTGATCCGCCTGAAGCAGAAACGCCGGACCCTCAAGAACCGGGGTTACGCACAGTCCTGTCGCCACAAGCGTGTTCAGCAGAAACACAATTTGGAGCACGAGAAGACCAGTCTTGTGTCCCAGGTCGAGCACCTAAAGCACGAGCTGAACCGCTTAGTTAGAGAGAGAGACGCTTACAAACTCAAGTGTGAGAGTCTGGCTGGTGGCAGCGGTTACCGTGAAACTGGGTCTACCAGTGACAGCCCGTCCTCGCCCGAGTTTTTAATGTGAGTTTGTAACAGTACGGGACTGTTTACTGTGATGTTCAGAGCTAAGGTAATTGCTCTACAGACTGCAATAAAACTGGCTACTGTTTGACCAGGCTTTTTATGGAAAGGGAATTCCTTTCTTCAGGGGAACACTGAAGTGAACAGTTCCAAAGCCCAAAAGCCTCTATCTCATTTGCCTTTTCTTCATAAACATATTTATTCATAGTTTATTGCGCTATGATTCAGTGATTATCATGCAAAATGACTGTGAAGCAGCGGGAGAAACGAGTTGTGCTGGTCACCGATATGATTTCTCGCACTATTTCTTCCGTTTCATGTGCTAGGGCCTATGTTATGCAATGCTGATTGTTTTATCCTCTATTCAAAGTTTCTATGATAAGTCAGGGACTACAACTTTGTCTTCTGTTTGACTTTGGTACAGTTATTGAAATGTTCTTCTGATTTTGTACAGTTTATTCTCAAAACGAAAATGACACCAAATGTATTAGTCTATCCAAGTCACCCTGTCTCAGTTGAATGGTGAATATTTGTGTATAAAAGTTTGAAAACAATTATATTATGTTTATGTTCAGTAATTAAGTCTGCTAGAAGTCAGATCAGAACATATATTATCACCTCACTGGAAACATTGAATATTTTTTACAAGTGATATATTTCAGTGTAACCTGTCATATAGTAGGCTGTCTGGTGTATTTTGGAGATTGTTTGCTGGCCTTATACAAATTGATGGACTGAGTGTCCACCTCTGATTGTGATTGTAAATCCATTTAATGAAATGCTCAGCGCAGTCCGTTTAATTTTTACCTTTAGATATAATGAAGAGTTTTTGTTGATTTGTTTTAAATGGAATTCATTATTCTCTTGCTGTCCATCTTATAGGGAATGGGGTGTTTTGCAAGTTGTTCATTAAAAATCATACTGTACATTGTTGAATTGTTGCTTTTTAATTATCACTTTCAGTGTTTTCATTGCAGCTGAAGTGAATTACTCCATATTACATTCTTAATAGCTACTTTATTATTAATTCACAAGTTGCTAATTAGTCTGGCTAGCTAATACTTTAGCTAGTTACTTTAATTTACTTATTGCTAATATAATGTACTTACATTTTAAATTCAAGGCTATTTAGTTGCCTTGGGGACCCAAATTCAGTTAAAAGGACAAACAATTGTATTATTGTTTCCATTTATTGCTAAGAATTATTGTGACCTGATGACAGAGAGAGATCACTCTATTGCCACCTCTCTTGTTATTTGATCTAAATATATGCCCTTGTTAAATGTCCCCTCAGATTTGATGTGATGGTTTCTTGACGGTTTGAATTTCTTGCAGCTGGACATTTGTGTGTGTGTGTGTGTGTGTGTGTGTGTGTGTGTGTGCGTGTGCGTGTGCGTGTGTACTGCGTCTGTGGTGTGTGCACATTTTCAAGGACAGGCAATACAACAAGAGATGGCCAAAACAATGCCACCGTTGTGCTTTTCCTTCATCTCAGACTCACTGTCAGTGTGGACTGTCAGCTGAAATCTTGTCTGGAGTCACACAGAATACATTGCTGCACTGAAACTGAGCATGCTAAAAGTCCATCTGTGCAGCGGCATACAGTATGCGTGCATATTAGCAATGCACTCTATTGCTTATAAGGCCATGTTTAAAGGCATCATTGTAGATTTGGCAAAATGTCCAAAAATCACACAAAAATAAGGAATGTTTCTTTCATTACAGAGCAAACTTTTAAGATTCTGGCATATAAGAAAATAGTACCAGTAAATTAAAGATTAAATTGGAATGCCTTGGACTGACACTTCACTGGGAGATTGAGGAACTCTCATTTTCTTTTTTGAGAAGGGGAAATAGTTTCTATTTCAAACTGCCAAAGCTCAACCTGAATAAGATCGCACCAAGAGGCCTGTCCTCGTCGTGTTCTTGTCATTGTATCATCTGTATGGTACTGCCAGTAGTGTCCGTGTCAGTATGACCTTAGTCCAGAGAGGTTTAGTCGATATACTACAGGTGCAGTGGGATGAGTTTTAGAGAGAGTAATGACTTAAATGTTACCAGTTATATTATAATCTCTATGTTCTTCTTCTTGCCCTTATTGTCTTTGTCATCACTTTCTATTTTCTCTCTCTTTCTCCCTCTATACTCTCTCTCTCCCTCTCTGCCTTTCTAATGGAGCTCAGAGCAGCCTGTGCCACGACCATTCCCCGCCTCGGTGCCCTTTGACCAACCCATAGCTGGTCTGCTTCCTCTAGGACCCCTGGTTGCTGGTCGGTGGGGGAGGCACGGGGGTATTTTTCTGCCCAGCCTGAGAAGGCTGCGTGGGGGAGAGAGATAATGGCTGAGGTGGAAATCAGCCCCTGTCACCTCTGCTCTCTGGCCCAGAGGAAAGGCCCGGCGCAGCTCCACATAGAGGAAACGGCAAATAGCAGAAGGGGGGAAAAGGAGAAAACAAGAGAGAGAGGAAAAGAGCCACTGTGTTTATGCCTACATTTCAGTGCCTTTTCGTTTGAAAACAACTCAGAAAAGAAAAGAGCGTTTGGCAGACTGCTTAACAGTCCTGCTTCAAAACTCTGGTGAGGGAGTGCTTTTTGCAATCATTTTATAGACGTTGGTTGTATCGAGAGATGTTGGTCAACCTTTGAAGGAACAGTCTTCGGGGAAAAATGTCCCACTTTTTGTATTGTTTCCGTTACTCAGATGACCCTGGGTTATACTTTGGTATGACCTCTAATCACATAACTTAGTTTCACTTTTATTTATTGTGAAGAGAGGATGTTTGTTAAGAACTGGCAGGCAAAATTGAAGGAAAAGAAGGATGTGAAAGCATGATTTTGTTCGTATGAATGAGTATATGTGTGACGGTGTTTTCACAGGTTTGTAGATGCACTCATTGAGTGTTATATTCCTGCTACCAGTGTTGTGGGCTTCTGTTACATGTTGAGAAACGGTATTTCTGTGGTAGGCCTATATCTTCACTTGTGTGTGCATGTTGGCACGACTTAGCTTGTGTGTCTGTGTGCATGCCCGTCACAGCTTGCACACTTAGCAGAAAAAAGCGGTGAGATTATAAACTATGCTCTTCGCGTCCAAACTATTTGTTCATGGAGCATTCCTCTGCACAGGCCTGCTCTCCCAAGCTCCACACAGCAGGTGCCCCCCTCTGTGAACTCTGACCTTTGCCCGTGCTGTCAACTGGTCCTTAACAGTGTGCCTGTGCGGGAGTGACCTCGCCGCAGCGGCCCGGCCACCTGTGCTGCTCTGACGGCCAGTCGTGGAAGGGCCGTGACGGCTCACAGGTGCAAAAGCACTTTCTCACCCGTGAGCAGTCGGACGAGAGAGGAATTACGACACACTTTCTTTCTTTAGGGCCGTGCTGCTCATACGGATGTCGACAACACTCAATAGTGTCTGCCTGAAGGTTAAGTCAGCTGTTTGTTTCTCAAAGAAGGTCGTTCCATGGACACAGTAGTATACAGACATTTATGTGTGAAACAGTTCGGAAAGATTTTTTGGGGGGCTAAATCTCTACCTTCCTCAATATGTTTAATGTTGAAAAAAGCTGTTCTTCTTCAAATAGTTTTCAATATCATGGCGCAGAATTACAGCCGCACACATTAAATGTGAACAGTATGTGACAAAAACAGGAATTCAAAAGAAAACAAAAGAAAAAGAAAAGACAGACCATTTTTTATGCATTTTATTTGTATGTAAAATGTTAATATATACCATATGTCAAATATAACAGAAAAAAACAACTATGGTATAGTTCTTCTGGTCATCTATAGTATAGTTTCTTATGATAAATAACAGTAGGCCTACAGTAAAGTAGACAAAAAAGTATGTAATCTGTATGATAAGGAGCTCTCTATTGGTCTGTTCTCTGCTGGTTATGGCACTGTGAATGAGAGTGAGTTGATAACTGAAGGAATGCAGCTCGCCATGAATGTCACTGTTTGTTTTGCAATCCCACGCTCCAATCAACTCCCTGCTTGTCCTCTGATGGCAGAATCAGAATCATCTAGAGCAAGCCCACATGCTCCGGCTAATGACCGTTACACAACCCTGTCACATTGCATCCTCCATCTTAATATATATATGCATATATACCGTATCTATGAATAATAATATGTGTATTTGTAAAGATGTGATCATGTGTATTGTTTTATACACGCATTGTCTAGAGAAACACAAAGAAATACATATACATTAATCTATTCGCACAGATGATGAAACGTTATTGTGTGTAGGGTCGATGTGTTTTCTCAAGAAAAAAAGGGCGATTTTCGCTGTTTGCCACCCCTTTCACACGCTTGGGAGGGGTGCCATTGTAAAAGGCATTAGCCAGCTCTTTTTCTCGGGCATGTGATAGTGTGCCACAGGCCTGACCACCACAACCCCTCCCCCAACCCCAGTCCGCCACACTGCCTGCGGCTCAAGACTGAGTCAGCAGGAACCGAAGGTGTCTGCTTCCCCGTGGCGTCAAAGAAACACACACACACACACACACACACACGCGCGCACGCGCGCGCACACACACACACGCACACACAAGGCTGAGCAGAGAGAGAGAGAGAGAGAGAGGCGTGGGGGGAGGGGTGGAGAGGCAATGGAGGCAGAGAGAAAGGAGGGAAGAGAGGTTTGGATAGAGAATGAGAGAGAATAGGGGATGAGTGAAAAAGAGGTTTGAATCTAAAATGAGAGATAGAAAGAAGAGAAAGAGAAAGGGAGGAGAGCCTGGGATAGAGAGAGAGAGTGTGAGATTGAGTTAGAGGTCTGGATAGAGAAAGAGATTGAGCCTCAGAGAGAGAGAAGACAACACAGAGGATGAGAGAGAGAGGGGGAGAGAGAGAGAGAGGGATGGGGGTAGGGAGAAAGCGCAAGAGAAGCAGAAAGAGAAAGGAGGATAGAACAAGAGAAAGAGGGAAGTAAAAAAAGCAAGAGCCAGATGGGGGGATGAGCGAGGGAGGAGATAACAGATAAGCAAGAGGAGAGAGATGGAGACACCGCCAGAGGAAGACAGGAGCGCCCGAGAGAAAGATGGAGACAAAGACAAACAGAGACCAACAGCGCTCCGACTCCCCCCCCCCCTTCTCCTCCTCACCACCACCGGCCCTTTCACAAGGACATGCGTGCCGTGCCATGCCGTGCACACTCTCACTCCCTGCCGCACCTGATACCTCCAGACTTCGGCTATCACAATAATCACTGACATAAATACTTGTCTGGGTGACTGCAACCTTATCCAGCAGGATCTCATCAGGGCAGGGGACCTTTTCCCATTCCTCTCTCTCTCTCTCTCTCTCTGTCTTTATTTTTTGTTTTGCTGCTATTCTGATCCTGCGGAGGGAACAGGACAGTGGTGGTGGCTGCGGATCTGGAGCCCGTGTAAACAGCTCATTATGATAACTTTGCCCCCAGCGATTCTGCCCGTCCCACTTGTCAGCATGTTTTCTCTCTGATGGCCGGTCTGATTAGAAAATGCAAGGCGCCATCAAAATTTCCAGTGACATTCAGAGAGTGAGGTCATCACATTACATTATATGACACTACTGCAGGCCGGGGCGAACTGACAGTAAGGCCCATAAGTAGACTAATGGACGTGATGCTTTACATAGACGTGAATTGTGCCGTCTGTGTTTATTTTGTTACCAAAACACTATATGAAATAAGTGTATATATCAATAAAGAGAAGAGGAGGTTTGGCATAATTTTTACGATTAATATTTCTTTATTTCTGGAGCACAAACATCAATTTATGTTAAAGGAAATGAATGGGAAAAGAATAAATGTCAGAATAAATGGTAAAGTGGCATGT
>NC_085002.1:16964317-16974317 GCF_963854185.1 Sardina pilchardus | reverse complement strand
ATTCTGCAATAGGCCCCCCCCCCCCCCCCTCTCTCTCTCTCTCTCTCTCTCTCTCTCTCTCACCCTCACACACACACACACACACACACACACACACACACACACACACACACACACACACACACACACACATACACACACACACACACACAAACACACAATCAGGAGCTGTCCAAACTAAGGTTACAGCAGCAAGCAACAAAAAAGTAACAACTACTCAACCAACTACCACAGAAAAGAACGAAAAGAGAAAGAAACAGCGACATAGGAAGTGAGTTTGTTAAAAACCACATCCAGCAAACAAACAACACAAAAAAAATACAGCTGATGAGGCTCTTTATCTGAGAAGTTGTGGTTCCACACAAACAGCGTTGTTACACTGAGACATATAGGCAAAAGTAAACATCAGAACACTCTATTTGTGTGCAAAATAATTACATCAAAATAGGCTGATATTGTGGTGTGTGTTATCTGTCCAATACAGAGGACACAAAATGGTACTCATCATGTGTGAGGAGGTATTAACAAAGATAACCATGGTTAACTGGGTGGCCCTGGTTATCTTAGTGCACATTTGCTGTCACAGAACCTTCTGAAGAAGCAAAATTAGGAATTATTTAGATGACAAAATAAAAACCGAACTCCTAAATAAAGTTGCATATTGTGTAGCCTTGTGCAAATGAGAAACATTTTTTCTCCAAAAGTGATTATTTTTGTTTGTTAGTTTGTTTGTGTTTGTTAACAGCAGAATTGCTTCAGACCCAAAATGTTCCCTCTAAAAATTGAAAAAAAAAAAAAAAAGCTCTCCAATTCGCAGCGGGCCTCCTCAGAAACGAGAAAAACGAAGAAGTAAACAGAACAGAGGAAGAGGAACTCCTAACGACAGCAGTCGCTCCTGTGCTGCAGTGACCGATTGTCCAGCCCTACAGACTTTAACCTTAAATGACAGTCAGACAATTCCTAGAACAACCATTGGCACATCCTCTGCTGACTATTTGCCATGTTTCTTTTACATGTTAAAGAATTCTTAGAATTCTCCTTACTGAGGTTATTGAGAACAGACAGTCCCTCACACTTAATGTTTTTTCCAAACCCAAGGAAATACACAAATACTGTGTCCAGTTTGTTTTTTCTGTACTCTTTTCATGACAACTGGAGAGGAGGGGGGGCTTCATCCCCAGTGAATTACAGTGCCCACCTGGAGCAGACCCCGGGGGAGGGGAGACCCAATGCACCAACAGCAAAACATGTTGATGAGAGGCTTTCACCTCTGGCTTTTGACCTTTGACCCATCCCACTGACTACAGTCAACTGGCTTGGGAAACTGTGTTGCTGTTGTTGTGGGAAATGTTGCGTTGTGTCTCTCTCCCACCCATGGCCAATCTGTGGATTGCAACTAGTGACTTAATTAATACAGTGTGTTACTCACAATGCCAGCGATGTATAGTGTCCATTTTACTGCATCAAATATGTCTAACCTGGTGTGTGATTATTTTTCATAAAAAGGATATGCATGCAATAGTCGTAATATGATGTGAAACATTTAGAAAGAACTGTGCACAGGCTACAGTAGATGACAAAATGAAGAAAAAATGGGTTGCATCAGTTAGCCTATACTGTAGGTCCCCTTTAGCTAAAGGCTAGCTAACTGGTGTAACTTCCAATGAATTATGGTAAAATAGACTAATTGTGTCTGACTGGATTATTGCACACACAGAGAAGATAAGGGTAAGTAATCTAATTTCCCATATAGTTGGTGTGTTCCATAAAGTTGTTGCAAGCCCCCGAATCAGAGAAGTTTAAGTGGGTCTATCTTGAGAAAACAGTTTTCTCCAGACACCCAATTCATCATAGTGTTTTTTTTGTTGTTGTTTTTTTTTTTATCTTATATTACTTTGACTTTAGAAGGGTCATTATTCTCAAGTATTTCGCTCTTGTTCCTATACTGTTGTACATGCTGTCATCAATTCCATCATCTTGCTTTTAAACGTGCTATAAATAAATTCAAGTCACTTGATTTGACTTCATTTTCCATAGATCATGTCAACACTGGTGTGTGGAGAAATTAGCCATCAGTGTCACCCTTTTCTCTGTTCCCTCTGCAGAAGTCAGATGGACCTGTCATCTATTTTGAAATTTCCTGTCAGAGAGAGAGAGAGAGAGAGTGAGAAGTACCCGGCTCAAGTCATGTCAAGTCAAGCAACATTCACTCACTGAATCTTCATCAACCAATCAGGCAAACCAAACTCACTGTACAAATAACATATATATTTTTTTTAACACTTGTGAATTTTGTGAACTTTTTAAAATGGTAACACACTGCTGATTGGTTGTTGCTCAACAACACGGGACAAATAATGATATCTCTCACAGTGTTTTCAACTGATTGTTCACACTGGCTTGGGAAATACATTCGCTCCATCTAAGCGCAAGAGCAGACAGCTGGTAGCTAATCTTTGTTTGTCTAATACGGTGCTGTGCAACAGTCTTGTTCAAGGGTTTCAACATGTCAGCAGACAGATTCTCCATGTAAAAAATAATCCATGCATAGAATTAACAGTATATAGCCTGCCAATTAATCTAAAGACTTAATTCCTCAACTTACTTGCTCTAGTGTAAATAATGTTAGATTCATACTTGTAGTAACTATCTTCAAGCAATCAAGGTGGAATAGTGGCCATGTTTGGTGTGTGTATTTGGCAGGAGGGACAGATAAATCACATCATCAATAGGGCATGTAGACTGCAAATATTTGAGCTGATAGGCCTAATTGATCAATTCCATGACTGAAGTGAACTCAGTTCTGCATCGTTGTCCAGTGGCTGCAGAACAGAAAAATGAACAGACTTTTCTGGATTCTTAATGAACAGTCTGCTTCTGTGGTTCAAATCATATAGTTAAATCTTTAAGTTTAAAAATATATTTCTTAGTTGTACCGGAGAACATTTTGAACAGATATTACACTTTATACTATCAACTTTTACTTGATTATCAAGCCACAACTTCAGTCTGTTCAAACAAGGTCAACATAATTCTGTTTCCCAGCAACACATTATTAACACCCGCAAGTTCAGTCACAGTAAGCAGCAGCAGCAGCGTGATATTGGCATACGTAAATGTTTATATGTCAACAAATGACAAATCTTAATAACAGTCATTTCTCATTACCTCTGGGCTATGCAACCCATTGTGTGACCATGTAAAGATGTACCTGAGCCACCATTCTTTATGATGTTCATGCCCTTATAAAAAAAAGTCACGAAAGGCTTTTTCCTTCTTGTTTGGCTGTTGGTGGTGTCTGGGCCAGAATGACTAAGAGATAGAGAGACAAACAGAGAAACAGAAGAGAGGCAGACAGAGAGGGAGAGATATACCTCACACACACCATTTATCTGTTCCCGTTATTTTAGAGTTCAGCTGACAGGATTAAGTGTTGGCTTGCTCAAGTGCTCAAGGGTAGCTTGCTCAAGTCCTACAGGGCTAGACCTTGAATTTCTTTAGACCCCACACCCATGATGGTGTCAGCCTGGACTGTCTGGCAATGGGTCAGAGCATTGGGTCAGAGCAACTCTAAGCAAGCTCATTTTTACCGCATTCTCCACAGGAAACCTCTGTTTGAGAGGAGAATAGTTATAAGATAATGAAGCCGAGCACACGGTTCAAAAGTTACTGCTCTTGTAGCATTTCTTAACTCGGCTCAGTCTGTGGAACAGTCAAGAGCACTCAAACAGAAACATTGCAAGGAACCTGTTGTCTTTTGACGTGTGACCTGCACATCTTTAGAGCGTGGACTTAAATTAGGATGAAATTGACAGTGAAGTAGCAACTGTGCACCATGATAGTGGCTACAAAGGAATACATTTCGGTTGATAACCAAGGACAAATGAGTAACATTTTAAAGTTATTTTCAGATTACAACACTTAACAAACTGCCTGTACAGAGGGGCTTGTCTGAAACATAAAATGTTTCATGAAAACATTTTAAAAATTAGCAATTCTAACGTTAGAGTTTTGTATTTGTGTACGTACGTCTTCTCTAAAAAATAGCAAGCTAGCCAACTAAAAGCCCTCAGACAGCAACAACAGTTAGCACTGATAAAAACTAACCTATATTAGTTTGGTACCACTTCAGCTCACAAAGGTTTAGTAATATATTACTGTAATTCAGTTGTGACTTTTCAGTTTAACTTACTTTTATGGGTTTACCATTGAAACTAGTAACAATGGTAAAATGCTTTTTCATGGCTCATTTGTTTTTGTTTGCATATTTGCTGGAATCAAATGCACTGTTTTAGTGCTTGATAGACTTATTTTAAGTGTGGGACTCTCTGTGTGCATTTGTAACTTAATAGGCTCCACATGCAAACACACCGTTGAGCAGAGGATTATCAAAGGCCACTTTAAAGTATCTAGTGGGTCTCAGGGTAAATCCTCGAGCACTCTTGAGAAAACATTTCAACCACACACACACTCTTTGTACTATCAAAGCTTTAAAGCACATCTTCAAAGGGATTTATTTATCGACTAATCTCAACAGACCTGTGCCGTGCAGGTGAGGCGAGGTGATCCTGATCTACTCGACACACACAGGAAAGTGCTGCACCCTACTCAGCTTCTCTTGTTTGCTGCTCTCTTTGCTTGAGTTGTTGGGTGTCATTTTTGGGGGTCCAAACTAACCCAAGTCCTCACCTTACTCCAGCAAACATTGGCTTTGCCAGGTGCACCAGAATAAGTTTGCTGTAATTAGGCACATTTGATATTTTCCTAGATCATTATATTGATCAGTGATCAGGTATCTGCTGACAATGAAAAAGGGGAATGCATAAATACACCCAAGAGCCACTGCAGGTTTCAATCCAACTGGCAAGACCACTTCAGCATATGACATGCTGCACCCAGATATTAAAAAGGTGAAAAGGCATGTCTCTCTCTCTCTGGCAGTTTAAAGTTTAACCTATAACAGTAAGTACCCAGCTGAGATGGACTGTAGTGGTGGTGGTGGGGAGGGTTGGCCCAAACAGAAAATAGTCTCCCTCTAGTCCCACCTGCATGTTGGTACATGCGTTAAAAATGCTACTTTGCATAAGTTGGTAGCTATCAGTGATGTGTTGCTATAATTAGATATTGGCTGTGTTTGCACAATCAGTTCTGTTTAATGCTGACAACGCCCTGAGGACTATAACTGCAAATCCACATCTTTTAAATGTAGGTATTAGTATGATATCATATACAGTATATTATGTTATTTATGCATCATATATATTAGCCTATGTTATTTAGAGTATAAATAATTATACTCCAGTGTTATATATGTCCTAATATTACACATTCATAATATTTACATTTCATTACATTACATTACACAATTACCACTCAACAAGAGTTTATAGCTATGATAACCTGATTTATTAAATCAGAAGCCATTTAAAATGCACTTGAAATCATTGTGAATACCTGAATGAGTGACATGTAATAATGGCCAAGAATTGTGAGAGTCTTTTTTAAGGGTAAGAGTGCAATGAAATGCCCTTGGGCTGGTATAGGGGCTGACACCTGAGCCATGTCCTTGCCCCACCTATCTTCTGACAGTTAGCCAGGCAAACATGGTACTGCTGTTTGCCATCACCAAGGCTGGAAAAGTCAGAGAGTTCATCTTCCCACAGAACCCAACAGAAAAAGAGCATCTCAGTCTCTCACGGGCGGGCATACACACACACACACACACACACACACACACAAACACAAACACAAGCACACAGATGCTACACAACATAATACACCACCTGATTTATCAGCATGTCAATCTACAGGATTCTGTGTGTGTGCGTGTGTGTGTGTGTGTGTGTGTGTGTGTGTGTGTAATACAGGAGGTGATTTAAATTGTAATTAAATAATGTAACTGTATCCTACAGTATAGATGTTCAGATGTCCATTTGAATCTAGAAGGATTGCTATAGGTCATAATGGAAAACAGCTATCAAGCAACTTACTGTAAATCTGAGTTACATCAAAGATCATATAGAAGATATCATCTCTGGTTGCATCTTACCTAAATAGTAACCCATCTTTGGCCTAAGTAGATGAGTAATTTCATTGTGACCCTATTACAGAACAAAGATGAACAACATGCCATGTGTGTTTTTTTACCTCAAAGGGAAAAGATTATTGCAGTCAAGACACCCACAAGTGCTCAGGGGCCTACTTTTCACACGGGTGCAAGTAAGAAAAGTTTACATCAATACGTTGCAGCACTTTCAAAGTATTGGTAGACACTATCTAGCCGTGTGAAGTGACAAACCTTTTTCATTTACACTGTGGCCAGTCAGTATCAACCAAAGGCCTCAGCTGAAGAATTCCACAGAGTTATTCACAGTGATGTAGTCATGTTAGCAAACAGCCTTTTTGTAAAAAGAGAGAAAGACAGAGCTAATAGCCCAGAGAGAGAGAGAGAAAGAGAGAGAAAGAGAGCCCAGACGACACCCAGCACATCAGATCACTGTTGTCCTCCTCGATTTGACAGGCAAATCCACTTGGTTTTGGCTCCATGGTAATCTGCGATCTGGGTGTAAGGCAGGACTGCTCGAGTGGAAGGCAAACTCCATCCCAGCACCCCACCAAACCAGATCCTTTGTGGGAGAATACGAGTTATCTCTGCATCTCCCCCTAGGTGGGAGAGCCATGCTCTATTCAGTTGACCCCTAAACCTTTTTATCTTGTAAGGACCATTTTTGACGAGTTGTGTTTGTACTGTCCAATTTGAACAACATGTAGTTGTCTAGATGTAATACACAAGACATTATACAATTAAATGAGATGAAAACCCTGTTATATTGCAAAAAAATATTGCAAAAAATATATATATTTTTTTTTTCATATGTGCCTTTACATTTGTATTCATTAATTTAAGCAGACACTTTTAGCCAAAGCAACTTACAAAATGAGTAATAACATCCAAGCAACAATGCAGAAATGCAGAAAGGTAACAATAAACAGAAGGCCTTACGTAACAATAAATGCTACAGCAATAAATACTACAGAAATGAGAGTGCTAATACTAATCAACCCTCTTTAAAACGGGTTCTTGGAGTGCTATGCAGACTTAAAAAAAAACAAAACATTAGGGTTTCTTTTTGATGTACTCTTAAAATGGTTTAAAGAACCCTTTCGAGGTGCCATATATGAAGCACGCAATATAGGATCATTTTGGGGTTCTATATAGCACCTTTTTCCCTATAGTGTTGTGAAACGAAGAAGATGGAAGGAGAGGAGTGTAGAAGGAGGAGGAGAGAGGGGAAAAGTATGGTAAGTGCATGGATTCTGAGAAGTATTCAGTGTATATCTACATCAGTGTTTTTTTTTGTTTGTTTGTTTTGTTTGATACTCTGACTGTCTTGGTATGTTTTTGTCTGTCATTGGAGCAAATACAATGAGGGTAATATTCTGGCTGCTACCAAATATACAAAGTTCATGAATGCAAGAGAGAGTAAAAGACAGTATAAAGAGAGAGGGACCACTGAATTCAGTTCACTAATGTGTGTAAATTAAAAACAGGTATAAAGGAATCACATTGTAGACATGATGATCCGTGTGTGTGTGTGTGTGTGTGTGTGTGTGTGTGTGTGTGTGTGAGAGAGAGAGAGAGAGAGAGAGAGAAAGAGGCATCTCCTAGTTTTCACACTCATTTGCTGTGTTACTCCACTCCTATTCCTTTCCTCCGCCATCTCGCAGTCTCCTTTGAATTTATAGTGGCTGCCGACTTACTCATCTTTAATAAAGGTATGCCTCCCCGATCATTTCTCTCTGAAGGATGGCGAGAGCATGAAAAATGTGAGTATCAGCAAAATGGGAAGTAAGCTGGATAAATCCTCCAGCTCCACTGCTCTCTCTCTCTCGCTCTCTCCCTCTCTCTCTCCCCCTCCCTCTCGCTCTCTCGCTCTCCCTCCCTCTCTCGCTCTCTCTCTCTCTCTCTCTCTCGCACTGGGGCAATGTGTGTAGCCTCAAATGCATTCATCTCAGACTCTGACCAAGATGTATAAAAAGAAGCACAGATAAAGAGAGAGGGAGTGGAAGAGAGCGTGAATGTGAACGAGGAATAGATGGGTGAGGGCATCCTTGGAGAAAACCGTCTCCGTGGTGTATCACTGCCACACCCAAAGTCAATACAAAAGATGAGATGGAAGACTTGCTTCATCTGAGAACCACTTCCCCGCACATCACTAATTTTCCCTGTGTGAGAGCACAACGTCTTCCTTTCTCACAGCAATAAATCGCTCGTGTGAACAGAAATGACAGAAGGCCTACTATAGCCTTTGCAGCATATAGACTTACAGTATGTCGTCTAAATGAACGGTTTGTCATCTTCGTCAAAGCAGTGGTATTTTCCCCCTTTAACCACAGACTTGTGTTCCATCTAGTAATTATTCCGTTATAAATCCTAATTCTTTGTGGCAAATGTGTTATAGAGAGAAGGATTTCCTATATATGTGGAGAACAGAGATAGATTGGGAGAAGAACTGGGGGCAGGCGGAGGGAGCGCAACATTATCATTCTTGCCGAGCAAAACACTACGCCGCCGTTAGATCCCAGTCTGCAGTCCCTTCAATCAATGCGAGCCAAGTTGTGCTGATGTTGCAGGAACCCTGTGCGCTGCTCGCGTACCCCTCCTCCAACGTTTCTAAACCTCCGAGCTCCTCTCCGACAGCCGTCCAAGCGCATTAGAGGCCAGTGCACGGCTCGGCCACAATTAGGACTAGTTCCTCCTTATTAGATGTCAGTCCAATTCGTTTTCCCCTACCGAAAACCTTATTAACACAGAAGATACAACAGATACAGCCATACCCTTCAACAGAAGTCAAGTTCACATGACGGAGGAGGAGAGCGCTGGTGACAATATTGACAGGGCTCCGGGGAGACGGGTAGAAGATTCAGACTACACCTAATTGTCGTATATTGTATTAACTTAGCAATTATTCCTACATGGCACGTCAAGAACTGCTGACTTGGTCAGGGTGGCTACGTGTGAGTCGAGATAGTAGTAAATAAATGACCGCTAAATGAATTCGAGGTCGTAATTGTCTAGGAAAGCTTTCAAGACGCACCGCGTTGACTTGTGCTTATTGAATGTGAAAATGACTACAACCAGGAACTCCATAGTAAATGAATAAACTTTATTTGCATATTGACTTTGACTTTGCATTATACAATAGCTATTGTGTTGTGTCTGGTGCAGGACTCCGGTGCATCGTGCCGAGACCGACAAAAAGATAGACTGCTGCTCCCCTGTGGTGCAAGAGTGTACTAGCAGCTGATGGAACAAGATGTTCGTTATCAGAATTCGACAATGAATACAGTTTAAATGTGCACAGGCAAAACGTTTACGTTCATCTTTATAGTAATTTTCCAACATTAAGTCAACACTTAGTTTCAGCGTCAACGCGCAGGGAAGGCACAGGATCACACCATCAGCTGCTCCCAGCACGATTTATGTCCGTTTGTAATTCAAAGACAAATGTTTTGGCGACTCAGGTCATTGGCACAATTATCGGAGGTCTTCCTAGTTTAATTAAACCAGTAATTGACCCTCCTCGGACTGATGATGGTGATGCAATTACCCATGAATCCACTCAAACGGCTCAACCCTCCCTAGAATAGATTGGATGACCCTTCAGGCAGAGTCAAAATCGGGGCCTTATCATACCTGCTCAGACCTGTGGGTATAGACTTTAATATCAAACTGTTGATAGAGAATATTATTTTTGTAGTTTAATGAGGTCGAAGAGTCACATTATATTATACGCATTTAACATTTTGTCAATTTTCTTTCTTTCTTTAATTAAACTTTTTAAAGGAGATTGTGATCAGGACTAGTTTGTCTTCTTAGTAAATGTCAGTGAGTCTCGGTAGTTCTTTGATATGATATTAATTTTGCCATATAACTTAGCTTCTATTCTTTAGATGATCTCTCTCTCTCACACACACACCCACACACACACACACACAC
>NC_085002.1:16876817-16959317 GCF_963854185.1 Sardina pilchardus | reverse complement strand
TCAGCAGAACATCAGAGAGACAGATGTTGTTGTCTGACCATTCTTTTTGCTTGCACAAAGCACATTGAAGGGTGTGGGAGTGCTCTTACGGTTACTAAGTCTGACAGTACGATGCAAGAACTCACAACATGGCTTACTTCAGTCTACCTGTACACTTAACACAGGTGATCTCACCAATTAGCTGCTCTCCCTGGCTGAAGAGTTCAGCTAATTAGAATCAACTGCTTGAAGTAAATGGTTGTGGTAGGACTTTTACTTTTTGAAGCTGGAGTTTTCCACCACTGCTTATTGACCAGTTGAATTAAAATATTGATAACATATAACATATTATGTACTGGGTAGTACTGGACAAGGCAAATCATTTTACATAGCAGAGGTAGTGACCTCTGTTTAAACTGAACCCCCTAAGAGAAATCTGAGGAAATCATTAGGAGATGGCGTCCTCTGCAGGTGAAATACTGCCACTGCTCTATACTGCCCGAACATTTTGTTCTACTATTCTCCTATCCTCTACTGAAATTTAAAAGATGCTGTTTATGTTCTCACACTTCAAGAAAAGAAGAAAAAAAGATTTTGACGACAAACTGGAATAAAGCAAGTCATCCCACAAAAAACTAATTAAAATTCTTTGCAGGTCAACCCTTGCTCAACCACTCAACGGTTATGCAGAGTGGAATGTTTACTTTTAAACAGAAGTCAAAGAAAGCATCACCCCCAGGTAGTATCTTTACTGGCATTCTTATCTGCTACTGATCTTCTGTTGAAACAGAGCAATTACTCGGCTACCATTTTCTTCCTTATTTAGCAATAGACTACAATTCCCATCAGCCACTTGTTCCCAGCCTTGGACCCACGGCCCATTTTAAGGTATTTCAGATGTTGAGGGGAGCTCTGTCACAGATCAAATAAATGTGTAGAGAGAATGGACTTTTAGATTTCCAAATATCTCCATGTATTACCCACCAAATATCTCAAGCTGTATTATGTCTCAATTTGATTTCAGTGTGGAGTTCTAGTTAAGGCTACTCTGCATTTATCTATAAAGTACTGTCACTGTTCTTGTCTTGTTACAATTATGACCGTACCGTACCGTTCTTCAAGAATTAATTTATATTGTAAGATCTGTAATGACTACCTGATTGATTTTTATTTGTAGTTTTTAGTAATAATGTGAGCAAGTAAACAGTCTGCCCGGGACTTTGCTATGCTTAACAATACATATTGATACATATGTATGTATCTCTCTACATCTCTACATCGCCCCTTCCACCACATTATCAAGGCTGATGCCCTCTTTCCTTGCATATTTTGAACTACACTGATTTAAGAGAGCTTTATTCATCCATTTGCTTCGCGGGAAGCAGTACGGCAGCATGAGTTCACAGGGATATTCCCTAAAGACTCTTGTTTTACATAATAGCAAGCAGCAGGTCTTGATACAAAGTCCCATTAGAAAACAGTGAGGGGAGGAAAAGTGCTGATTATGTTTAGAGAAAATAGTTTCACTTTTTAATCATGTACATGAAACGCTTCTGGTAATGTGGCTGACACAAGAAATCCACTGGGTCTGTTTTATACATTCAAAGACTTTTATTTGATCTAATTTTCTTTATTACTATTATTATCATTGTCACAGCATTATCAAAACACATACAAACATACTATTATCATGATATTGAACAGACAACACATAACACTTTAAACATCACACCATTGGTGTGTCCACACAGTATGTCTCATAACTTGTGTGATTATGCACATTAACGCTGTCCCAAGCACTGTCATATTATCAGTACATTGCAGTAAAAAAAGAAGAAAATATACCCACATCCATAGTGATCCCCTAAATAACAGATACCATTTTACAAAAATAGCACCTACTTGGGGTAAAATACCTGTGTATTTTTCTCAAAGAATAATTTGCCATTGGCTGGCTGAACACAAAAGATTAGCCTATTAATCATTATGGAATTGGGTCATGACTTGCTACATACAAGATGAAAACACTGCATAGACTGTGTATTGCATCATATAAACCAGTGTTTGTTTTCCCTCTGAAATCACACACACACAAAAATCTTATGGTCCAGCCACATAACCTATTACCTATATACCCATTTTCAAACAGTAGACAACATAGCCCTTTTTACTAGTGCTTGTTGATGGCACACACAGTGATGTTATCCAAGTAGTTTCATTTCCTCATTGCTGTTAGTTTCGTTCATGTAGCAGAAATAACCCACACCCTGTAAACATGGCACATCACGTGAAAGAAAGTATTTCAAAACACATATTTTTAAACCTTAAGACACATTTGCACAAACAAGTATGTCATATTTAGTGATAGCTTTTAGTCATGAGTATATGAGTCCTGTACTTTAGAAATACAATTATTTGCTCCATACACAATCTGACTAAACAGAGGAGGCAGGAAGTAGGGGCATGCTTCAGACTCTTGGCACTATACGACTGCGGCAGTTCACAAAGTTACAGTGTACAAAAGATGTCTTTGTTTGCCGCGTCTCACCAGAGGTCTTCTCTGTAGCTTGGAGCCTCTGGCATGCCCCCTTCTATAGCCTCTTCTGATACCACAATGGCAGTAGCTTTCTGCATGATACAACTTGCATGATAAAAGTTGAAAGAAAAATGAAGAAGAATAAAAAAAACAATCTGAAACCCTTTTACTGTCCATATGCCTTTTCAGATCAAGGAACCATTTCTATATAACCTGTTCAAATTCACGACTGTTTTCCTTAAGAAAACACAAAAGTCATGTGCATGGATTGGCCTCCTCTACCTACGCCAACTTTTAAGGGAAATTACTCAGAGAAATCTTTCATAAGATTAGCTGACCTACTGTATGTTTTCCTCAGTGCAGTCAGCATCATTTTGTACCCTTGTCCCTTTTCTCTAGGTGTTGTTGCTACATTTTCATGTAGTTACATACAATCTTCTCATCTATTGCATATTATGTTTTTACTGCAGAAACCTAGACCTCACTGACATAGCCATGTGTAGGCTCCCCATTGTCAACCCAGGACCAGGCCTCATATTTTGCTGAATTTTACAGCCCCTGTCCATCCCAGGCCTTAGGGAAGGAACAGACCGGTCAAAGTGGTTCGTCCTGGTATACTGGCTCATCTGGCTGATATTTGAAATTAAGGAAGGGGGGTAAGCATTCTGCTGACGGGGCAGTTGATCCGTTGACAGGCCATGACAGGACAACTTGAGGATGGAAGGTGTCGGGGTGGGGCGCGGATTAACTACCAGCGAGGCCTTCGTTAGCAGCCCTGGGCTGACTTCTGTGGGTGTGGAGCACGCAGACTCGGAGCCAGACGAGTCGGTCTCCATCGAGGAGGAGGAGAGGAGGACACGTGGCCGATGGGACGAGCCCTGGTCGGTCTGCGTGCCTCGGGTCACACTCTGGCTTAAGGTCTGGGTGGAAGAGCTGTAGGAGGTAGGCCGAGACCCTGGAGGATTAGCGTGCGGTGATGTAACACTGGCCACTGGGGTGAGCGAGTTCAGGATGACCCCCAGGGCCTGAGCACGGCTCGGTGCGACCTTTACACAGGCCCGGCTGGGAGTGGATGCTTGGAGTGCTGGGGGAGAGAGTACTGCCTTGGGGTTCACGGCGAGGGATTTCTTGTAGAGACGATGGAACTCCACTTCATATTGCTCAATCACGTCACCTGTGAGCTCAATCATGTTGCAAGTGTTGATTCTGCCATCTGTCCATCTAAACCTGTTGAAATAATAATACAGGATTTTATTATTAAGTTCCTACTTGCTCCTTACTATGTTTGTTCATATTTGCTCAACTTGTTTAAATCACGATAAAGCAGCTGTACGCCAGATATCCAAACACTGTTGGCACATAATTTTCCTCTAACACACAGCTGTTTAAATAGTCTTAATACAGATATTTTTTTCAAAGGAAACAAAACAAACATCCTTTGTGTGAAAGCACAATGGAGTTACAGTGCCATGGGATGTTACCTATAGGTCCCCATGGCAGCCTTGGTCCCATCTATCAACATGAACTGCTCATGAATCCTTCCAGTGATACGTGCTCCAGTGCGCGTGAAATACCTGAAGCCTCCGACAGCCCGCACACGCATTTTCTGCAAACAATGAATCAATTGTGTCAGTGCCAAGACTTCCATCAAAATTGCCCAACGATGTCAACATCGATGACACCATCCAAACATCTCCATAGAGACAAATCAACAATCAAGTGGCATCAACAAATACATCACTGTGTGACTTCATTAGTAGGCCTATAGGCTACCTGGAGTTCTGACAAGCGCACTTTGAGATTGCTACACATCTGCAGGAAGGAGGGCACAGCCTCAAGGTCCAACAGGATGTACACAGGAACTCTGCGTCGTGTACAGGCCTCCTGCAAGTCCCGGAAGATGTCCACATCTGTCAAGGTGTCTGTCACTATGGCGATTACCTACAATAGATAAATAGAAGAAAACAAAGTCAGTGTCTCCTTAACATGGGATAGATTGTCAGCACAGTCATTTAGAATGAACTTGTTTCAAATAAAGGTAACCTTAACCTTCTCATTCCAGGGCCACAATATTTAGTCCCCTTTCTGCTTTAAGACTCATAAGTGCATTAAAGGGGCTGGCAGTAACCTCTCTAAGATTACCCTACGTTCCCATGCAAACACATAACACAGGTTGCCAGGGACACAGTTTTTTCCCCATGAAATTTTGAAATGCTAGGAGGAATGTATGAGTACAGACTGTTCTCTCCACACTGATTGATTTAATGAGAACAGACTTTCTGTGTTGTGTGTACTATCCTTGAGCTAGGGTGGGGCTTTTAAAGGGCTTTGACAAATTGATTGTGATATTTGGTGAACATGAATTAGCTTCTGTTTAATGAACCTTTTCCGAAAACATGACTGAGGAATCCGTGCCTGTTTTTATATTTTTCTCTATTACATTCCACTCATTATTGACACATTCTCTTATCTTTTATCTCACATTTATCTATATATATATATATATATTTAAAACCAATAAACTAGGAAAAACATTTTGCACTCTTAAAATGAATGTGTTGAAACAACACAACTTGAGTCCAGATAGGGACAACAGAATGTGTTGTTTTCAACACAGTCCTTTAGATAGTGTACCAAATGAATAAGCAAGAGCCTGAACAGATCATGGGCTGCTCAATGATGGACTTTGCTAAAACTTTATCATTTCACTCAGGAGGATTCTGAGGATCACATCTGACTTCTTCGCATCAGAACTTCTTTAAGAGTTCAAGAACACCTTCACGATGAGTATCAAAATCAGCACAATGCTTGGCTCCCCATCGGCCCCTGTTGCTCTCAGTATTAAAGCTGATATGCCAACTAATTGATTAATTAATATGGATTGATAATTAAGATATTTGATTAAGATGATTTCCAGTTCACTTAAGTCCTGCAGTCAGTATTTACTTTGGTCTGCAACTCTTCAATTGTGGTGATAACCTAGAGAACATCTAGAGAACATCTTGTTCCAATACACTTGCAATGCACTTCACATTCACACATCAGGTCATGTCAACATATCGATCATAAAAGAAAAAACTTTGCATATTAACTTGTTTTATCGTTGATGTAGATGTGTTGATGCCGCTGTGCAATAAAACACCTTTATATGAAAAGTGCGGCCTTTTTTCTTTTATGAGTCAACATACGTTTGGCCAAGCACTCTGAGACACAAAGGCACATACTGAGTGAAGCCTGCTCTTACCACACAACATATAAATCATGTCAACCGCAGCTTCCGTGTGCCAATGCTCCTGGCGCTCATCCTGAATTCACTTTATTAGACTGATAGGCCTACAATGCAAAATGCAAGTTCTATAGGGGAGCACTGTATTTTTCCCCTCAAGATAAAAGTTGTGGTCTATATGTCCGGTCATATGTCCGGTCCCTTACGGTGCACTGCTAGAATGATATGGTTTTAGAACATTAATTATGATTATTAAATATGTCTAAACCTAAAAACTGAGTGGGCGGTCAAGTTGATTGGTTCCTGCGCATAGCCAAAAAACGTTCTACATAAGCTATTATTCTCTGAAGCAACAACAGCTATTTTTCAGTTTTTTCATTGTTATGGTTAGAATATTGCATCCATAAGAATATGCAAACTCATACTAGCTATAGAAAACTAAAGTCGTCTGAGTGAGATAACAGCAAACACACAGCTCCTAACACCTCCAATTAGGCTAGGCCCCACATCTTTAGTTTTGCAGTAGGCTAGATCGCCTATAGTTCTGCCACAGTCCACACTTCATGAAGATGCACCATAAAAGCCAACGCAATAATATGACAAAAACATATCATTTCGTAATTCATATATAATTTAGGCCTACCTCTTTTGCGCCTTTTATCATCTTTCTGGCCGCATCTTTGCAGCTGTAAATGCACTCAACAGGTATATGGGGTATATAGTTCGGTTGAAAGTGTGCAGTGGCTGTGGTAACACCTCGGGATGAGCCAGGTGAGACAGAGGACCATCCGATATCTAGAGACGGGGCAACAACGTCCGACACGTCAGGGAAATAGACAAGAGATGTGGCGTCGGGCACCACATAACTTCTGGCATCTCCCGGCTGCTGTGGTGTACTTTCGGGATTCACGGCGGACTCCAAGATAAATTTGATCTCGTCATCCGAAAGAAAGTTTGGAACTCGCTCTGTCTTCAAGAATCCCATGTACGCGTCAACTCCACCTGCTACCAAGTGCTCTACAGCAAGTCGGTGACTTTCACGGTACACCTCTTCAACGTTCATATCACGGTGGCGTCCCACCCTGGAAGACGAAGACCACCATGTCAACGGCTCGTCTATGCTCAAGTTTATCGACGGCATTGCGCATAAGTCGAGGTTAGATGTGTGTTCACGACGTTCACTTGCACGGGTTCAATCATGGACTTGCATTCGATGCAAGTTTTGTATTTCTCATTTGGAACTTGACCCAACCCACCTCTTCACATCTATTGGCGGAGGCTCAACTGCCTGGTGCGTCATGTTTCGTCGGTTGTGCTTGAGATGTGGTGGAGTAACATGAAGTCACTGGTGGAAGACATTATGTAATTTTACATCAGATTTTACCGATTGCTGTGTTCTCGTGGTCTGATAGGCAGTCGGGTTACAACATAATAACAATAGCCACATAGTCTTTGTGTTCTTACATGTTTTAATACTGGAGTATGAAAAGTGTGTCTTTCTCTGACGTCATTGTTTTATTTGCTATTCACATTTTCCCTAAAATATTTGTAAAAATGAAGCCTTCGAAAATAGAAAATATGTTTTGGTCATTCCGTGTCAAATGAGACAAAATCCAGGAAAGTGTTTGCTGCATGTCTCAGATTTTGCTCTAAATTTACTTAAACTTAATATTTAGGTCTCAAAACTAAGACCTAGGCTATACAATATTGTTCACCCTTGATTTTGTGTCATGTTTACACTGAGAAATGACTTATCTTGGAGGCCATGTTTGGGCATTAATATCTTGAAAAGTATTATTCTCAGCCTGCTCAAACTTTGTAAGGTGGAAGACCTTACAAAGTCATATTTTCAGTATGACTTGACCATTAAACGTTTATTGCATGCCCATTAGTTTCATAATAGGCACTATGGGGCAAAATGCAAAACTGGTGACATTAAGGGTCTTTTTTGTAACCACATGACACCAGTCATTATTTTTGGCTGCAAATACAATTTATGTTGAGCCAATATTTGAAGTCTTTGCAGCAAATGTATGACGATATTAAGGATAAAACAAGGTGTGACTGCATTTTTTGTTAATAGGACTTGATTAGTATGTGGGGTAGATAAAAAATCAATGTGGAAAGAGTTCAATGTGTAGTCATTTTGTGTGTGAAGTGCCAATGACGTATACCATGTTGCATTCATACATAAATAAAGCCACTTGCTTGCATTGTATACCAATGCATTTTCATTCTTGTCCCTGAGGCAAAACAATGATTTCACATTTTATATTTATTTATCTATGATACATGGTCATCGGCACAACATGGGTACATCGTCGGCACAACACTTCCTACATTAAATGTCTAAAGACTCAGCTACTTTCACATAGATCTTGAAGTGCCTAGCTACCCGACAAGTTTTATCCCAAACAACTTCCTTTTGTTTAATCTTATTCAAGCCTGTTATACAGAGAGCTTTTTGCACTTTTCTCCAAATCCAGGGCCTTCAATGAGATGACTTGCAAACTTTTAATTATTCAGTCATGCTGAGATTTGTCAGATTTACATGCTACAGCATGTCATTTCAAGAGCTGAGAATACAATGAAGACATAGGATTTTAACATAGATATTTACAGGCCATGGATTAGGAACCCATTCTTTATAGACAAGGATTGAACAAAGTCTGAGGCAGTGCTGCAACAACCTTCTGATTTGACATGGCATGGTAATATGGCTTTGCATTTAAAAAAATCAGAACTTCTTTAAGAGTTCAAGAACAACTTCACGATGAGTATCAAAATCAGCACAGTGCTTGGCTCCCCATCGGTCCCTGTTGCTCTCAGTATTAAAGCTGATATGCCAACTAATTGATGAATTGATATGGATTGATAATTTAGATATTTGATTAAGAGGATTTCCAGTTCACTTAAGTCCTCAGTATTTACTTTGGTCTGCAACTCTTCAATTGTGGTGATAACCTAGAGAACATCTAGAGAACATCTTGTTCCAATACACTTGCAATGCACTTCACATTCACACATCAGGTCATGTCAACATATCGATCATAAAAGAAAAAACTTTGCATATTAACTTGTTTTATTGTTGATGTAGATGCGTTGATGCCGCTGTGCAATAAAACACGTTTATATGCAAAGTGCGGCCTTTTTTCTTTTATGAGTCAACATATACGTTTGGCCAAGCACGAGACACAAAGGCACATACTGAGTGAAGCCTGCTCTTACCACACAACATATAAATCATGTCAACCGCAGCTTCCGTGTGCCGATGCTCCTGGCGCTCATACTGAATTCACTTTATTAGACTGATAGGCCTACAATGCAAAATACAAGTTCTATAGGGGAGCACTGTATTTTTTTCAGTGCTCCCCTATAGGCTTTGCATTTAAAAAAAAAAAAAAAAAAAAAAAAAAAAACAGTTACCTGCTATAGGGGAGCACTGTATTTTTTTCCCCTCAAGATAAAAGTTGTGGTCTATATGTCCGGTCATTGTGATCCCTTACGGTGCACTGCTAGAATTATATGGTTTTAGAACATTAAGCATGTCATTTCAAGAGCTGAGAATACAATGAAGACATAGGATTTTAACATAGATATTTACAGGCCATGGATTAGGAACCCATTCTTTATAGACAAGGATTGAACAAAGTCTGAGGCAGTGCTGCAACAACCTTCTGATTTGACATGGCATGGTAATATGGCTTTGCATTAAAAAAAAAAAAAAAACAGTTACCTGCTCTGTCAGGGGAAGTGCGGGCCGGGGTACATAGAATACTTTCTGGTGTGGAGCATGAACAACCACCTCCTCTTTCAAAATATGGGCATAATAAAGGAGATGATGCATGCTGGTGGTGGACATAATGAAACTATAAGTTGAACACTGTTTCAAATCTGGGGGAAGATGACTGAAGGGTTCAGATGCAAAAGCCTCTAAATCCGTCTGACCACTTTTCTTTTAAATGAGCGTTTTGTATCAGGCTCCTATAGGGTTTCGCCTACAAATCAGTATTTCAGACAGGAAGAGAAGGGTATTTAGTGAGTTTTGAAGCTAAATTATCGAAGTAACTTACACTATATGTGAAGAGCATTCACTCACCATCATTATCTCATTTTTGACAAAAGTGGATTTAAAGGCTTTTGCATCTGAACTCAGACCTACTTTGTGTTTACACTGACAGACTTGGACAACACTGCAACACTGAGGTTATCTACAAGAATGGACAGGTCGGGATCTACTTCTTCACGAAGATCTTTTAATGCGAGCAGCAGTATGTTTTGTTTACTGTTTTATTATTTTTTATTTACCAGTTTGTAGCTGTCAGTGAAATTGACTTTGCAGGTATCTGTTAAGGCAGCATAAAGAAGACTTGCTTTGTTCTGGGGACTACTTTTGAACTCCTGTGGATTGTTGAAGAGAGAGGGAGGTTGCACAAACTACTGAGCATGATTTACTAGCATGAACACTGTGCAACCCACTGGACAGACAACAGAGTGTTTACAGTTGTACGCTTCTTCAACACTGCTGACAAAAGCCATTACGTAAAGTCATTTCTGTGACGATCACCAAGGAAATCTATCTATCTATTTATGAAAACAATCAATGGCTAATTTTATTGGCCAAAGTCAAGCGTCTTTCCTCTATAGTTTTCTTTAATTATAACATCTGAAACGTGATCACTTTGTTTATTTGTGTTCATGGGAAGGTACTGACCTAGTTATTATGTAACAAATGTATAGAACATGTAGTGCATATATAGCACACGTACATACTCTGCCTAGGGCAGTCTCTTTGTTATGGCACACAGTCTTCTCTTGTCTTCCTCATGAAAAGGAAAGAAAAATGACTTGACAGCCTGAACAGAACGTACAGGTTTCACTGCCAAAGAACTTTCTGGAGGTGTGTCTAAACAGGCCAACAGGTTCACCACAATTACTCAAAGCAGCAGTGAAACCCAGCCATATAGGACCCATCCCCCAAACATTTCAATTCATTTCTGCCATTTTTGTCTCATATATGTTCTCATAGATGGCTACTTAGCTTAGTGGGTTTAAACCTAAGCACAGGCTTAAAATACTCTGGTCCAAAAATATCCTCTCAAATTAAGCTAAAATAAATTATTGTAAAAAAAAAAAAAAAAAAATCAAATCACAGAACTGCTAGCAAATATTTGCTCTAATATCCAACAGGCACAGCATAAGACATAAGTCATAGGAAGAAACATACTTTTTGTCACTGTTATACCAACATTATACTGTATAATCACATTTACTATTTTGCTGATCATACAGTCCTACACAGGTCTCAGCACAGAGGGTGTTGTTTTGAAGGAGCAGAACATCAAACAAGGCTGGCAGGTGCCAAGTCTCAGCTGTCACTGTTTTTGAGCTGTAAGGGTTGGGCACGTGGTGGCACTAGAGAGTGAGACAAAAAATTCAGTGACTCACAGCGTGCTTCAAAACTGTGAGGTTTCTAGTCTTTTATTTGTTAAGGGAATATGCTGACTGAAGAAAACAAAAAAACAAATGGGTCTCTGTCCCAGGTAGGCCACTCACTTAAAAAAAAAAGTCCACTGGCCGCAATTCCTATAAATGGTGCAATGGGTGGGAGGGGAAGGAATTCCTTATGCACAGGTAAATATAATGTCATAATGTCAATAGATCTGTGCAAAGCTGGACAAATGTGCCCATTAATTACAGAACTGGTTTCTTGTGTAGGTCGCTTGTCTTCTCAAAAGGCAATGAGTCAGACTGCCCCCTAGTGTAAAAGGCTTTTAACACCATCAACAACATCTACACACACACACACACACCTGTCAATGTGTTACAGCAGTTGCTGTCTCTCAATACGACAGCAGATTAGCTTCAATTGGCTGATTACCATTGCCTTTACTGCTGCGTCAGCGTCACTCTTCCCACTTTGTTTCACACGTGGACACGTGTGTTGAACTCACATACTGTACGCCCATAATGTGCGGTTAGGTGCAGGAACAAATGGAACACATTGTTCTTAGTTCAGTTTAGGTAGATCTTTCAGATATTTAACTATAGCAGTTTATATATATAAAAAAAACACTGACAAAACAAAGATTGTGAAATATATTTCCATGCAGTTCAAAGACCGCACAATGATGGCAAAATAGGCTAAAAGTGTTGCAGATTCAGAATATATTAACTAAATGTACAGAAACAGACATTGGTCACGTCTTGCTCAGCTCAACAGTATGCTGCTCTGGCAGTGAATCAAATGTGAAGTAGACCTCTCACAAGGCAACTGTAGTTAACCATTACAAATCGCATGCCTGTGCCATACATTTATAACAGCCTGTGGTGTGTTTACAGAGAACCAAACCTCCATGCCAGGTTTCCACTTCCGTGAACCTTGTACCTTGATAAAATGTACATCACCAGCAAAACTCAAACTCCAAAGTGGCCTGCTGTGGTTGATTTTGTGACTACATTAATCAGCAAAAGATATATAGTTTAGAGCAAGTTGAAGAATTTATTGGAACAAAATTATAGATATTGTATTTAACACACATAACACACATAGGATAATACAATACCCTAGAGACAGAATCTACAGGTTCTGTACCATGTAAACCTTGCTTAAGGTAGAAATGTTGCGCATTACAGTAGTGTCTTGTCCTTAGATTGCACATATACAGCAGTTGATTGTTAGTGTTTTTAGTGTTTATGTTCTGTAATAAAAGATAATGCGTAATTCACACTTGTATATAATGTAAAACATTTTGATTTAAATACTAGAAGGTGCTCTTTTTTTAAAGACATTAATTTTCAGAGGTGCAGTTTGCTTTAAACTTTTGTATCAAACCCTTTCAAATGACCTACTGCATATATATGACTGATTGTAGTGGATTCAGTTTTATATCAGTAACACATGACATATTATACGTTTACAACTCTTTCACCAAAATGGTCATTCTCTACACATTATCCTGACTTGAAATATTTGCCATGAAATATTTGAATCTTTTGTCCTCAAGTGCATGATGTAAATGGATTCTTATATCATCTTTGATAGAAGCAGTATTTCTAGACTTAGTTCTAGACAAGTTCCCTTTAACCCGCAATATATTATACAGAACAAGAAGCTGCTGAGGAGGAAGATGACGGAGAGCAGCTCTATTTTTCAACACCTCCTTTTCAGAAAGCTCCTATACAACTGGGTAGTATTGTCGAATGTATCTCTAATTAAGTAACATTCATTGGTTTGATTGCAAATTAGCAGACCTCTTCATTTCCCCTGGCCTTTGCCTTTCACTGCAAACCCCTTGACCGAGGCCAGGTCCCCATGAAGGTGGTCTCCATCATGACTCCAGATGCCCGTCTGGACTGCTGGTGGGCGTTTCGTCTCCGCAGGGCCGGACTCAGGGCCAGGTTGGTGAGGTCCACCAGCTCCCGCCGATGGGACAGCATGGACACCATGTTGTCCAGCTTGGACCGAATGGATGCGTAGTGGCCCTGTCGCTCTTTGGACAGCTTCCAAAAGCTCTCCTTCAGGCTGCAATGCTGAGGGGCAGGGCCACGTCTGATTGGAGGACGAAGACCCAATTTGACGCCCGGCTGGGCGGAGCCAGAATCGGAGGACGTGGAGGAAGAGGTCTCATAGTTGGTCAGGGTAGAGGAGGTGGAGGCCTGCAGGGGGAAGCCAGGCAATGGACGCTTGGTGCCTTGGTCAGTCTGCACGCCCTTGTCTACATTCTGGCTGCCCGTCTGTGTGGAAGTGTGGCAGGCGGAGGTGGGGGCAGCTACAAATGCTAGAGCCGGGCAGCCAACCGCCCCAGGCAGAGGTCGAGCAGGTGCAGGAGACACAGGAGCAGGGGCAGGGGCAGGGGCAGGGGCAGGGGCAGGGGCAGGGGCAAGGGCAGGACCCCCAAACAGAGGTTCATCCTGCAACAGGTCCTGCTCCATCCAGTCCCCCCCGAGGGTGGAGGCGTTGGAGGTGTGGCTGCTCCTGCGGCTCTTCCCTCCGGCCTTTGGGCCTGACTGGAGGGCCTCCATCATCTGGGCCCGGTTGGGCGTGCTGGTCATGCATACCTGGTCGGCCGTAACCGGCTTGGGGACCTGGGACGGTGGGGTGGAGGGCAGCTTGAAGAGCAGGTGGTCGTATATACCGCTGCCACGGGCACTCGGAGGACACTCCCTGCCATTTAGGGGCAGAGACTGGGCATACAGTATGCGAAACTCCTCATCAAATTTCTCTGTTATTTGTCCGGTCAGTTCGATCAGATTGCTGCTGTTCAACTTCCCATCTGTCCAGTTGAACCTGTTGGTGGAAGGAAATAGATTGCTCAATGTGACAATGACTACATGCGATTCGCCGTTTAAGTCAGCGCAATGAACAACGTTATAACTAGTTTAAAAGTATTGTTCACTGAAGAGCCTTTCCCCAGAATTCTTAACTTCTCAAAAAAAGTCCTTCATTTCAATATACTTTTTCAATTATGAAATCAAAAAAAGGGAAAGTCAAATCACATTTAGATATGCCCTGCACCTAGATCACTGATTTAAAAAATGTCAAATTATTCCAAATTGTTTCACACTGCACACAATACTAAAGTAAAACATGAAAATGTGCATATTATAACACATACATTACAACTCACAAGATAATCTAAAACATATTTTATGTCATGGTTACATTGGCATAACATACTTCTTGTATGGTATGTAATGTTAAGTTAAGTAGTGAAAAGATGCTTTGTACCGATAAGAGCCAGTAGCTACTTTGTGCCCATCGATTAGCATGAATCGCTCATGAACCTTCCCTGTGATCCTTGCTCCCGACCTCATGTAATATGTACATCCGGTAATGGTCCGAATACGCATCAGCTGCAAGACACAAGACAAATAGTCTCAAAATATATAAAAAAAAACTCTATGTCCCACAGACAGCCCAGTAATTGTCATGTTTGAAATCTAGAATTAAATATGCATTACACACGATGGCATACTTACCAGGGGGCCGACCCTTTCAGCAACATCAATTTACATGACCTATTCATGTTTATCTTCACAAATGATTTTGTTTTGTGTAATAATATAACAAATTTGCCAATTGTCACACCCTGCCACGATGGTTACTTCAGATTTTTTTTTAAATATATTGTTCAAAGACTCCAGGCAGATATTGGTGAAGACAGGCTGGATTAGAGACAGTTTCTCCACAGAGCCACTGACAGACTGGTAGACGCCAGTAAAATTTTATGCAGCAGATAACTGATAATTCATGATGTATCCAGGACCTCTATTAAATTTCCATGACTTCAAAGTCCTCTCATTTTGTCTGTGTGAAATTCACAGACTCACTCTCAAGCAGTCCTGTGCTAGATACATTGATAAAACATGCTCATTTGGTCTCCACAGGGTTATTTGGGCACTGTAAGCCGACAAAATGGCCTCACCTTTAGCTCCTCAAGGCGCACATTCAGGTTGCTGCACATCTGCAAGAAGGAGGGAACAGACACTTGGTCCAGCAAGATGTACACAGGAACCCTGCGTCGGGTACAGGCCTCCTGTAGATCCCGGAAGATGTCCAGGTCTGTCAAGGAGTCTGTCACTATTGCGATCAACTATGATACAGATTGGGGCAGTGTTAATTCTCAATCATCAGTCATTTTAGGTGTTAAATAGAACAGCACTCTCAAGCATGGAAGCGCAATCCTCTGTTAGCTCCATATTCCGTTGTAGGATCAGCACATTTTTTTTCTTTGTTTAGGTTACAAGCTGAAACAAGACCACAAACACTAAAGGAAAAACAGTACACATACAGTAGACATCCTATTACTGCCACTTTCCTTATCACTGATACACTGCACATACTGTACATCAAAACTGGGGGCAAGTTATTAAATAAAATACAACTCTTTAACACAAGTATCGAGTGCATGATAACTGTTTACACACATATCGGAATGGTTAAAAATACAGAGAAGCTGAACCAGGTAGATTATTTTCCCCAGGTCTTCATGGGTTAATAAATTCAACCATTCATATACAGATATGAAAACACAAAATACCTGGGGGGTGTACTGTTCTTCATCAGCATAGACTTGTTATAGGGAACATGCTGAGACATAATCTAACCATTCCTTAAGGTGAGTCGTTTCATTTAAAACCACCTGCCCACGTTCCTCTCATTCCTCCATGTAATTTAGCTTGGCCCTTAATATGGCTGACACAAGACTATTTGACAACATGTCTCCACAATAAAAGAAAGTGAAACACTGAAAAAGCGCTAAAAATCAACAGTACACAGTTAGGTATTTTGAAAAGAGCATAACTTTGCACTAAAGAGCCTACTGCACTAGTGGATTGCTGGATAGGGTGCACTTATCACTACTGACCCACAATAGTGGATTACATTTCCAGGAGGGATTACAGAGTTTAAGGGAGCGTACCAATACAACGGCGGTACTGATTTTCAAAGAAAGACCTTCCATGTTTATCTCCAAAACAACACAACCATAAGTCACTGGTAGAATGGTAGAGATTTCAGGTTTCCGAGCATAGCTAAATGATTCTGAGAGCATGACGTGGCAGCCCATTTCTATTACATACTGAATGTTTGCAGACTTTGCACTCAATTCCAATTCTCTCTGCTTGGATGAGATCATGTTGTTTAGGTTGTGTATAGTTGGCCTGCCTAAGAAACATGTTCTCTGTGAAATTTCTAATCTGCCAGCAACACATGACATGTAACTATCTGCCAATGATGATCAATTGCATTATCTCTTCAGGTAATCCATGCCATCAAATATTTTAAAACACTGATTTGGGTCACTGGCAGAGTGGCAGTATCACTACATTAACTAAGAATGTGGTAGTGTGTGTCTATATAAACAAGCCAATGAGCATACAGTTCGAGGGCACATTCTCAAGCCTTGGTGTAGCAGGTTTGATGGGAATTGGAATAGTAGACTTTGAAGGCTAATTGCAATAAGGCCGCTTGGAGTTTACGTTACAGGTGTAGGCTCCTCTCTTGGAAAACAAACTTGATTTTTCAGACAATGACTCACTTCTCTCTCTCTCTCTCTCTCTCCTCTCTCTCGCTCTATCTCACACACACACACACACACACACACACACACACACACAATATTTTCGCAGCTGCATAGTCTTCAGGTGCAGTGACTGTAAAAGCTGCATTAAATGGAACTCACCTCCTTAGCTCCCTTTATCATTTTTCTCGCTGCTTCCTTGCAGCTGTAGATACACTCCCCATAGCTCGGCTGAAAGTGGGCCACTGCCCGGGTTACTCCACGAAATGACCCTGTCGTGAAAGCAGGCCAACCAAGCTCCAGAACAGGGGGCTCCACGTCAGACACATCTGGGAAATATGTGACAGATGAACAGTCCATTGAAGTGCTGACGGACTGTTCAAAAGGTGCATCGTCTCCAGCAAGCGAAAAGGCTTTGGGAACTACAGTTGAACGTGATATACGTCTGATTTCTTCATCGGACAGAAAGTTGGGTATTTTCTCTTTCTTTAGAAATCCCAAGTAAGAGTTAACTCCACCCGATAGCAGTTCCTCTAAAGCAAGTCGATGCCTCTCATTATAAAGTTCTTCTACATTTACATCTCGTTCTCCTTTTGGAAGCAGTCTCCAGCCAGGGGAATCCTCTAAGCACTGCGATAACGCCATTTGATAATCAAGTTGGTATTGCACACTTGAAATTTACTATGGAAACGATGACTTCCCCACGGCTCTTCTATGCAAGGCAACTCAATGCAAATTCGTATTTCGTATTTCAAACTAGGCCCGACCCACCACCCATCGTCATTGGCTCACTAACGTTTGGTCGTCAATACGCATTACGCATCTGCCTCCGAAGACTGCCCGCTCCAGCTGTCAGTTGGTTCAAAGTTAAGTCTTGATTGGTTGACTTTTTGAATTCAGAGGCAAATAAGTCGTCTCTACCTGGAAGCACGTTCACACAAGGCATACATAAGTACGTTATTTAAAGTAGGAGACACAAACCAGATTCAAAAAATGACGTGTGTTTCAGTACAATCGAACGGTCACGCCAGCGCTGGAGACTTTATAGAATGTCGCATAGCATAGTTCCTTATAGGTCAGGTAAAGATTATACAGATTTCTATTTACTTGTATAGGTCAAAGTTGGATCAAGGTTTGATTATGAGTGATGCGCTACCAACAGTGAATAAAGCTGATAATATAATTTCGCATTCCACCTCAGCCTTCTACACTAATATTAATGAAATGTTCAGAACATTTCTATTTTGTAAAGTCTCAAGTTTACATGTATGGTGTGACTCAAAACAGAACTATTTAATGTCAGTACACTTTGACTGTGAAACCAAATTGTGCCAAACCAAACCTCAACTTCAAGAATTTAAGAGTGGGTGGCACTAAACCCATATCATTATATTACTTTGTATTGTTTGGAAACACAGCATTGAATCAGAAAGTCTATCTGCATATTATGGCCCTTCTTGGTGCCTCGTTGGCTCACTGTGAGTTTCATTCATTTGTCTGACAAATGAGTAGTTACATGATACATCAGGTAATTCAAATTTCACCAGCAAACATTTTGATACACTCTTTAAGCTTTTGTGTGAGCACTGGTATGTGCAAGTGTAGTTTGCCAGGAGATAAAGGGTTAAAAAAAACAACTTAAGGACATGCCCTGCCCCTTCCCTTTCACACACAACAGTTGTTGGCTTCCTTTCCTGTGATGACAGTATATTATCTACATTTTTGTTTGGCTACTCATGATTCCAAGGCAGGCCAGGGAGACTCCAGAGTTGCAGTCTGTACTCTTCTGAGCCAAGGTAGGCATCACTAAATATTGTTTTTAGAAAGGCCCAGAAAGACACAAAACAATGGCTAATAAATGTGTTGTATGTTTTACTTAATCTCTTCCCTTTCATTGTTGATGTTTTTTGCTGTTAAAGTACATTATATCGTATCATATACACAAAATTATTATATGTTCATTGCCCGCCCAGAAATTCACTCACAATTCATTCACAATTGATATACAATGATAATGTCTGTCATGGTAGTTTCTATAGAGCTCAAATAGTTTTAAATTATCAGTTTAAAATCATCAAAGGTGACATCGAACACAGACCCAAACAATGAAACAATATTACATTTTGGTTAGGTCATATGCAGGGAAATCATGAATCATTATGCTGGCTTCATGAGCATCACAGAATGTGTTGTTCTGTCGCTATCTCAGCTTTTATCCTAAATTGGATTGAATTAAATCCCTGTGAAAATACTTACAAAGACACATTAAATACGTGTAATCAAAAAAGGAAATATCAGAATATTTAGTTTTTGCTGCTGTGTATATAGTGGCTAATTGTTTCTAAAGCACTGCTTTCATCAATATTCTTGTTAAGTTATATGATTAATTCCCATCACTGATAAAGAGAAAGCAGACTAGACAGAAATGATTATCCTTCGCATGTCTAAATGACACTAGAAAATATTTTGGGGACTGTTAGACACAAACACATCTGTGAGGATTGTTTTTGCATTTCTTCCGCCATTCACCTGTCTTGATTTCAAAAGCATCACCACCAATAGGTCAACTCTGTCAACAGTCTAAGTCAGGTGTGTGATTGAAGCAGAAGGCTTTTCAATACTGCCGCTTCCATCAGAAAAGCAAAGACTGAACAACATTTTATTCTCCTTCATGATGCATCTGGGGTTTTCAAAATAACACCTCTACTCAATAATATTCAAGAGTTGAGTATATAAATATGCAGAATATATATCTGAACTGTATAGTGAAAATCATGACAATGTTTTAACATGAATACAAGTTCATGATTGGAATGATCCTTTTCTGATTAAATATAAGCTTCGCTATTCAGTGGTAACACCAGATTGCAAATGCCATTTCATTATTTAATCCTCAGGTAATCCTTAGGTTTTACCTGTACATATAATGGCTCCCAATGGATTATAACAGGTCAGTATACAAATGTGCTTGAGATATGACAATAATATGTGGGAGATATTTGTGACTAACCCACATTTTAGCATATTCCTGGTAGACGCCATATGTGGCCTAGTTTGTAGAATAGGCCTTGCTCCTGTATAGGTCTACATTACACTCTGTGTATGATGACAATTTTATAGATGATATGACGATATCATAGGAGAATTCTGTATAATTTGCTTTGAAGTGATCATTCAGAGGCATATGTAAGCATAATGTGTGTAGTGTTAAATTCATGTCAAAGAAAACTTTAAAAATCCATTATTGTTACAATGTAGTTATAGGGTTGCTATTAACATTTTCTAACACCTTTTACGCACGCCTTTTACGCATACGATCGGCTATGAGATGGAGATTTATGAAGGCCTGTGTGTTGGCATTATTGACTATGCCAGTTGTTTTTTTCTTCGGGGGAAATATTTTGCTCATGAAACCCCAGCCTACATCTGGAGCCTATATTGACATGTCTGAACATTCTGATTTCAGTGCCAACCAGCACCTTAACATGCTTTGGTCTAACCAGTTAATGAAATACTCTGGGCTGGCTATGTTGTACAAACAAAACAAGTTGACACACGCTACGTAATATCAAAATTTGAATAGATTTGAAAGATATGAAACTTGTTAGGTTCAGAAAGAAATGAGAGGGAAAACAGCCGGTGTACTTAGCAACAGTCGTCATTCAAACTATATGTCTTGATAAGTGCACTATCTGAACCGACACCTGACAGAATTGGGCTCCTCTGTTTGGACGATATGGGTTTTTTTGGTAGCCTGAAACCTCAAACCTCCTCAAAATGCCGGCAAAAGTATGTCTAATGTGTCCATTGCGTTTAGGCTACGCTTAGGCAAGGGGAAAGGGTTTTTGGGTTTGGGTGACGCTCTGAATCACGTGCTCGTTTGGACCACACACTGTATATTTCTTTCCGTTCTCATTTCGCCGTCCGTGTCTCTCCGACATAAACAGTGTGCCATAGGGAGTTGATGTACCTTGCTGTGGTCACTGACGGGTTCACGTCAGTTCACCGGGTTCAGCTGAGGAGAGGTCTCGGCCCCTCCTCCTAGTCGGAGACACCGACCAGAGCTAATCTAATGTTATTCATTTCTGTATTAATAACGGATTTCCATTTCTTCTTACCGGACGAGCTATAAGGTAGGAAACTTTAACTTGTTACTTCAAGACGTTGCCTATGTCTATTCGGTTTAGCTTTGCCTTCCCAAAGTTGCTTTACTTAAAGCTGTCATTGCTAGCTATTCTACTCCTATGCGGCGCAGCAGTCAGGGCAGTTTACATGAAGTCGCCAATGTATAAAATGGCGACAGTAGATGGGGAGTGCTGACTTAAATTTTTGGGAATCGACAGTACCCATCTCGATAAGACTGTAACTATCCGGCATGCTCCGCTGCAAGCGTTTTCCGGATAGGTATTCTGGAGTGAAAGGGTTAACTCACCAGTTTGTTAGAGATTCTCGAGAATTTACTCAACATTCTATCTGGTTCTAATTTGCCTACTCGCACGCTACAACGTGTCTTTTCAGAGGTTAGAATATATCATAAATACTGAGGGGTTCATATGGCGAGTCGTTATTTCAGAGCACCATTGGTCGTTCTCCTTGGAAGGTAAGTGTTGAGTAACAACGTATCATTCAAGGAAGAGTACAGTAATGAAAGTGCAAAATGGCTTGTAGGTCCTTAATTATTTTAGGTGGTGCCAAATCGTATAGTCTATCGGTAGTCTAACTCACTATCTGTGGTGGGGTGTTATCGTGAATCAGGTATTTGAGTGATAGGCCTACCTACAACTTTTGGACGTATTGTGATGATTTTTATTCGCAAGTACTCTTACAAACCTGCCTTGAACCCATAGGGTATACACCGGTTTTTCGTAGCTTTCGCCTTTTAGAGTAATCTGTAGGTTTCTGAAACCAGGTCTGCATTGTCACGAGTTCCACCTCTGTTTCCGAGAAGAGGCACATTATTCCAAATATTCACTCAGCCAATGAGATTTTCGGCAGGATAACTGTTCAGTTCACTTGCGTTTGGTAAGCAAGGGCATTTAATCGTGAAAGGGGTCGCTTGGTTGATCCGCATTAATATACAGAATGTGGGCTAATTACAAAAACTAGGCTCCCATAAAATAATAATACATATTTCAAGACTGCGCAGCAGCCTATATGAGAAGCATGTGGTAAATGTTAAATGTGTTTAGTGCCATGAACCATACTTGGCTAAATTATATAAAATGTATATGGCTGTTGGCATGGCCATTGATGCTCTTCTAGCCTCCAAAATAAACCTAATACTTTTAAGAAGCTGAGGTTGACAAGTATAGCCTGTGAATTTGTTCAATGTTGTATCTGTTCGTGAATGTCAATTCCCATGGTGGAAACATCAGAGAATGGACATCCTCCTAGCTCCTCTGAACTGTTTTAATCAGGCCAGCCATATTGCCTTTCATCGCAAATCTTTGCAATTAGGGACAGTGAACAGCTCTGGTCAGAGCTGAGGCCAATGAGTATCTGTATGCTTGCAAAACAAGACTGGACAGGATGATCTCTGTGCCAAACAGTTGCCATTGGTAACATTTAGGCTAGTGGACATTTTTTTCTGTTACAAAATACTGTAACAGTCCAATTTTGTGTTCAACATCTTCTGTACCAGAGTGCAATACTCTCTTTCATTGCCAGTGGTCTGTTCATATGGTCATGATTTGGAGTTCGAGTATGTTACATTCCTTGCATTCAGAGAAGAGAAACAGGCTAATGCCAACCAGATCTATTCCAAAGCACTGCTCAACATTGCTATATAATTTTCCTCAGTCCTTTACAAAAATACAAATCATATTGTTGGGAGGTGGGTGGTGGTTCTGGTCTATTCTTCATCTTGGCCTCCCCCACCTCCCCATCGTCAGTGGTCACAACTGTGTCTGAGTGCTATAAACATCCTGTTGTATCTGATTGCTTTGATTTACAGTTTTTGCCTCAGAGTTTGGAGCTGAGTCTGTTGTCAAATCCTCATTTGGACCCTATAGCTGTCCTCTCCCATACATTTATGGTTTGCGGAGTTGAAATAGACATGTGACAGGAGTGTCCCGTCGCAATGAAGGATCTGGGAGAGGAGGATGCTGGTATTCGCTGGCTGTTAGCATGAGGCATTGACATCAACCATTTTGGCTTCGGCTGGACAATGCATGGGACACTTAGATGTTTTTTAGCATTTTTCCCCCTTTAACAGTCTGCCGACAGCTTGCTGCTACTGCTTGTTAAACCATTTTGTCCTTGTGTATGTGTTTCATACATGCCACAAGAATATATCATTTTACCCCAGATTATTTTTTTTATGGATGAAGTAACGCGGTTCCTACTATGTAAAGAAATTGTCAATACCTAAGTAGCCAGGTGGTCAAAAATGTCAGCTCTACATCGCCATCAGGCCCTTTTTGTGCCTTACTCAATGTGCGCGTAGTCTTTCGGAAGACCCCATCTGCCATTAAAAATTGCATGCATTTCTCAAACAGTCCAATCAGAACGAAATAATGAAGGGAGTGAAATGGAGCGATGAAAAAGGGCATTTGGTACCGACTAGCCAGAATGAGGGTTTACACAAAGACTGCTCCACAAAACCCTGTGAAACTGTGTCTGCGGTAGGGCACAAGAGGTGTTCCCTTGGAGTGTGTGTGTGTGTGTGAGAGAGAGAGAAAGAGAGTGAGTGAGTGAGTGAGTGAGAGAGAGAGAGAGCGCAAGTGAGTGTGAGTAAGAGAGAGAGGGGGGGGGGCTGAGTGTGTGTGGATGTGTGTGTTATTGGGAGGGGTAGGGCATCTTGTCTTGAGTGTGTGTGTGTGTGTAGGCAAGGAGTAGGGGTTGCTATGGCAATCTTAACACATGAGTGGCATTGCTGACTGGTCTCCCTGCAGACCATGCGGTAGTCACAGAGGTAAGGGGGGCAAAGAGGGGACAACCTACAGCTCACACACACACACACACACACACACACACACACACACACACACATACACACACACTCCGTCACCAACTGACACACTCACTCACTCACTCACTCACAAATATCCACATACAGGTTGACCAAGGACAGACAGCTGAAGGCGCTTCAAAGACCTGCTTTGTTAGCATTCTGCTAATGAGACATGTCCTTTAATGATGGTAAATGGTAGAAGGATGTCTCAGTGGAGCTCACATCTTTTCATAATTAATGTGGACACATGAATATCTCCTGGATTACCCATGAGCATGCATATGCGCACACGGGCACATGATAGCGCATGTGTACAAATATTGCCCAAGTGTTTTCATAGAGAAAATTAAAAAAAATGGGGAGCAAGGTAACAGCTAGCCCCTCAGTTGGCATTTTTGACATGGCGCTGCTATGCTGACAGAGGTGGTCACGGCAGGGCAGTTTTTGTCTGGGCCCTCTGTGACACTGTAGGCTCATTAAGGTGCTTGGTGCATCCAACTAAATATGAAGAATTCTCTTGAAAGCCTTTTTCTGAGCCAATAATGGGGGAAATTATTATATATTTCCTTCCCCCCTCTCTCTCTCTCTTACACACACACACACACACACACACACACACACAGGTAAAGCAAAAATAAAAACAGACAATGTGTGTGTGTGTATGTGTATGTGTTGGGAAATATGAAATGGAGACAGTTATCAGCTGTGCTGTTTTTTGAAATATCCAGGGCCCTCAAATAACAGTGAAACATTGGAATGCAATGCATAAATGTTAGACGTTTATTATTACCATTTCCTGGAATGTTTTTCTCTTCCTAGTTTTCTGTTTAAACTGGCTGATAAATAGAATTATTTTAGTCACAGGGCCATTTTGTACAGAATTCCAAACGGGGCCAAGTTTACATTTGTGTGTACCTGTGGATACGTATTCCCGTCTTTGGTTTGCAACTTCCCAGTTTGCAAGAAGATTAAAAGGGTTTCAGTTCGACAATGAGGTGTGAGCTGTATCAGGACACATGGTGACTGGGGAAGGTTTTTTGTCGCAGATGACCCGGTCCACCCCACAGCTGAAACACGAGGCCATGCTTTTGAAAGCACCCTTTTCAGTGTCTCCCTGTCTGGAGAGCTCTTGTCTTGTGTCCTGTCCAATGGGCTGATAAAGCTTCCCATTCTTTGATGACTGACCTGCTTTTTATGTAACATTTTTAACTATCCTCCACTTGTCGGGTGGTGGATTCTATAACTGTGCAAAGAGTTGGATTCTTGGCAAGGACAGTCGCCAGGACAGCATATGTCTTTGTGGGTATTTCGGTGCTCATCTTCTTCCCTTGACTGCCAAAGTAGAGACAGTCTTGCTTTTTGCTTCGTTCATAAATGCCAATGCCATTTCAATCCTATCATGATATTTTTTGATGTGATAGTATGGGCAGTTTTGTAGTGAAATTCTACCTCTTGGCCGCTCATCTCACTAGTTAGATTTTAAAATAACGACGGTTGAGCTTTTGTGACAAAGAAATGTATATACTATCATGGTTAACTTCACTTGTGTGCGTCAAGTAAATTAATCCACAGTTTCATATATGTGTGTTCAAAGTAGTTATTCACAGAAACATAGAGGTGCCTCACAGTTAAGCTATGCACCTGCAAAGATAAGAAACTGGGGTTGAGCGAAGAGGATGAATTAGGGAGGTTTTGACCAGCTGACGTGTTTTGCTCTGCTTTTCTTTAATAAAAGAACCTCTTTGCATCGGAGAGCTCAGAGACTGTTTTGGAGAGGGGAGAATTCCTCTCTGGGCACTCTCTCCTCTTGGCGCCAGAAGTCGTTGCTAAAAACTATACTACGTGTTGTAGTTCTTGTGTCTTATAATTTTGGGAAGATTTTCCTGACATTTTGTTATCGCATGTGACATTTTTAAAGGTCGTGCTGCATAGAGACACTGTTGTTATGCTGGCCAGAGGTATTAATGGATGAAAAATTAACATCATACATCATTTTAGCGGCAAGCGGCTAATCCCGATTTGGTGGCAGTGAAGAGGCTTTTAAGGTCCCCATAAGGGGTTAACTGAGCTCTGATGAAATGCATCATGACCCCTCCACTGGCTGTACATTCAGCAAATGCCTGTGTCTGGATGCAGAGGGCCGGGATTACAGCCTAAGATGCTGGTGACCTAGATTTTTTTTGGTCTGTGTTTTTTTTTTTTTTTTTTTGGCAGGAAGGCAGCCGTCATGAGAAAAAAAGAGACGTCACAGTCCGTCTGGGAGCACAGTGTACTCTAGGCCGTCACTTGGGGTTTTTAATTCTGGAATGGTTTCATCTTTTATTTACAAGGCAGCAGACCACAGTGAGGGAAATACGTGGAGGCCACGCTGTATATCTGATGTATTCTCTCCCGCACCTGAACTTTATGTTTTGAAGCCTTTATTGAACAGCAGTGCGTTTAATTTAATAAAGACTAACCTACAGTATGTCACTCAAGCTTGGGTGGTCAGTTGATCAGATCAGCTCAGACGTACAGTTTGCGCCATTGCCTTGCAGAACACATTTTGTGCAGTCTGATATGATAACAGAGTGACATTGCACTACAGGGAGGGATGTTCAATGCCAATAGGAATAGAAGTCAAGCCTGGCATTTAACACATAACCCCTCACTGTGACCATCGTAGTTTATTGCTCTCTGTAACTGTACGCATGTTGTCTAAAATAATCTTGTGTTACTATAGGCTTTGCAAACAGACAGGAGATGCATTCACATGTGAATAATCACGCACTATGCATTATTGAGTTCATGTGAGGTATATTGGGGTAGGTTACTTCTGCCTCACTACAGAAGACAGACCCAACACATTGTTTTTTGTCTGTCAGCAAGACTCACCATTGGATGGTTTTATTTCCCATTTTAAAAAGGCTCGACAGACCCAAAAGGAACATTTTGTAAATTAGAAGAAAATAATTTCATATGTATTTTCTATACAGCTGTAATGTTGTTGCTGAGAGAACGAATCAATATGACCTTTCTTAATTTAGATGATTCATCGCGAGAGGGAAGACAGCCTTTTGCACTGTCACAAACCACCACGTCATGACATTTCTGTGTTAAGAGATGGGTTGGGATGGGGGTTGGGTTGGGAGTTGGGGGTAAGGGGGAAAGGGAAGAGAGAGTAGGGACAGAGAAGCTTAGACATACTGTGCTTCCTTCACTTTCATATTTTATGCTCCTCTCATAATCTGGGCTGCATATGGTACATTGCCCAGAGTAACAATCATTACAAGGTATTTACATAATTGTTAAAACAGAACAGGCGGAAAATTTTGAACTGCAGATGAACCTTATCCTGACAAGACCCAACTGCTTTACGCTAAGGCAATAAAGTACAGTAAAGACAGTACATTTTTGCATGTGGTGGCGCGCAAGCAAGGTTGTCAGAGCTGTCGAAGCCTTGGTGTGTGCACTATGCTTTGTTTGACTGTTTGAAATAAATGAAGTGATGACTTCTCACATTATCAAATATCTCACATTGAAATTAACGTTTGTCCAAGTTGTGTATATGACAGCGCATCTGATATATTATGGACTTAATGTTGCACACATGAAAAAGTGTGATATATGAGAAAGTGTTGCTAGTGTGGTATATCATAAGATGGTAGTTAATGTGAAACTAGAAAAACTGAACTCTATTCCAACAGATTATGCATTACTTCTGTAAGATACAATGCACACTTCACTCAGCACAAGCTCACGTCTATGTTGTTCCAGGAACAAGATTTAACAACCTTTGGCTAGCTTATTGGAAATATATTTTTTAAAATTGGTGAGACTAGGATCTTCAGAGAGACAGTCTTTGAATGTTCAGTTTGAATGTTAAATACCACTGTTGACAGATAATGACCTCCAGATATTTTTTTGTATTTACTGAGCAAAAATACAATGTTAAAAATGAGAATGTTAAAAAAAGAAATGCTTAACAGGAAAACGGCAAACAGCTTAGCAGAGTTGAATGTTAATGCAAACATCATCATTATAATTCTGAAATATCTAAATAGGGTATGCAGAGTTATATAATATAATAATGTCATATAATGTAATGTTTTTATCACACAGGTTTCCAATGAGTGGCTGATCGTGTATCGGATGGAAGCAGTACCAAAATTTAAGATGAACGAGTAATAGCCACCATACCATGGCAGGCCCGTGAAACGGAAGTCCACTCACTCACTACAGTTATCCAAAACCGGTCATAAGTCCCGACAGTGAACCCATCTCCCATCAGCACAATCCCCTCTGGCCATCCATGTACAGCCATGGCCAGCAAAAGGAAGTCCACAATCCCTTGCATGATCCCATCCAAAAGCAAACACAGAGAGGAGATTATACTGGGTTGCCTGCCGGAGCTCCTACCCACAATTCCCGAAGACAGCATTCTCAGCATCTCTGGTGAGGAGGAGGAGACACATGCCCCTCCCAGAAAGCAGGGCAATGTCACCTGGAAACACCCTGCCAATACAGAGGCAGCATACAGCTGCCCACCCTGTGGATTTGAAACCAGAGACCTGACGCCGTTCCTCGACCATCTGGACAGCCACCACATGGACTTCCGGGCACAGCCAAGCTTCCACTGCCAGAATTGTGGGGTCTCAGCATCATGCTTTGAGGCCCTAATCTTACATAATGCAAAGACACACCCTGGAACTGGTTTAGCCGGGAGCCCCTTGAGCAACTCCCTCCGAGTCTCAAAGAAAGGTGGGTTAACTGTTGTAGAACAGAACTTGCTCCTGGGGGCAAAAGGAAACCCTGGTGACAGTGGGATTTCCATCACCACCAAGACATCTTCCATGAAGATGACCATGACAAAGGAGGAGCACAAGAAGATTATGGTTTCCCACTCTGGGGAGGTGCACAGGGTTAGCCCAAGCAGTGACCAAGTTGTGGAGATCAGAGATCCCACTGTGTTGGCGCATATACAGACCACAGCACTTAATGGATCCCTTGGAAGGCCCCCTCTCTCATCTGCCATGCAAATTGTCAGTGGAGCTGGTGCCCTTCCTAGTCTGAAATTGCAGAACAGAGGTCCCATACGACCATCGTTTACCACTCCAGTCAATCCTCCAAATTCGTCTCTCCCACTCAACGCCTTTCCTCCCTCTGATCCAAACAACAACCTCCCCAAAGTAATGATTCCTCTAAGCAGTATCCCTGCCTATGATGCCGCCATGGACTCCAGCAGCTTCCTGAAGACATCCTTCAGCAAGTTTCCCTACCCTACCAAAGCTGAGCTCTGTTACCTGACCGTGGTGTCCGACTTCCCTGAGGAACAAATCAAGCTTTGGTTCACGGCTCAGCGTCTAAAGCAAGGTATTAGCTGGTCCCCAGAGGAGATTGAAGACACCCGGAGAAGGATGTTCAACACAGTTTTCCAGGCAACTTCCGAAGGTTCACAGAAACAGCAGCCCCACTACAGCATCCCCCAACACAGAACAGCCATGCAGTTAGCCGCTATGGGGCCAAACTGCCGTGCCCCCCTGACACCACAAGGTGCCATTGGTAGGTGGAAGCCAGGGGTCATAGTCACCCAGTCCAATGTGATCCCACGGCCTCCAGCAAAGCCCCAGTCAGTTGTCAGAACAACAGCACATCTACAGCCCAGAGCTGCTACCAGTGCCATCCTTGAAGCTGTGAGCAGCAATCTTTCAAGTAGCGGCCGGAGCAGCAGCATCATCAGCAGCAACATCAGTCACACATTTGCTCACCGACAGGCTGGACATTCAAACACCAAGCTGCCTGAGAATGAGGCTGGAATTAGCAGCTTAAGCAAAGACAATGTTAGCAGCTCAACTGTTGTTTGTAGTGTCAATGATTATCACAAACCAACAATCAGTAACAGCTCAAGTCTAAGCATCACTTCCAGCAATGGCAGCACCAGTGCCTTGAACAGCATTTATAGCAACTTTGTCAGCAACACCTTTTGTATCCAAAACACTAGCCCTACCAGCAAAGCTACAAGCTGCAACCCTAACGCTAATGGAGGCATCGGTAGCCAAAGCAAGAGCCCCGGCCACACCAACGAAAACAGCAATGCCAGCATATCTAACAGTGATAGCAACACTAGCACCAGCCCATTGAGAACTAGCAATACTGAAGATAGTGATATCTCAAACCACACCAGCAAGTTCAGCTCTGAGAACACAAACACTTCCCCCCTCACCAGCAATGAAAGTGGAGTGGTAGAGACACCACCAGTTCTGTTGCACTTCCCCACCCAACCTTGTAGCTCCCTTGACTCCCCTCTTAGTAAATCTAAGAAGTCCCAGGAACAGCTGGAAGCACTGAAGAAGAGCTATGCCAACTGCCAGTTCCCAGACCAGAAAGAGGTGGAAAAACTCATGGCTGCCACTGGGCTAACAATGAGAGAGGTTCGCAAGTGGTTCAGTGACAGGCGTTACCATGACCGCAGCGTGAAAGGATCACACTCTTCTCTGGAGTTGCCTTTTGATGATGTTCCACTGCCAAGTTCTGCCATACTCCCACTGGACCTTGCAGATATCCAAGTGTTGAAAAATGGCCCAACCAGCCAGCCCACCTTGAGCCCCTCTCCACCTACACTGCTGAAGCAACAAGATCCTGTATCAGCTACTCCACATAAAGTGCCCCGACTACCTTCCCCAGATTTCACTGCTATTAGCTACAAGGAGCGTGACCCACTGCAACTGATTGCCTTAGAGGAGAGTTTCTGTCAGGATCCTCAGCCGAATGAGGCTGAAGTGGACAGGCTTCGATCAGAGACCAAGATGACCCGTCGAGAGATCCACAGCTGGTTCTCTGAGAGGCGAAAGAGGGAGGCTTGTCTGAGACGAGATGAGAAGAACAAGAAAGACGAGGGCGACAGGGCTCTCCACTCCCCACCCATTTTAACCAAGGAGGACGGTCAGTTCAAATCACAGGGCACAAGCCAGAGACTATCAATGAAGGAACTGTACACAATGGACGAGGAACAATCAGAGAGCAAAAGTGGAAGCCCTGAGCCAAAAGTCAACCCCATCAAGATTAACCTGAAGATGCTCAAGGTAGCCGATCCAGAGGCCAAACATGGGCTAATGGTCATGTCACCTGAGCAAGAATCTGACATTTCCAAAATGATGTCATCACCATCCTCCTCCCTTCTCTCCGACAGGATAACCCCTGATCAAATGCACCTTCTTCGAAAGACCTTTGCCAGCACCCCATGGCCAAACAACCAGCAGCTGGATGAGCTGGTCATGGTCACAGGACTCCATAAGTCAGAGGTGGTGCGCTGGTTCAGTGACAGTCGTCGAATCCACAAGAATGGACAACTACCATGGCTTGACACTTATCAGAACACAGTGGCGGAGGCTAGAGTGTGGTTCACAGAGGAGGAGAGAAACAACATGAAAGGTCACACAGGGACTCAGATGGATGACCAGACCAGTTTCATGGAGCAGGATCTGTCCAGAGATTTGGCTGGATATGATAGTCTCGAACGGGAGCAAGCTTGTGTGCTGGAGGGCCCACAGAGGTACTTGTCCTCCCTGCTGAAGTCCGGAGACCCAGAAGGCCTAGATGGGAGGGATGAGGCTTATGACGTGACGAGAGTGGCCACACCAATGCAGGACACGTGGGCGGTCAAGGGAGAAGAGCACCAGCAGCCTATCGACAGTCAGAGTTTTAGGGAGCACCAGGCCCAAGACAAACAGTCTAGGTGAGTCCCACAAGTGTGTTCTCAACAAAACATAGCTTTGACACAAGATAACCATGATAATGTGCAATTAAATGGCTGGTGCAAACTTACCTCCTAGGTACTACAGCTAATAAATTAGCACATTTTTGGGTTCACACATCCCTTTTTCTCTCACTCTTCAAACCAGGTTGTTGTTTGTGCATCAGAAGTGCCAATCTTGATGGTAACGTCTTTGTCTTTCCGTTTTAAAAAATTCAAAGAGATACCAGCCCTGTAATAAGAACAACAAAAATAGAAACTTGGGAACAACAAATGTGACACAATAGACATGCTTATTCATGTGAAACAACTGTGACTTAAAATTAGGCCCATTAAATGTTTCACCGTCACAGCAGTAGAAACAACAAATGAAATCTACTATGCTGAGTTCTTTCTAGCAGGAACTAAACCTGAAATAAGGGTAAAATAGGATATCTATATTCTATTGTGTTATCATTATCAGTCTACCAGATATCAGTTTTCTGTTTGTGCTACAAAGGTTGGTTGAGGTTAGGTTTCCACCAGACACTGGCAGCAGTGTCTAACTTCCCTGTTGCTGGACAATACCAGCTAGTAGCAAGAGACACAGTCAGGGCACCTGTGCATTGTTTATTTCGGTTCAAGGTATCTAATAAGAGTGCCTCTTGTAAATAATATCTGCAAGTAGAGAAGTCATTTCATGGATATGCTTTGAGGATTTAGCTCACTTCTTACTATTGGCCTATCCAGATCTGTTATGTTACTGTATATCTTAAAATCAGAAACTGAGGCCTCAGTCTAAAACAGAGGATGAGTTTGTTTTTAACTTAAGATGCATATCAGGAAATAATTATATGTTTGATAGTTGTAGCGACTTTCTACAAATACAGCTGAATGCAAGATACAAGATACAACTTTCTGATTTGGGATGTTTTATTTTATGGCATGTGGCCTTCTCCACAACATAATCTAAATAGATTTGGCTTATTTTGAATGTTCCATTGGCTCCTGGGATCACATGAAAAAAACTTGTTTGTTTCTGAGCGTGAGGATGATGTGTCCTCAGAGCCAGATATTTTTTCTGCTCTGAACATAAAACAGTCGAAAGTGTCAGAGATGAGCCGTGATTAATGCAGCCAAAAGTCCTCCTCCTTGTGATGCTTGGATGAATAGCAGATAGACTGAAGTAAACATTCCAGTGTTTCTCCTCAAGAATATTCTTTTGATGACGTTAGATTATTGCCACTGGATGAAGTGTTTTTTTTTTTCTATTGATACCAAACTGCAAGTCCTCACATACTTACTTGGCACCATAATGTGTGTTTGTCTGCCAGCAATGGACTCTTCCACTGGCCTTAGATTGTAAACATTTCACAAACAAGTATGACACTACTACAGTTACAGTCAGATTCAGATAACAAATCATTCAGAGCCCAAACACAGGCCTCTGTATAACACACATGTGCTGAAATCCCACTGGTAGCACACCATTAGCCTATTATAGTTTGAAATGGTCTGTATGATTCGTTTGACCAGCATTTAACAAAATAATAAGAGGGCTTCTGTTTTTCCTCTTCCCCGCTTTCTATTTATCTTAGATCACACACTTGTCTTCAACTTTTTTTTTCCTTTTTCAGAGAGTCAAAGAACTGTGATAGAATAAAACACGCAAATAAAATGTCAACTAGTCTCTATGGCAGGTAATATCTTGTGATCTGTCAAAAATAGAGCGAGGCAGAAAGGGAGAGAAGAACAAAATACTTGTATAGCATTGCATGCTCAGACAATCAGAGGTCTGTGTTAAGGAGCTATATTTAGCTCTGATGGAGCTCGGGCCGTTGAATTATAGATTCAGAGCGCGTGATAATATATGTGAATAAATCATGAAAATTGTTTATGGTGAAAATGTCATGGCTGCAGGGGATTATATTTAAAATTGTGCAAATGAGGAGGCAACCAACTGTTTGAGGCCTTGCAGAGATGTTTCACTTGGCATTTAGGGTTTTGTACTTTGTGTTTTTTTTTCTTTTTATATCAATGAGTCTGATGGGCGTTTGTGTTTGTTTGTGCCCAGGGACAGTCTGAGGAGGGAACTGCTGAAGGTGTGATGACTGCAGGCAGCGGAAGCCGAACAGGAGTTTCGGGGAGGGAGGGGTGCAAAGGGGGAGCGGGAGGGAGAAGGGGATGGGGGGGGGGGGGTTACTGTTAACCATTGTGGGTTCGTTTTTTGTTATGACAGCACACGTGATTGTAATTAGTCTGTGAAGGCAGTATGAGACCCCCCCGCCGGATGGGAGGGATATGTAGAAGAAGAATGTACGAGAGAAAGAGAGCACGCACGCGCGTGCACACAAGAGAGAGAAAGAGAGAGAAGCCCACAGAAGGACCAGAAGGATGGATGGAGGGAGGGAGGGAGAGAGAAAGATGGAAAGATAAACCCACCTCTTTGGGGGGACTGTGGTGAACCATGTCTGAAACTGCACTATTGATAAGGGTTGTTTTGTTGTTGTTTTTTTTAATGACTGGACAAGAAGGTGTCGTTGTGACATTGTGATATTTCTTACCTTTTATTTTTTAGTTATCAGTACTTCAGCACTGCCTTGAATTGTACTATATCCGTAAAGGATTTTTAAATGTATTTCTCCTGTTATCACTGTAATTCCAGATAAGAGTGAGTCTGTATTTTATGTTAAGCTCTATAATTGTTAGTGAAAAAAAAATCACACAGCGGCTAAAAGCAAAAAAACAAAAAAAACAACAAAAAAAACTTTTTTTTTTAAAACTAGAGGTAAAAAGTAAAAAAGAGGCTTAAGTCATATTTGACTGCTTTAGTGGTGTCTGCTGCACACTTCTGAGTTGTTTCACATGTAAACGTTGCCTTAATACTCTGCCCACCCATTCCCTGTTTTACAGTGACTGACTCCACAGCAACTGTGCTGCAAAGACCCTATAAGGCGTCTATAAATTAATGGCTAGAAATCCCTGCCGGGGAGTCTGCTGCTGTATTTTTCAGAAAGGTACTAAAAACTTCTGTATTAAAAAAAAAAAAAACAGTTGAAATGTTGAATATTATGTTTAAACGAATTAAAAGAGAAAGAAAGACTAATATGATGCAGAACTTGAAATGGTGGACTTGGAAAAAAAAAAAGAAATCCTAGCTAGACAGCCAAATGAAGAGCTCTGCTGAATGGACTTCTGTGTTTGCTGACAATTCGATGTTGATTTAAACAATGTGAATGCAACTATCCTGCATCTCTAAACAAGCTGCTATGTGTTAAGAAAGGTGCTAAACCATCCCAAAGAGAGAGTGGACACATCCCTTTCTGGTGTATGCATTAGTATTGAATGTGGTCAAGTCTGATCTCTCTGAACAATAGCAAAGATTAATCTGGGCTTACAGTATTATCCTGATCACTTTTGACTATGGGAACACACATACTTAGCACAGTTGTATTACCCTTTCTACACATTCAAGATCTTTACAGAATAAATGGAATACAGCAAACTTGGGCCGGATTTCTTTGAAACACACACACACACACTCCACCAGTACATTATGTGTATTCATCTCCAAGTGTACTTTTAAGTATATGCAAATAATTCAGTTAATAATAATTCATACTGAAAACAATTCAGTTTTTAATCAACATTTGTCATTCAGATAGATGTACACCAAGCCTTGAGATCTTACTTTGAAGCAAAATGTTCAAAAGCTCCAAGTCACAAGATGGATGCTGTTTCTACAGTCTGTCTACTTCATCATGGACCTTGGAGCTTTTTTGATTGAGATGGATATTGGGATGTAAATTATGGTGAACATAAACAGACATAACATTCACAAGGAATATCTCAGGAAGGAGGATAAACGTCCACACTCCCACTGGGAGAAAACCTATACAACACTGCGCGCCTGATGTTGCCATGGAGGAATTTATAATTTAGTGAGGCTTGTCCTTTTTAACCTCCTTAAGGCACCCCTTTCTCTACAGAAATTGCAGACAGCCCCCTCCTCTCCGCCCAAAAGTCAACACTCATTGCACAAATTCCCTCTCTCTTCCATCTTCTCAAGGGGGGTAGCTGACGACGTGTGTGGCATTCAGTAACAAAAGTCCCCCCTCTCCCCCACACACACACACACTTTGTATGTCACATCCCCTCCTACACTTAATGGTCAACCAGTCTTAAAATGCCAACATAGTGCTGTCAGGGTTGGTTAGGTAGGTTCACCCACTCCCCTTCCTAAACACCACAAATAATAAGAGGGACGGGGGGGCAAGGATGAACCCTAGCCCAAGGCATTATTAGCCAGCGATCGCTACATGTACTCAAGCCCCCTCTATCCAAGACAAACAGTGTGGGTCTTTTCTTCCCTGGCGATTCTTCCTGCAGGGCCCTGTTCAGAGCAGCAGAGTTGCTGTTCCCCTCGCTGGGTTCCTGGAACACAGGAAGTCTTTCATCCAGCCACTGCCAAGCGGCTCACGAAGACACAAAATGTCTTCCCTTATGCATACCTTTTAATCTTCCCAGAATTGGAGATAGTAGGGACCCTCGAGAGGGACACACTACAAGTATTCAAACTTCTACATCAAATGGATACCAATACATAGGCACTGGTAGGTACACAAGGACAACAGGAAATGGGCCAGAGAGGAATGACTTGTAGGGTTTTTATTCTTAAATAACCTACAAATGAGGAAAATGAAACAAAAACAAATTAAAATGAAACATGATTGGAGATTATGAAAAAGATCTGATACACAGGCAAAAAACGAGGGAGAATAAGAAACTGCCTGTGTTAACACTCCTCTCAATCACTTCTGCGCGCTCGCTGCATCCAAAACAAAAACAATGGAATAAAACATCATGAAGAATTCACATTACAATTCATGTTAAAATATGTTATTTTCTCATTCTTTACACAATTAAAAATAAAACTGCCTACAACTGTAACACAGACTATTTTTTGGCAAAGTTGATATCCCTCACATACCATTTTGGAAGAGAAACCAAAATAAAAACAAAAATCTTCCATTGAACTACCCCCCAAACACAATAAAATAAGTGATTTCAAGTAACAGATAAGGGAGTTTTCTTAAATTCCTCTTGGAAACAGTCATCAAACAGGATTGAAGTTAAAACCCACTGAAGACTCAAGAGCAATGCAGAAATAACCATAGGTTTTTGTGGCAATGCATAGGGAAATATATTGGTTCACATTTACATTGAAAACAAGTCCCTGATAGAAACTGTAAATTGTTAACAAAACACAAAGAAAAAAAAAAAAAAATGATTTCACATTCTGCCTGCATATGTAAATATTGTCTTAAGTGTAGCATTTCCCCAGTTGCTCTAGCAAGCCTCCAAGTGTAGTATGGGTCTGACTGTCCAGTCCAGTTCATCTACCTCATGTTTCACTTCATTCCTCCATCAGAACACCAACGCACACATACAAACACACGCACACACACACGCGCGCGCACACACACACACACACACACGCACACCAGGTAGCCTATTTTTATACCCCATGCCACCATCGTCATCAAACATCATAAAAACTCATGTGGAGTACAGATTTCATTTCCTAAGAAAAGGCCATGGGTCCACTTAGGGACATTTTTTGATTCATCTTTTTTTTTTTTCTATTAAAATATAGAATTAATTAATTGTACAGGAGGGCTAAAAATACAGACAAAACATTTTTTTTTTCTTTCCCCAAAGACACACAAAGCAGTTGGATATTGACTACAGTAGCTAGAGGACCGTTGAGTGCTCACACACTCAGTCACAGGCCCGTGGCGGGGTTGAGGAGGAGTGAGAGCCAGACAGGATGTACACATGGACTCTAGACCTTACCACCTGGAAACAGGTGGAGTCAGAGACGCGATGAGTCCAGGCAGGATTTGCCCCACAGCAGACCCTACACATCCGAGCCCTCTATCCAGTCCACTAGTCGACAGACCAAGTACTCTGGCCCAACAGAGTCCCTGAGCCCCGGCAACCCCTGCTTCGTCCCTCCAGTGGCCTTCAATGTATTCACGTTTTTTTTTTCTTTTTTTCTTTCCCCCCCCATATTTTAACATCTCATTTCAACAAGTTATTATCTCATCACACTCAATACTCTTTTCTGCAACAGGTACGGGCACCTGTTGAAATCACTTCAGCTAGAAAGGCATTTTAAAAACAAAAAGGGGGAGGAAATGATACACATGAAACCATAAAAATAAAAAAATAAAAACCGCAAAGCAGGCTTTCTAAAACTCATAGTCCTCCTCAGCCATGTCGATAGCCCAGGCGAACTTTTCTCGTTGAGTTTTGTTGTAGATCTTTTCAACAGGAATGCCCCATTTCTTGCACCTGTAAATGAAAAGAGAAAAACAAAAACACATTATTTATCTATATTAGAACAAAAATTTAAGTGTAAAACACACATACACAGAAATGACCTCCAGAATGCAAGTGAAGGTTTCTCTTAAATGTGCATTTCAGTGAGAGAAAAATAAACAAGGTGAGTAAGGGCATATTTTTGGCAAGATGCCCTTCCTGATTATTAACCATTATTATTCATTATTCACCATATCTTGCCAGGCTTACGGATCAAAATTGTCTTTTTTAAAAAAAAAAAAAAAAAAAGGATTTGTTTGCTAATAAATGTATTAATTCACCATTTAGACATTGACCACCACGGTCAAAAAAAAAAATACATTTTAGAAATATTTCCTGGATATCGCCTTTCTATTCTTTTGCCAACTTTCAAATTCTAACACCCTCCAAACCTCCCAGCTTGGTCATGAGCTCTGAGCACACATGACCTCCACATGAGTGGTGAGAGGCAGCACTCGAGACCAAGTCTATGCATATACGGTAGACCGTTTCAAGAGTTATCATCAGCGGTGTCAGTTGCCCCTACAAGGTCTTCGTTTTAACATTCCATATGTTATCTTGGTAGTTTTGGGAACAAAATAGGACGTTCAAGCATCGTTTTTGCCGTTGTTTTTGTTGAAAGGTTCTGTTCATAAGGCCGTGGGCTTACCAGGCGATGGAGATACGCGGGTCCAGATAGTTGAGCTTGGAGGTGCCGAGGGCGATCTGCTTGTTCTCCTCACGGTCGGTGGCCTGCACCTCCAGCTTCATCAGCTGCTCCTCTATCCTCTGCACCGCCTTCTTCTTGGTCTCCACAGCCCTGGGGAGGGAGAGAACACATACACACACACACAGAGAGAGAGGGAAAGAGAGAAAGAGAGAGAGCCCACACACACACACACGGACAGAGAACACACTTTTGTAATTTTCTGTTTAATCTGCTTTAAATCTTTCATGTCTTCACAAAGGGGCCTCAGCCACCACCCGAGAGAATTGGCAAATTCCTTTCACATCCAAATCGGCCAGCTGTGTGGCTCCACTGAAAGGCGACACATTCAGGCCCCGTTGGGCTCTGTCGCCTCATTTGGCTTATCAAAATGCACATTGAGCGAAATCAAGATTTAAGCACAACCACAACCAAAATAAATAAATAAATAAAAATCTAGAAATCAAGGCTGTTACATACTTCTTGGCCTTCTCGTCCCTCCGTACTTTGGCGTCCGCCTTGGCACTCTTCAGGTCTCGTTTCGCGTCGGCAAGCTGGTCCTTCTTAGCATCGATCTGTTTACAGTGGACACACAAAGACAACAGAGAGAACAAAAACATGATTACGGCATGATTAAACCCCTCCTGACAAAAGCAGATCACGGCCTTCGCGGACGGCACGGCTGTCCCGAGGCACACAAGCGGCTCATTTCGAAAGAGTCACGCTCTGCTGGCTTCGGCTTCTCACCTTAGTCTGCAGGTTCTGCATGGACTTCTCAAAGGTTTTGGGAGGCGCCCTCTGGTGGTTGCACAGGATGGCTACAGCCCGGTTGGCGCGATTGTAGGAGAGGATCTTGGCAGTGTCGTTCTCGTCGGCTAAATAAAGAATGAGCGGATAGTAACAGTTACAAGCAGACACTGGCACCTCGTCCTACGGTGCGCCAAGCCATTACGGCGGCAAGAGCGTGCAGTTTCCTCTGGAAGCTTCCAATGTGGCAAAGTGCTTCCAAAAAGCCAGACGTGGAACCCCCCCCCGCCCACCCCCCAGCTCATTTTTGGCATGGAGGCATGAAGTGAGCTGTGAAGACAAAAGGGACAGACCAGGCCAAACATCTGGAGCTGGCAGAGGCAGCAGAGCTCAGAGCTGCACGCAGCCACAGAGTGAAGCGCTCCACACAACGGTGCCGAGAAAACGCCTTTCTTCACCAACTCATTCACACATCTGACAAGGGGTTTTTTCCTTTTATTTATTTTCTATTGTTTTCCTCACCAAAGGTCAGTTTAAAGACAGCCTTTTTGTTTAAAGAACCTTTGGTTGCCGTCTGGGGCAAGGCAAAGCTTGTGTCTTACGGTGTACAGAAATGTTCAAACTCCCCCCCGCCATCCCCCTTTATTTATACTGGCATATATCGACCGCTTGGCAGCCATTTTGAAGAACGAGCCAATTGGCACTTTGGGAAAGTACATTAAAACTCTCTCTAGGACAGAGAGTTTCTAGGAAAGAAAGTGGGGCCCCAGCGTGGCGTGTGCTGCTGCAGGGGAAAAGCATCACGCAGGGTCAAAGGTCACGGGAAGGATCAGGCTGCACTTACGAGTAGTCAGCTCCTTGAGCTGCTGCTGCAGGGTGATGGAGGCGTTGTAGGTACGGAACACTTTAGCCGTCAGGCCGTCCATCAGCTCCTGGAGGTGCTTGTTCAAAATGGAGGTCTAGAGAGAGAACCAGGGAATAACACATCACGAGGGAGGAGGAGAAACAAAGCACCAAGGTCACAATATTTTCTCTGGAAATGGTCTTGAAATCCACATCTGATTTTGTTTTTGTGGAAAGCTATTATTATATAAATATGTCCATCTGTTGCTTACGTTAAGGCGGTCAAACAGGTCATCTTCTGGCTGCTTGTTCTCCATAAACAGCTGAAGGTTCTTGAAAACCTGGCAAAGAAAAGAGACGTGTCAGAAACATGGGAACACAAAGCCAAACACATACAGCACACCCACTCATTTTTTTGTGCCTTCACACAGCCCAACATGCCAGTTATTGCTGTTGGAGGGGAGAGAAAAACCCATAGGGTGGGTGATGGCATGGTGGCATGTGGTAGCCAGAAAAAGGGTTCGATTCCTGGCGGCATCATTGTGCCCCTGATCTAGGCACTTCACCCCCAGTTGCTGCAGGGACACTAGCCCTTGAAATAATTGACATACGCAAGTCGCTTTGGATAAAAGCATGAGCCAAGTAAATAAATCACTAAAAAATATTGTTCGGCATGTCTGAAATCTGAATACCAGATGAGCGAGCAGCACTGATTAAATGTTGAACTTCATGCTTAATCCACTCAAGGACATCACTCTATAACAGACATGCCAAGGACAGCAGCAAGTGCATCCATTATAACTGGGGTTGGTTTTGAGCGACAGCCAAGGGGATCCTTTATTTACCAGCAATTCACCAATTATTGCAGTATCTCCGTCCTCAGCGATGCGGTCAAACTACCCTCAGACCTTGGCTACTCTCATCTAAGGTGCTCCTATGAGCATGAGGGAACGGCAAGCAGCTGGGATTGCTAAAAACAAGATGGCTGCATTTCTTCCACCTTCCCAGTTTACACCCATTTGGTGACTACATTTCACTGCGGCTCACATGTGATTGCTAAAAACAAGATGGCTGCAATTCTTCCACCTTCCCAGTTTACACCCATTTAGTGACTACATTTCACTGCGGCTCACATGTGATGTGTGTGACACTATTTTTTTGACTGTGGATTTTGAGAGAAACCTTTGAATGTGAACAGGAGTGAGAAGACCGTGATTGGATATCTGTCTCATGGTTTTTTTTCCTATCCACTTTTCCTTGACCTCTTGTTGACCGTTTATTATTACCTGCTGCATCTCTTAACTCTCATACCTTTCAGTATAACTCAGTGTACCCTATGGTAAGGGACCTTCGAAAAGAAGAATTGAAACACTTTTCGTAAGCACTGAGAACATTTGATTCTCATCTCGGTTCTCATCCCTGAATACGTTCAAGTCTGTTCACTCCATTCGAGGGGTGGGCAGCTCTTACCCGCTTCTCTACGGGAACCTTGTTGTAGTAGCGGATGGAATCTTTTCCCAGGAAGTCGAACTCCACCACGAACTCCTGGCCATCCTTCTCAGGGTAGAGGTTGATGTGTTCCACCCGGAGCGAGCAGCAGCCCACAGTGTCAGCAGTCTCTCCCTCCTCCTTCTCGTTACCAGCTCTCAGAGCCAACTAGGATGGACACACACACACACACACACACACACACACACACACACACACACACACACACACACACACACACACACACACACACACACACACACACACACACACACACACACACACACACACACACACACACACACACACACACACACACACACACACACACACACACACACACACACACACACACACACACACACACACACACACACACACACACACACACACACACACACACACACACACACACACACACACACACACACACACACACACACACACACACACACACACACACACACACACACACACACACACACACACACACACACACACACACACACACACACACACACACAAATAGGGACAAGGAGTCGGATAACAGGCCTCTGATGCATATCAATTAAACGAAACTCAATTGTAACTGTATAGGGCTATTCAGCAAGAGACCAGACAGACCGTCACAAAGCAACTACACACTGAAGCAAGGCCAGCGGCCCACAGACAGTGCGGCCCGGCGGGGCGGGGAGAAGGCTAGATGGCCAGACAGAACCGGCTCCTAACAAGAGACCACCTTGAAAAGGCCAAACTATATAAAGGGCAGCCGCTACACTTTTGGACTGTCTGGAAGAGGGATGCGGGGGAAAGGGGGGGGGGGGGGGGGCTGGGGGAAGAAAAGAAAAATGGTGAGGAGCAAAAAAACCTCAACAGATCATTTTAATTTGTGAGGTTGTGCGTCAGAAAAGTTCAGAGGCAAAAAAGGAAACTGAACCATTTGAGTTTAAGACTTTCAGATAGTGTCTGAAGACAGACAGTCACATAACATTTCTTTTGAGCGCACACACACACTAAGGCTACTGTGGTCTTTTGTAAATATTGGAGGCACAGACATTCACGCACCTCCAACTGCCCACGGACCAGAGGTATACTACTAGAGTCCGGCGTGGCTGAAAAAGTCCACGCTCTTTATGCGAGCTATTCAATAACGATCATTGTTCAATCGGACAACAGTAAAAAAACGAACACAAGATGCATATGCTCATCTCTGAGCGAATTTTTAAACTAAGGATCCTATGATTGTAGCTGATCAAAGTAGCATTCCCTCGGCAGTGCACCCTTGGCAACTCCGCTTCAAAGGCATCAGTGTTGAAACGTCTGCGCAGCAATCGGAGACCAGAATTCAAGAGGTTTTTTTTGTTTTGTTTTTTTTTCTCGTCTGGAGTGATGTGAAGGTAAATAAATTAATTAAATCATCTCTCCACTGTGCAAACACACTGAAGTCATAAAGGCAACGTGGGGGTGGGGAGTACAGCAGTGCAACAGGGCGAACAAGTTTGCCTCAACATGAACAACACTGCATCTGGCGGCTTTGTCGTCCTTCCAAATACCTCCCTCAGAGAAAACGGATCATTACCCCAAACACAAAGAAAACCATTGACATTTTTCAGGGCTCGGGCTGCTTTGCATGCCTGAGACAAGTGGCGTCAAGGAAGGGACGCGGAGGATCACGGGATACCTTGTCGATGAAGTAGAGTGCTACGGCTCGCTGCCGGATCCTCATCTCTTTGGACTTCCAGTCCTCCCGGTACTGGCCCCGGAGCCGGTCCACGCACTTCTTCAACCGCCGGGCCGTCTCGTACTTCTGCCAATCCTTCTCGCCCTGAACAGACCAATCACAAACAAACACCAATCAGTGCACTCCCACTCAGGCTAGAGCGCATGTTTGGTAGTTAGCTGAGCTAAAGGGAATGCATTAGAGACCATTCAAAGAGAAGGGAGGGGGTGGGGGGACAACATAGCTCAAGAAAGTCATAAAGCAAAGCGGCAAGAGGAAGGAACAAAACAAAATCTCTACAGAGCAAACAAAGCCGTAAGAACAAACGCAGAAATACAAACAAATGCAAAAGTGAGCAATGGGTAAGGAAACTGAGTTCTAAAAAGCGAACAAACAACTCCTAATGGTCACCGATAGATCTCCCTTAATGTCTCAAGGATAAAGTCACACAATCACACAAGTAGAAACTCCTACTGATGGATAATAGCGGTGTCTGGTACCTTGATTCTCGAGCTGGGATTGAGCATGATGTACTTGATGGACCCCTGGATGTTCTCAGTCCACGACACCAGCCAGGTCACTTTGTTGTCGTGGCGAAGCTCCTTCCACTTGGTGCCAGGGGGAGGCTTGGGGTGCTTGGAGTCTCTGAGGATGGAAGAGGCGAAAATAAAAAAAGGTCAAAGGTCGCTTTTCACCTGATTGCACTGCGCTGCTGTTGAGCATAGGGTCTCAATGTCGATCTAGTAGGAAGACCACAAGAACACGCTTTCACAGGAAATCTTAAATGAGAATTCCAGCCTTTTTTCCACAAATCTCTTTCGAGGTCATATCACAGAGTACCGTCGGTATGAAGGAAAAAAAAAAAAGAAAAAGTGTGCTCCCACAAAAAAACACAAATCAACTTGGCTCATTCTACACACAACCAGAGAAACTTCCAGATGTTGACAGAGGACATCCAACAATTATGCTAGGGTTGCGACTGAGGCTGCCATACCCCAAAACTCTGATTCAAATTATTCTTTTATGGAGTGTCATGACTCAGCAGAATTTTATTGAAATTCACATCACCAACAAAGACCTTGAGCGAGCGCACAATGTGCATCCCCCAGTGACACAACTTGTGCTACCCTTCACCCCTCCCCATCCCCAAAAGGATGTTTTACCACCTCTAGCATAAGACCCACAAGACCCTTGACGTACTTGCTGCAGTTGATGATTATATCTTCGGGCCGGATACGACGCTTCAGCATGCCCATCTTGGGGTGGTCGCCTCGACCACGGAAGAGGCCCGGTGGCTCGATGCGGAAGTTGGCGATGCGCTCCCGGTGGTTGTCCATGATGCAGAAGCCGTACTCCTGCAGGAGGCGCTCGTTCTCCTCTTTGATTTTCTACAGAGAAGGGGGACCTAAACATAAGGACTAAAGACCGCTCCCCCCCCCACCACCCCCATTTAGCCAACACATTTAGAGGCCTGTGTATGGTACTGGTTCAGCAAGCACACAATGGAAAAATACAGGAGGAGAGAATGTCAAAAGGACTGAACCACCACAATACACACATTTGTCCTTTTAGCTTTTCCCTTTATCTAACCCAAAAAATGGAAATAATCTAATTTAGGCCAGGAAAGAGCAGATGAAAAACACAAGACTGACCTGTTTCTCCTCTTTAGACATTTGCTTTCTGGCTTCCGACTGAGCCTTGAAGTACACATGCAATTCTGTGAAGTTGCACTTGTTCAGATCTGAGATCTTGGCCTTCTCCTCTGACGTCATTTCCTGTGAGAGGTGAATCCAAGACCAACAATATAGCAAGGCACTATGATTACATAGGCAGAGCTTTTTTTTGACAATTGCTTTGGGATTTTTGTTTTGTTTGTTTTGGGATTGACTGGTATTTTTGAGGCACCTTTCTCCAGTCTTTTAAAAAGTTTTTCCGGAAGATGTCCTTGGTGGTGTAATCGTGTTCCAGCATTTTTGCAAAGAAGGTGGCCACTTCCTCGGCGCCAGGACTGAGCCTCATCACTTTGCCTATGGAAGAGAAAAAAAAAGGGAGGGGGGGGGCACGAATAAAAAACAAGTCATCCATAGCCAAGCCTCTATTGATGTCTCTATGGCACACCTGAACACCGGGGTTTAGCTGGAAAGCACAGGTGCAGAATGGTTCAATCTTTCCAATAACATCAGGGAGGAAAGCTTCAATGGACAGACACATGAATCCCTTGCTTGAAGGATTTGACTAAACTAGCTGACAAGCCTAGGGGGGGAAAGCCCTACACTGAATAGGACTTCCAATGGATCATTCTAGAGGAATAGGGGGTTCACTGTAAATTCATTCTTTAATACTTCACTTTCCCTGGACTGAATGTAGGTACACTAAGGATGTCCACATGCAGAGGAAAAACAGTTATCCAAGATTTAATTAGTTTTAAGCACATAAAGCTTAGGCATGTAAATATGAGCGCGGAAAGGGACTAACATAAAGGCCATTATGGACATTATGTCCAACTCCGCAAAAAACTTTAACAGTGAATAATTAAAGACTTCAGGTCATTTAAAAATCAAAAAGGCTCCCCCCACAGCCATGCACGATTTAAAATGCAACAAAACCTTCCTTCCCTCCCCTTCAACTTTCCTAATCCACAGTATTGAATTCTGCCCCGTATCAGAACAAACTGGACCCCTCGAAGAACGTTGAGGCGCTGCACAGTGGGTGAGTTCCACCTGCTCCGAGCGGCCCAGAGCCTCAGAAGTGCGCGCTGCCGCCGTACAGCTGCCACTTACCATCATAATAGAACTTGACGTTGCTGGGGAGAGGATCGTAAGGAGGCGCAAACACCGGCCCTTTGTGTTCCAGAAACTTCCACTTGGAGCCATCTGTGGACCTCTCCTCCTCCCACCTAAAGATTCAAATCAAAAGAATGAATTAAACACCACGGTGAAGGGAGGAGAGGGAGGGAGGGAAGGAAGGGTGGGGGGTTAAAATAAAATGAAATAAAATAAAATAAAAGACAGGGGAAACAGAAGGAAAAATGAGGGCCAGACTTGGTATGCGAGTGAATGAGCCAGACATTGCGACCCAGAACTGAAAACATCATCCATATTTTAGGATTTGCCAGAGGGCTGTAGTCATTACACAACCCCGTCCCCATTTGCCGGGAGTGCGGAGAGGATAGGAGCAGCATACACTCCCCTCTTTTGCGAGGCGACACAAGGCGTCTTCAGAGGGACGAGAAGAGAGGAGAAACACTAAAGGAAAGAAGGGGGAAAAAAAAAACGTACCACTTCCACTTCTCCTCCGGTTCTTTCTTCCCTTTCTTCTTCCCATCGGCAACGACTCCCTTCTTGTCTTTGGTCTTCTTTTTGGGCTTGATGTCCTACGAAGAGGGAGGAGCGTACACACACACACACACACACACACACACACACACACACAAAGAACTAAGTTGCCTGGCTCTGCACCCCCAGAATGAATTGCTAGCAAGTGAAGTGCCAAAGACACAAAAACCCATGGGAGACAGATGGACAAACGGCGCCACTTGCCTCGTCGTCCCCCTGTTTCCTCTTCTTTGCCTTTTTGTCCTCGCGATCATTCTCTACTTTGATTTTTTTGGGCTTGTATTCAGATCTGGGATGAGGAATACAGAGAGGGGGAAAGAGCAGAAAAGGGTTCCATCAATGCCCCCCCTCATGCTAGGCAAAAAATAAATCAATACTGTCCAAGTCTACATAGCCACTCACGCCTTAAACATTGGCATCTTTTCATTGAAACATTTAGCTTTGTCTAAACACCTTACAGTCGTCTAAAGGCCTTGATTAATAGGTATTAAATGCCTTGCCAAAATAAACAGACTGTATGCACATAGATGGCAGTAGTATTTACAGCTTACACATGGCAAAGCCTCAACTTCAAAGAAGTTCCTGTGCAGTCAATCTTGCATCTTCACTTTGCATAATGTGGCCAAGTATTGAAATGAGCACATCACTGATGCGCCCACACTCCTATTTGCATAGAATAGATCAATCTACCAAGCAGAAGGGAAGTGAAAGGTCACATGAATGAACTAGTGGGAGTGTGTGTCCATGTACTCACACGTCGTCGTCACGTTCACGCTTCAGGGACTTGGGAGAGTGGTAGAAGTCCTCGTCTGGTTCGGATTTTATGCGCGGAGGACTAGGAGTGGGGAGGGGAAAAAAAAAAAAAAAAGAGTTAAATGTCAGTCAACCAGAGGTTATAACTCAAGTGGTCACTCAAGGGGGTCAGGATTTGACTGATTAGCTTTGCCGATTAGCAAGGCACTTCCTCGTCGCCATTTTCCAGAAAACATCATGTCCGGTGCCATTTCTCCTCATGCTGATTGGTGGCTGTGCCACTCAGCTCATGCACGAGCTTAGTGTGGGCACGAGCTCTCCTCCTGTACCTTACGTCAATCAGTAACCATGGCACTTAATTGGCCAAGTAAAACGGCACCGGAAACAGGCCCCTTGAAACGCCATGCTGAAGCCTGAAAAAATCTTTCAATTTTGGCAATTTCCACTAGCCTAGCATTCCCATTGAAATGAATGGGGACGGGATTTGTTCACTTTCTCCAGATCTTATAATACCTCCATGGGTCACTCAAGACACATCAAGAGTGACACTTGCACTCTGATGGACATTGGCCTTTATTAAAAACTGTTCCTTTCCGCTTGTTGGGTCTCTAGCACTCAAGCTCTCCACACTATGATGTCCAAGGTCTAGCAGGACTACTTCAAATGTAGCTTCTTGCCCAACATCTTCTAAAATCAATTACAAAGGTCTAGTTTAAGGGTCTTCAGGGACCTACCCCTGCCCATCTTTGTGACTTCCCCGTTATCCATCTAGATATCTTATAATTTCCCATTTCATATAAATTATACAAGACACGTCAGATTTCATTTATGAAAAGGTGCACACTATACACTTACCTGGCAAAGCCATTTTCCTTCTTGATTTTGCCTTCCAAGGACTTCTACGAAAAACAAAGCAGAGGTTTAATGAAAACAAAGGCAAACAATCTGCCATCCAGAGTATAGTGTTGCCATAGTGACCTGTTCACACTAGAGACCCCTTCATACTAGAGACCTCATATTAAAGTTGGGCCCACATAAAGGAGTGCAATTACATCTGCCAATTTCTTTAAATTGAGTAGCAGACATAATTACTGAAAGGGCTACTCACAATAGCTAATAATCTAGGAGTCTGGGGTAGCCAGCAGGACCAACCTATTGAAAACACAGCATGTGTTTCATGCAGAAACACACATAACTTACAGGTTGACCTGGTTGGCATTCGACACTTGCTATGAATGACTTATAAAAAGGTCCACCCCTAGCTGACTAGCTTTCCTAAACTAAACACTTTCCCTGACCAGCTATGGTAACCACATATGGAAACCACACAGTCGCTGGTCTGAGAGAGTGCTTTTAAATAAACCTCACAGTACATTTGTAATTTGGACCACAGCCAACTCACGTGACAGCAGACCTCAGGTCCGCCCTCAGTCTGATTACACAATCACATGTTGCTGAGGGCACCCCAAAACAAGAAGTTGGATCAATTGTCCTTCCCTTCACACTTCCGCTTTTCATTTACACAATCACATATGCACGCGTACGTCCGAGGTCGCTGCGGATTCATCTGCCCTACTAAGCAACATGGCCATCCCACTATCTAAAAGCAATGCAATCTAGACCACTTCATGCTGGTGATTGGTCACACTTACATTCCATCAATTGGCATACTTCTGTCAGTACACATTAACGCAGTGCACAGTGTGCTTACCTGCATCGTGTATGATTTTCAACAGGATGGCATAGTCTCAAATCGAACACTAAGTCTGTGCACTTCACGAAAATGACCATCGCAACATTCATCGCACAATAAAACATGACTGGGGTCCTCCACTTGGCAGCGACACAGTTGTACTTTGTCAAAACAAACAGTTTATGTTTACAAAGATGTTGTGCATCTGTAAAGTGTGTTTTCCAATATCCTGCTCCAGCTTCCTCCCTCCACTTCCGCTATGTAGCTATCGCGTTGAGGTGGAGAGTGTTGTTCCACACACAATTATTTTGATCGTTATGGGTGCACCATCTGGGTACTTGCTGTGTCACAATTATCAGTGAGAAGGCACTCATGCACTCATATTGAGTATTGTAAGTACAGAAGTATGCAATTTCAAACTGTTTTGGTTCCTCTGATCATTAAAGCACTGGACTCTGTTCCAATTCGGCCTGTTCATAGTCATTTCATATTGGAAGTTGCACACATTTAAACAACCCTGTAGTTGTAATCATTTGAAATAATGGTGACAACCCTCAAGTCAGTCTGGCATTATTTTAATTTTTTTATGATTATTCCCCCAGTATGACTAGATAATGTAATAAATAAATAGTTCACTACCATGAAGCACTTTTGACACAGTCTACACAAATTTTCTGTTTTGCATGTGATCATGCAGGAGAGAGGATTCAGAGAGGGGACATAGTTTAAAATCTATTCAGGAAATAAAAACAATTAAATGAAATAGTTTAAGATGGAGAGGGTTGACCTACTTACTTTTAGTCAAGGAAATAGAATCAATTCTGACTTATTTACTTGCTGACTGTAACAGAAGGGCTCCTTTTAAAACCACGAAGCTCAGAAAGATCCGGAAGGTCAGAGATTCAAAATAAAAAGACGAAAAATAAACAAACGCACGCGGGCACACAGACACACACGCACACACACACACACACACACACACACAAATGAAACTGTGAGGGCTCACCTTCTCCTCCTTCCTCTTTTCTTTGTCCTTGTATTTGTCTTTGTCTCGCGGCTTGTCGGAGGAGCCATCTTTGTGCTTCAGCTTGTCTTTGTCTCTGTGTTTCTTGTCTGAGAAGTCCTTATGCTCGCTGCACAGTCCCCGAGGAGTTACGAGGGGAAGGGGAGAGGGGGAGAAAAAAAAAACAGAAAAACTGAATTACAGCAGGATTGACAAGAGAGGGATGGTTGTTCTACCCGGCAACAACATGGAAACATCAAAACACTCGAGACACCATGCTTGAGGAACTAAAACACTGCCATAAAATCAACACATGCATGCATACACGCACACACATCCATCTTATCAAGGGAGGGGGGCTTAGCCACCGAGATGTAAGAGCTTGCACATCTGTGCAGTGGTTGAGTGCAAATGGCCTGGTTGTATGCAAAAACCACAGCCACAGATGCACCCCAATCTCATCAGGGAAGAGTTCACAAGAGGGAAAACAGGAAAGCGGTTACAAAAGGGAAGGTGTGTGAAGTGTATAGGCTGAAAGCAGAGCAGAGGCAGACACACACACACAGAGAATGCAAGAGAGAGAGACAAAGGTCTTTGGTGGGGGAAAGGTGAAAGACGGCAAGCCAAGACATAGACGAGGAGCGGGACGTGTAAAGAGTGCATAAGAGCTGGGGTCAGGCGGGCGGAGGAGGAGGCTGTGTGAGCCGGAGGCCTCTGTGGTTGACGTCACACTATACTGCTGACTCACCAGACTGCCGCATATGGGCCAATCCAAAAACCATAAACTTGGGCTTTCATGACATTTAAATATTTCAACTACAGCCTGCCAAGCCCTGATGTACAGATTAGAGAGGGAAAGGGGGGAGGGGGGAGGGCTTGAATCAACATAACAGGCCCTGTTTAATTCAACAGGGTCGATTACAGTCTTCTTATACCAATCTCTTACACCAACCACAAAGGGTTGGCTGATGCATTATGCAAAAGCACAAAGCCAAAAATCACAGATACATAACAGATAGATAATATTACTAGCTAAGCTAGCATGGGGTCAGTTAAACTATTATACAATCTTTCTGGCACGGCACTGGGCAGCTATGTCTCCTTTAAGCACCAACCTGAGCAAATGTTGTTTATCCACCAAGGAAGGCCATTTTGAACAGAGGCTGACTGAACTGCGTTTATCTATGTATGCATCTATGTGGTTATGGTTATTGATACACAGCACAAGACTCAGCCAGAGACCAATTCACCGATGTAACAGTCTAGTAGGAACAGTGAAAACCCCTTAAACCTCTTGAAGACTCAGGGATCAGTGTGAAAGCAGTGGCAATGGTACACATTTTCAGTTACATCATTATGGTATGAGCACAGGATGGCTTTTAAAAACCAGGTGCACACACCCACAAAGCAGAGCTCAGCAGATCCACCCGTGCCATGTGCAAACCTTCATTAGGAGCTGCTGACTGGCCCGTTTGCGGTCTGATTAAGAACACTAAATGGCTAGTTAGGAGTTCGGTAATGCGATCCCAACAGGGGGTCCAGTTGAAAGACGATGAGCAGAGAGAAACACTCACTGCTCACCCTCTGCCGAGAAATGTGTGAGCGCACATGATGCGCTTTGGCCTCCTGCAGTGGTGCACTGCGTACGCGCGCACACACACACACGCACGCACACACACACACACACCTTCATTTCCCATGGCTTGCTCATTAGGTGAGGAGACAGGACATAGCTGTGGCTGTGGAGTTTCAGCCTCATTCTGATAAGAACTGGGCAGCGTTTCACCATCCTCACCTTCCTGGACCGCCACTTAAACTATGCCTTCCCGCATACAGCAATAAAAGTCAACATGGAGCTGGAGTCATTTCAAGTGTGGTCAAGCCAAATTGGGACACCTTTACCTTTACCGTACCAGCGAATGGAAGACAACCCGATCTAAAGGCTGCTTCTGTGTCTAAGCCTGTTCACGCCGCCCAACCTTTTTGTCTCACAAATTCCCACCTGGAGGGACCCCCCCACACACACACACAAAAAAAAAAAAAAAAAAAAAAAGAGAAAAGAATGAGAGGCTTGCTGTAAGTGCGATAAGGTTCAGACTGACAGAACAGGGAAACGAGAATATGTCAGAGAGAAAGAAAGAGATAGAAGAGAGGGGGAGAAGAAAAGAAAGCATACAGAAAGAAAGCAGGGGGAGGGAGAGGAAGAGAAAGCCACTAACAGGAAAAGGGCAGGCAGCCATACCTGTTGCTGTGCTTTGATTTCTCGCGCTCCTTGTCCTTCTTATGGTCCTTGTGTTTATGTTCTTTGTCCTTATACTTATCTTTGTGTTTGTGAGAATCTGTCAAAGAGAGATATGATAACACATCACATTACACGGAGCAAGTCCCAACTCCACCCCAAACACCAATCAGTCTGTCAACACCCACAATTCAACACACACCAGGAAAAGCTAGGTTTGAAGCACAAGCAACAAGCTGCGCACCCAATCTCCTGAAAAAAAAAAAAAACCTCTTCACACTGCAGCCAAGTTAAGACTACACCGTTGACACTGCTGCCATGACCTGATCCTCTTCTCCATGATGACCCTAGCTCTACTGAGGACGACCACTGACGTCTTTTAAACCAATTGCATTCGCTTATCTGAAGCTGGTGCACATATTTCTGCTGAATGCAACCATCCTTTACCCGCAGCCAGAGAGGCTTCTCATTCTTTAAGCGTTGAATGTGGATTGAACACTGCATTGAATTGTCACACAAAACCCCTGTACTTCCACTGAAAAATGTATGGTGGAAAAAATTTGAAACTCAATGAGGACTGGCTTTAACCAGGACCAGAGAAGACGAGCTGAGTGGTGAGCTAATGACTTCCCTGTATAGCTCGGCAACCATGTGCGCCTGCTATTGTTTTCGTCAGACTGGCCTACTTTCAACTAACCATCCTCTAGCGCCCTCCTGCAAGACTAGGCTGTGGTGAAGGTCCTAACCCCAGAGTTCGCATGTAGATAGATAGGCCCACGGGTGAACCCACTATAGCACACAGAAGGAGGGGGGTTGCTGAAGATGCCGAGGCAACAAAAAAAGACAAACCAAATAAAAAACATTCATTTCCAGGGAAATGCAGTTTAGGGAACAGGACGGGACACTCCCTACCACCCCTAGCCTGCCCTCTGGCTGCAGGAAGTCACAGAGTGCTGTACATCTCTCACACCTGGGTGCCAAAGTCGCTCTACAGCAAGACTAGAGCAAGACACACAGTCCATGTTTACCAGGACACCTTTATACTGTATGTTGTTGGGTCTTAAATTTGACCTGGCTGGTTTTTCCTTATAGGAAATAATTAAAAATTAAAAAAAAAGCCATAAGCCATTTGCTGTTTCATTTCAGATACTGGCAATGACTCACTCGATTTTATCTGCAATATTCCTGTAAATGCCTAGTCCAGGCGTACTGAAAAACTACTCCAATTAACATTGTTTTGATCATCAAAAGTTTACACAAGTCATCATCCAAAAATAGACCATCGGTTGCTGGTTAACATTATTCCATTACACCATAGAAGCTGATCATGTTAATGTACCCTGATATTAAACAAATAATACCCTGTACACATCGAGCTGGAGATTTAGGTAGAAGTTGCTAGAGGCTATTGTGGTATAGCACATATAATTATTTGTGTGGGTGGCACTAGTATGAGGGGGTGCTAGATATCGGTTAAAATGGGCTATTTTATTACCTCGCTTGATTGTAGGGTCGTAAATCAGCTTGTAAAATATGATTTTAAAAAAAGAGACATATCTTTTATGAACATCAGAGAACAACGTTAAATACAGCGTTCACCCATTCTGTCATCTTTAAAGTAGCAGCACATTACTTTGGGTGCAAGCTCGCCACATCAAAAGTTATCGCTACATGCCATTTCGTTTTTATGGTCTTACACAAAACTACTAAAACTAACACCATTTTGGTCCTCAACAAAAGCTTATATTCTTTATCACCCCAAAAAATTAATTCAACCTTGTGTATAATTTAAATTCAACCTTGCGTTTCTCCTGAGGAGTCCTGTGCTTTAAGACGGACGTTTGAACAGTACACTAGATTGGGTTACGGAGAGGCCAGGGTGCCGCTGAAACTGAATAGGCCTGCAGGGGCTGTTCACAGGGTGAAGGGGCAGACATGAGGGAGGAAGAAAAAGGGCAGAGGAGTGCCCCACTGATCCCTGGGAGAGAAAAAAAAACAAAACAAAAAACTTTGCCAGGAGCAAACAGAAGCAGGAGCAGTTAAACTGTGGCTTCTCAGAACTGACGATCTGGTCACAAGACAAACGATGAAGCTAATAATATCTCATCAGATTATGTGGAAGGTAACTGTTGCTCTGAATACGTTTCAAATGTTCCATGGGCATAAACTCGGCTGATTAAACTAGAACCACAGACTGATAAGATCTGTAAAAACTGAACATGCCTATCCTGTCAATCACCTACAATTGCAAACAAGCTGCTTATTTGCCATTTCAATTTCTGCTTACAAACTGCAAGGTGACCAGCCTCTCTGAATTCTCCTGAGCAAGATAAAAAATTGTCCCTCTTCAAGTTGACTGGGGAGAGAACATTAGGATGGGTAACTTGCGTTTGTGGACAGCACCCTCTAGTGGCTGTATGCACAAAACGCTTGCAGAGTCACCCCTGACAAGGAGCATTTAGGAGACTCTGTAGCACTGCACAGCAAAAAAGCATCAGGTGCCTCTGAACCACTTCTCCGCTTCTACAGCCATTAGAAAGAAAAGCCCAAGCCTAGACAGGAGGCGGCACGTGTGTGGAACGTACGGGCAAGACTGCCTTGGCTGACATGTACGACAAACCTGCTGGATAGGCCAGCCATTTAGCACCGCATGGCCTGCACATAGCATCACACAAGCTGGGTGGCTCCCATGGAGTGCTTGGAGAGGCGAGAGGTTTATTTGTGCCAAGTCATAGTGAGGGAAGTGGGCAGCACAGGAAGTGCCATTCTTGCCCATTAGGAGAGTAGTTTAAAAAAAATAAAACAACAAGACATTCGCTAAGAGTATCTTCATCCTGATTATGAGAGCCTAGATCAAAACATTTGACAGCAAAGAGCCTAACACATTGGCCCAAGAGTAAAATCAGATCCTTTTAACATTTAACTAACTAAAATGAGGATTAACAAGCATCACAGAGTGAGACCATTTGCTGAGAAATCTTCAGAAAATTGTGGCATTGAAATGCAAGAGAAAGAGGCTTTTAACATCACATCTGCTGTAAGGACTACCACACTACAGCTGACATGGAAAGCCTGCAGGTCTCAACCATACAAATCAGACTGACTTTCATGACTGAAGTTCATGACTTTTCTCAGTCTCCATCGCACTGCTTGCGCTTGTGTGACTCAACTAACAACTTGATGTTGAAGAGCGCACAATGTTTTTGAACTGCAAGAGCTGCAATATTGAAGGGATATATTTACTGTAGATAAGAAAAAGAGCAACAACTGTGTACCCAAGTGTCGAGCCCCCTAAAACAGAAAAAAACAACCAAAAGAAACGGATTTCTTTGGAATTCTTAGAGTGGTATGTCAATTCACTGAAAAGCAGTGAGGCTAAATCATTGTGCTGACCTTTAATAGAGCCTGACAACATGTGGGGTAGGCCACCGAGATGTAATTTGTTTTTTAAAAATCATAGTATTCCCTCCTCAAAAGAATGAGCAAAGCATTTTAACTATGCCATTTACAATACATCTTCTTGAGAAATCAAATACGAATCCTCACTTATCACTGGTATATCCATTGACAGTACAGATCAATGGTTCCTAATGGCAGTGTGCATCCACATACGAATATCTATCAGCTTTAGAAAGTCTCCCAAAACTAGGCTACTCTCATTTTGATCAAAAAGTGATCTAAAGAATAACAGAACAGTGATGTGATGTCTTAGTCCCAGGGCCGAGGATATAGCATTTGAGATGGTGCCACACGCTACTCCATGCTTCGCCTCCATATCACGTCGATCTGCACTTAATGTGCTCTACGTTCAGACCGCTAGGCAGGGAAAAAGAAAATGGCGCAGAGACTAAGTCCTCAACCCCCAAACCTCTACTTTCAATAGCAGAATAAGACCACTGTTAGCGATCATTGGTCTAATCTAAAGCACTTTTCGTAAAAATAATCTCTGGTTCTTTATGATTTTGAATAAACTTTAGAGTGAAATGAGGTTTAAATGAGCTTTTAAAGGCTTCAATTTGAACAATAGGCGCTTGTCAGTGAGCGAGAGGGGACTTAGTCTCTGAGACGCCATTTCTGTCCTTAAAACTCAAGCTAGATGGCTAGGTTAGCTGACTGTTAGCTAAAGAACGGATACTCAAAATGTCATCTTATAAACAGTTATTAGTGAAGACATGATTGTCGTTAGATTAATACTTACCATTATACCTAGATCCAGAGTCGATCTGAAACATAGAGACATTTGGTGGTTTTAGTTGGGTCATATCAGTGGGTTGCTAACTTTGAACTTGCTACCAAGCTAGCACACCAGCTAATGTTGGATAGCTAGCCATCCACCTTACAGGGGCGCAAATGGCTGATAAAATGGCTTTCAAAATGGCTAAAGCTACTTAGCTACAACTCCTCAAAAAGTTGTCTGTACAACACTTCTAACACAAGATATTTCTCACTGTATACACATGAAGTCCAATGACCAATGATTACTTTAAAGTCGATTTACTACTAACGGTTAGTTGTCAAGTAAATTAATAAAAAGAAAGCCAAGCTAAATAGATATGTAGCTAACTGACTTCTTGGACAAACGCTAGCTCGCTCGCTTTGCCAGGTTGCAAGCTATAGCTTGCGGAGGCAATTAAAACACAGAGCTAGCCACAATTACTACATTCACAATAGCACAATGACATGACAACTTATGATAAATGTTACCTGGGAATCGTTGTGGGCAATGTCCCCACTCATTTCCAACGAGCTTACTTTTAAAAAACAAAGTTAAAATTGTGTTAGAGTAAAACGCCGGCGAAGAGTTGTAGGCAGAATGAAGAAAGATGCAGTTGTGTAACAAACCAAGTCCGAAAAATTAAACAGTGCGCATGCTCGGTGGCTTTTAAAAAGGGTGAAAAAACGAACGGGACGCGAAACTCCACCCATCGCAGCATGCCCACACTTGATTGTCCTGCCCACGTTTTGAGCATAGTACTTCACTAGCCATGTGGCAACAATGGATGACGGCGTCTGAGAGTATCTCGGTTTTAAATTAGTAGACCGACTCTTGTCTCTATCGTCCTATTGTTTGGGAAGAGTTACAATTGGTCAGACCATGTTATAGAAATGAGGCCATGTGTTCTTTTCTGTCATGGTTTATTAACTTTGGAGAGTCCATGTTGCATAGGCCACATTTTCATCCGAATAAAGATGATTCTCTCTTTTATTTTTACATGTAGCCTAGGCCTATCGTAGGCCTAGTCTTTGTGTCAATATTGTTCAGATGTTTTGTGAAGCGATTAACTTATTATGGGTGTAGGCTATGCGCTGGAATGATAGTGCGCTTTGAAGGATCCAGAAATGAACGCACATGAATGGCTAAAACTGTCCTTTTTCATTAGGCCTACAACTAAACACGACAAAATATTCATGTCTAAAAACGCCCACAAATATATAGCCTATGAAACTTATGTTGATAGTCTAAGCTTAATTAAGTAAGTGTGCAGAACTGTGAACATAACGTGTTTGATATTTCTATGCCTATTTTTGCACTGAATTAGGGTATTAAACGAATTAATGCAGAAACAGTCTGTTGATTTCATAATTTCATTAGCCTACAGGCTATAAGGCCTAGGCCTACTTTGACCCTTTAGGCCTTTCATTGCATTGTTTTTAAAATGCTGCTGTCCACAGCTGCAAAGTATAGGCCTAGGCCTAGTTTTGCACGTGTGATGCTGTGAACCATCTGACCTGAAGATAAATAGGATAATATAGGGATTGATATGGGCTAATGAGCAGTGTCTATCGTCTTATGCCATTCCTCTAAATTAGAAGCGAAAATGTAACAGCCCAAATGTTGAGCTGTAATGGATGTATTTTCCTAACACTGTGTTTTTTGAAGGCCCATAGATTGTGTCTGTTGGTAACAAGTTATAAAAATGTGTCTTTATCTGATGCCAATTACATTTATTGTAGGGAAAAGCTACTTCCTAATTTCATTCAGAATTTCCTTTTGATTCTAAAAGGTTTGAATTTGATGAAGGCCAAAGATCTCTGGCCAGACCAATCAAACACTTCACTTAAAAACAGACTATCCCTGCTGTGTACTATTTTTACCTGTAGGGGACAGTGATGTTACATGAGGCAGATCCATGGGCCTATACGTTTGGCCAATTCTCGCCATGTTTGAAGTCAGATGACTCTACAGCATGTAACCCTATGGGAACAAATATGCTATGTTGAAACAAATAGCTTCTTTTCACCATTATGATTGGCATATAAATGCTCTCATTAACAGTGGTCAATAAAGGCCCTTAGTACGTTTCCAATGGTGCCCATTCAATTCCTAGTTGGTCAAACTCTCTCTCTACTACAGCTCTGACAAGAGGACACACAATGAAGTCACCTGAGTATTATATCCTTCAGTTTGGATAAAGTTAGCTTACAGGAGATCAATAATCAATCAAACACAGCATCTCTCTCCCTTTCCAGCACTCCTGAAGCACTGCTCATTGGTGGGAATATTTTGCGGCTTATAGTTTGAGACACTTTGTTTCCCATTTACAAAGTGTTTTTTTTTTTTCCACGTGTACACACTGAACAGACAGCCATAGGAACATGAGTCTTGAATTAAACAAAAAGTGTGATGAGGCATGATTTCAGTTCCTTCATAGGCTATTATTTCACAGCCCTATCAGAATACAATTGGACCAAGTAAGACAACTAAACTTTTATTTTAGTGTGATTGTACATGTCATTGGAGAGTTCAAAGAAAGCCTGTATCATCTCCCATGTACTCCTTTCCACTCTTTCAAAAGTTCATCTACTAACAGCCATACATCACACTCTCAAAGATAACAGACCAAACATGTTTTGTTTTGTTTCACATTCCTCAGACAGCTAAACTTGGAATAATTCCGATTAGCACTTACCTGCAGCATACCCTCGGCCAGCCAATGTTTACATGAGTATGATCCTCTATTTTGTATGCAGACAATTATGCATAACTTACATATATTTCCAGTGAGGCTATTCATATTACATTTTCACCAGGCATTGGTATTAACTCAAAAAACTCAAGAATTCGCTACATTAAAGTCCGTAAGTAAAGTTATGTGGAATGCAGTGGAATGACACAGGAAAAGAAGTATTGAACATATGCAGAAAAAAACAGTAGGCTATAACAAGGCAAGGAAAGGCGATAAGCCAGCTGAAATCTGTAAGTAATTAGACAGTAATTACACCTCCTATCTGTGCAATTAATATGAGCTGGGTAAACAGATGAGCTTGATAAGGCTCCATTATTGAAGAAAAGCCTGTTGAAGCTTGTTTAAAGTTTGTTACACAACATTTGGATAAGCCTATGAAACACTGAGAGAAAGTAGTCTGTTCAGATGAAAGCAAAAGTGCTATTTGTCACACTACACACCATGCTTGAAGAAGAAATGGTGCTGTATATCACCCTTACACTATATCAACAGTAACACGTTTGGAGGTGGATGTATCATGGTGTGGCGTTGGTTTACATCTGATGGTGCAGACTTCCTATAATTGAAGGAACAATGAACGAGGGCATTTACCAGGAGATTCTGGCCATCTACCAGGATGATGACGATGAAAAGTAGGTGGACCCAGAGCAGTAGAGAAAACAAAGTGGCGACACTCCCATAAAAGGCCGTAGAAAAAATAGTAGCGCTTTTTGCGTTTCTGGATTATGTACATTTTGGAACTTAAAACGGGCAATCACTTGATTAGTAGTCGATGAGTTAATTGATTCCCTCCAGCATCCAGAAATACATACCATCCTCTTGCGATTCAGCACAAGAGGGCCCATCGGAATTTTCGAGATTTAAAGACAATCTCTTTAGGAGAATACCTGAATACTGCAGCTGAATTACATACCTGTATTTATACTTTGCTATGTGTGTTTGGATTTCTTTATATGTCTGAGTTTCTTGAGATCTGGAGTCTGGAGTAAATTTCTTGTGAGTAGTCTAATTGGAAATACATATACTGAAACAAAAGTTGACACATTCAATACTTATTGCCCACACTGTACATTGTTTTGTTTTCAAATGTTTTGAGGCACATACTTCAAGTAATAAAGTGTATTTTTGTGGGTACAAAGACAATACACAGCACCAACAAAGTCGTACCTTTCTTTTCAAACCTTAATTTGAGTTGTTTGATGTGAAATGGATAGTTATTTTGACTCACAACCATACTGCCATATCTTAAGAGTTTTGAACATTTAATGATATTATGTAAACACAAGCAAAAGATTTACAGACTTCATCATATTGGGTCAGTTGTCAAAACCTCTCATATTAAATATACACCTTAGACCACAAATGAATGCATATTCTATGTGTAGGTGCTGTATACACTGTTAAAAATTTAAAACAAAACCACTATTTACAGAAAGAATGAGAGGTGATACGGTACACCCATAATCATTTTACATGTAAACCTACATCTTCGATAAATAAATATAAGTTTCATATCTCAAGCTAGACTCAGATCAACAAAACACAACTTCACTTCATTGGATCACTTGTGGTGTCAATGTGCCACAAAGGCCTGACGCAGACCTTGATGGGAACATGGAGTTAATTGTTGTTACATAAACATGCATTTCAGTCTAAAGTTACGGTGCTCTTGTTCCTCCCACTGTCCTCGGACACTTTTGGTGTTGTTGCCGTGAAGCTTCTTGGCCAAGGTTATGACATCAGCTCTTTTTATGCGTTAGTGGGCACTAGCTCTTGCTCAAGTCAGGCCAGACTTCAGCTCCAGTTTATCTGGAGCTCTGGTACAGGCATATGAAGGAATCGCAAAGTAGTCTGCGCACAAGGTCACTGGCTTGTGATAGGTCTACGCAAGCACAGGCTTCCTCCGACTGGGAGAGAAAGTCGCCCACCTCAGGACACGCACGGACCTCTGGAATGTTGTAGCCAGTGTGGTCATCCCCTGTGGAAAGAGAAAGCACACACAATAAATCAGGTGTCTGCCAAGAATGTGTGGTTATGTCATAATTTCAGATGACCTTTTGACCTTTCATAATGTCATAGAGAATTTCAGCAAAAGTAATAACAGCATTAACAATAGTATTTGATTTAAAGCAAACACCTGAACAATTATAACATTTTCATTCAGCTCCCTAATTTCCATTAAATTCTTTCATTTTTAAACCTTTCCCTAATCAGAATTAAAACACAAGGACCAGCAGAAGAACCAACCGCTAAGTATTATGAGCTACTTTATAACTTTAACAGGGTTAAGGAAGTAATTATCACGACTTGTGAAATGATCCAACAGACCAAAATTCCGAAACTTGAAAAACACTAAGCTTACCAGAAAACCTCATAACGTGAGCTGTCTGGAGTCCACATTCTCAAGACAATTGGAACGTGAAAGAAAAACTACGTGACCAAAGCAGGCATCACTCACCGCTGCGATCAGCCATGCTGTCGAAAAACATCCAGGACTGAGGCCCGGGGCCGTACTTGACAAAGGACACGTAGTGGCTGGTCTGGATGCACAGGACGGCAAACAACTGCATGTGAGTTCTAGGCACCGGACTGCTGGTGCTGAGCTCAGCACGGAGGGCCAAGCTGCGAGGGGTATGACCTTGTCGGGAAGGGTGAGAATGAACCTGGGAGAAACACACCGAGGGGGAAGAGACGTCATTGTGGTCACTCAGACGATTCAGATTAGTCAGCTTTCCTTTACCATGTTTTTTTAAAAAAAGAGGACCTTTTTTTTTTATCAGCTAGACAGAAATCTTATGGGTTTCCAGTACTGTACTGTACGTCACACCATATCAAGAGGCTGTAACACATGTTTGCTACTGAAGAACAATAACATGGTAGGCTATGACCATAGTATTTGAGTTTACCTGGGTGTTGCAGGTCGAGCAGTATTGCTTGATTCTTCCAGGTAGGAGTTTACGGTCTCTGAAGCACTGGGTGCATTCATGCTGTGCGAGCTGCCCACAGATAAAGCACTCCCTTGGGACTGTAGACAAGGACGAGAGGGTAACACTCAGTCATGTCCATTTAACTGAATTCAGTAATACTACTAAAATCAATCATCATGTCTAACACATTCAAGAGCCCAAAGCCTAAAGTCTAAAGAGCAACAACAATGCCATTCTATTGTTAAATAAAAAGGCTGAGATTAAAGCAGAGAAAGTGATTGACAATTCAATATTGCTGCTGTGACAGAATTGTGTTGAAGATAGCAAAAAATAGATGCATTTGAAGTTGTCAGTATCAAAATGTGATGGCCTTGAAATGTGGGACATATAGGCCTTTCTATGTCAATAAGGTAAAGATCACCGAGTCCTTTGAGTTAAGACTTCAGAGTTGCCATTTAGCAGCGTTTAAAGGGAAGTCTGTCTATTGGGAACTCACATTGGTGCAGAAGGTCTGTAATGTCAAGTTCTGTGGAGGGCATTATGCAGGGAAACATCTTGAAGTTTTTTCCAAATCTCGGCATCTGAACCATAAGGCACGATGGAACCTACAAGGAGAACAGTCATGTGAGATCAGGTAGTCTCTTTCCATACTAATATCTTTTGGGGTGAAAGTGCCATCTTTGGCAGCCCCAATTGAAATTCAATTAAGTTCAAGATTTTCATATGAAGGAGGGCACAACCATGCCTCATGGTCGTGATAGCTCTTTGGTTATGCACAACCTCTCCAAATTCATCAAAACCAGGACAAAATGGTTTGCATTCTATGTCACCTTTAACCTCCCTTCAACCTTTACTTTGACTGCACATAACCCACCTCCTCAAACTTCAGGTTGCAAGACATGAAGGAGGTCTCCAACAGCTGTTGGACGGAGGGACAATGGCCCACATCGTTTTTCTCAAGGATGATCTGGTACGTGTAGGCATCTTGTGACGACCCTGAATCTCCATTCAACCTGAGGTGAGATGAGGAGGTATAATTTGAATAACATATTTCTGGCAAATAGCAAGTGTGACGTTTTTGTCCCATTGGATGTACCGAACTGGATGGCAGATATTGTCTCGTACCTCATTTTCAGCAGCGGGTCCATGTGCAGGACACGCTGAAATAGGATAGCAATGAACTCTTCTGGATCTGTGGGAAAACAAAACAAAAAACAAAAAAAACAAAGGTGAACTATCATTACCTCAGCCAGTTCAGCAAGCATGGGTGGTTGTGTTCTTTGCTGACTGCTATCATGTTTACTCAACACTGCCAGCCCATATGGGACAGATACGGTGTGTCCTTATGTTTGCAGAAATTCTGGTAAACATCAAGACTGCGTGCAGTGTGGGAAAGCTGGGACGTACCTTTTTCCTCAGTCACATACGTATTGCATCCTAGCTGCTTGCGGAAGTTCATCACATTCTCTGCTGGGACAAAGCCATGCCTGTGGCAAGAGGCAGAAGAGTCAGGTTCTCTTTCACATGCTCCCTAGTTCCTTATTCAGAGACACACATGTGACACATTCTGAACTACAAAGTCAACAACAGAGGTCATAGGCTGCTAGCAGAATAACAAGTACGCATAGTTCTACTGTTCTTTTACCTCACGTCATATGGTGTATGGTGTAAAGTTCTTCACATAGCAAAGTTTGTGTCCAGTTGTAGAAAACACCTGAAGCTAAAACTTCAACCAGGTCTTTGCAGGTATTTTACATGACCTGATCGGCAAAGACACCCAAAGTGAATGCCCAATCAATTACTTCTGTGACCTTTCTGAACTTCTGAGAAATTCCAGCCAGCTCTTCAGTCAAGCAAATGGAGTCACGAGGAGTCTAGATAGGTCAGTTCCTAAACTCTTTACATTCCCTGTTGACCCTGATGAAGTTCACGTGACTATGTCTGTGAGATAAAATCTACAGGTGGAGTGTGATCAAGTGACAAGGTCATACCTTCGTAGCTGGTTCACGATGTCTCTCCTCATCTGCCGGCAGATGCTCACTTCTGCGTTAGCTGAGCTTTGTAAAAGCCTGTCTATGGTCATTGACGAGCTGAACAGACTAGAGAGAAAAAGAAAGAAAGAAAGAAAGAAAGGGAAGAAAGAAAAGAAAAAAGGAGAGAAAGAGGAATTTCTTACATTATCCTTACATAGTAAATTATAGATTCATGTATTAGATATTACCTCCTCTCTATATTTGCCTAATGCAAGCAAGTACATTTTTCTGGAATAAAGGTATTATTGACTCAAAACCCTTTGTGTCCTTGTCCTTGCCTGTATTTAGTAAACTATCTGGCCACAGAGTAACACTACAGAAAAGAATATTGGGGGTTGAACTATTGAACATTTCTTAGAGGGTCGGATATGGATAAAGAAATTGCTCTCTTTTGGCCGCTCTCAAACCTGTCCCAGCCTCTCCCATCCACCATACACCAACACCAGAATTAACCTTATTTAATTGATTTATTCAAGGTACTGATCTCAGCAGCCTCAGCAGGGAAAACGTTTGCATTTTTTTCCACCAAGGACCTATTTTCACAACTTCTCACTCGGGACCAAAGAGATCACAAAGGGTTAAATTATTATTAGGCTAACTTGTTTCTCAGCTGACCACCTACCTGAAGAGTGTGGCGTCCAGGTAACAGGAATTGAAATGGCCTTGGATTCCTTTCATTTTCCCCTCTAGCACACGGAGGACTTCAGATTCAGTGAGAGGGGGTACGTCCTCCTCCTCCCCTTCGTCCTCCTCTATGGGAGTGACTGCTTCAAAACAAAACAGGCACACGTAAACATTTCAATCATATGTCATTGTGTCATACTGCACGTGATACTGTTTGTGTTCTCCTCAACTTTAAGCTGGGGAGGGGAGGGGCAACTCACCCAGGGGAGTCTGGGGGGACTCCTCTGTGCCTGCACTAGAGGAGGGGGAGGGGCTGTGGAAGCGTCCGTCTGGCATGCACATTTCCAGGGGTACAAACACTGCCCTGTTCCCTCGACAGGTGAAGTATCGTTGTCCATGGAAAGTCCCGTCTGTGCAGGTGCCAACGTCGTTATCCTGCGACAGAAACACAGAGGGCTAGGTCAGTAGATTCAGTGGCCAAAGGCAGTGAACAACACCAGACATTTAAAAAGCTGCTAAATTATAATATATATAATATTTTTTTTGTAAATAAATCAGTTTACATATTGCTTAACATTTAGGCCAGCAAGGACTGCTATGAGAACAGTGTTTTTGTGAATTAGGCGCACACTGTGCATCCAGAGTACAAGTAACTATAGAAATAGCATTGTATTAGGGCTGAAACATTAATCAATTTCAGAATCAGAATCAGCTTTATCAGCCAGATTTGCATAAACAAGCAAGTAATTTGATCTCAAAGTACAACACTCAACAATAACATAAAAAGAATAAAATACATCACAATTTAAACTAACACAATTAAGTGAATGCCGTCGTGAATTAATCATGGAGCTCACGGCCGATCAATTAAGAGCATTTTCCTACTTCCAGAAGTAACATGATGGACATGTACCGACATTTTGAAGAATCACCATAGGCAGTGGTATGATGAATGTACAGCAAAAAAGCATGCAGAAGTAGCACAGGTCTTTCCCCAGAAGTAATGGTTCAGTCATTCTTTAATGTACTGTATGACTTTGAAACTGAAGGTTGACTTTCAAATAGTATATTGCACATCAAATCACGATCACAATATATTATGTCAGAAAAATCGCAAGTTGATATTTTCACTCAGCCCTACATGGCATAGACCATTGATTATGCTGACAATAATCTACTACAGATACAGAAGTGGTAGCCTATATCAACTCACAAGTTCAATCCCTGCCCAATCGCCTTTTTCCCCAGTTGGTACACCAATCCATCGGATCACTCCATACAGAATGACATTTCTGTCTGATGCCATCTCCACCATGGACCCCACCTCCAGCTGGTAAGAATTGGACAGGCTCTCGACTTCGGGGCTGTTCCTAGATATTTTTTTCCCCAGGAACCCATTTTTGGACCCCATGATTGGCATGGAGTTGATGCGGGAAACAGTCCTTCTGTTGATGCCTGGGAGGAGGAGGGGGGGGGGGGGGGGGGGGCAACAAAAAAATATTGTTCAAAAGACAGGATCTCCTCGTGTCACAAGTCGAAAGTTTGGTTTGCCACACCGTGCACTCTTTGACATGACATGATAAGGAGTCATGAGGCACCAGAGTGTGTGACAGGTCTAATGCATTCCAGCATTCTTTAGCCCGTTTTTCCAGATCTTTGAGCCGTCTCATGTCTCTCTCTCTCGCGGTCTAATCATGGGATCACATGGTGACTAACTCAGAACTCCGCCATCTAACACTCAGCCATCCTAAGATTGAAAATAGATTGGATGTACCTTGCCAGAGGGTTGGACAATTAAGGTGCGTCATTCTGAGAACAACAGGGTTTCTCCATACCTTGGCAATCACAACTGCATAACCCGTGGCCTTTCCTGATCAGTTTAGAGATATCTTAACTGTACTGTAGATATCCATGGCACCATTTTCAATGCAGGCTCAAATAGGGAAAATTGCAGCAACAACGTTGCGGGATTACTACATTACTACAGGTACACCCATATTTATTAAGCGGACTTGAGAGGATGTGATTTCACTGCCAGAACATCCAAATGCATCACTATCTTTAAGCCTTCAGATGGATGACCAAATGTTAACAGCTAACCAAGCTGCAAGAGCAGCACAGACGCAACACTCACCAATAGTGTGGTTGTCTCTCAATGGCAGCTTAGTGCTCGACTGAGCCACCTGTATGATGTCAGCAGCACTGAACACAGGCAGCGGAGCAGGCTTCTTAGATGACAACTTCTTATCTGAATTCTGTGGGGACTGCATAGAAAAAACATGGAAACCATTGAGACCTCTGCTATTTCACCATTGTTTATCTGATCATAGTATTGTCATCTTGACTTGTCATGTCACATCTTAGGTCATAGGGTCATGTTACAGCTAAGCTCATGTGACAAAAACTATGCTTGCATAGCTTGCATTCGACTAGCCTATTCACTGACATGTTTGCCCTATTTGGCCAACAGCTATAGTAAAACAACTGTCAACAACTGACTGGGTCCACCATACCACGTTTACCAATGGGTACAGTCCCAAAACAATGCAGTAGGCTAGGCAACTAGGTGTCTACAAAAAGATAATTCTGGTGCACCTAAAAAAGCAGCAGAAAAGTAAAAATGGCATAGACCACCAAGGAACACACCACAGGCTGTAGTTCAAATCCCAGCATGTTCAGGTCATCCGATCCATCCTTACGTCCAATCTGCATCAGGTTTTTCACCAGACATGGTTGAAAGCCTTTCTTGTAGCGTACCACGATGAGGTCATCTTGTGCCAGCTCACAGATGGCCTTGAAAAGCGTTTGATTGCAGAGGATCTCTAGCCGTCGGCTGGCCGGCGACACGAACAGAAGGAGTTGAGCCTGGTGGCGAGTGAGTGGGTATGTCTCCTCCCGCTTCAGAAGACCACCACTTTTGGCCGTGCCACCGCCGCTGCCGTATACAATACCTAAAATATCCCCCGTTTGCGTCTCAGCCTCGATTCGACCAATACAACCACGAGAGAAGCCTTTCCGGGCTTTGGCACGTGTGACGATGAAGTATTTGTCTATGCTCTCCATAGATGCTCAACGAAGGGTTTCAGTTAATTTAGGCACACGGCGCAGAATTGGCACCAATATTGAATCACAAGGCAAGTGGGTTGGTAACCTGTAGAGAAATGACAAGCACATAAGTTAATCTACATCTCATGGTGGTTAGCCTTATTGAGGAACGAAAAGTAATACAACTCGTATGGTTAGGGAGGCTATCGCACCATACTCTATTGCCAAAATATTGTTTGTGTAAAATACTGTGTAATGGCAACTTACATTTAGTGTTGGGCCTTCATTACATACTAATATGTATGCACATGTAGCCTACAATTTACATGTCTGCTTTGACATTCATACAGTAAAGCTGAGGGTTAAGAGAAAGAGAGAGGTGTAGACTATTTATGGGTTTCATCAGGTCCCTATCCACAGGTGATTTAATCAAGCACCATGCAGTCTGCATTGATATTCATGATGTTTGATTTACATGTGGAGACCTGATGAAACTCAATAGGTACAGTAGGCTATACGCTGGCGCGTCGGAGTCCTGTAGGCCTACTTATTTTCCCGACAATGACCGGTCTTCTACACTTTATCCCCTACATAACATAATTTCTCAGGCCATATCCTTGACGTTACCACTTGGACAACAGTTTTAGGGTCAGTTTCACTCCTCTCACGTGGGAAATCCATAAAATCTCACTTCACCTGCCCTCTTTAGAACACCCTCAACTAGCTTGGCTCATGTATGTTTCCACTTTTAACATAACAATAAGTAATTAGTCCGTTGGTATGCCCAGTAGGTGGAAAAGGTCTTTAATCCATCATTGCATTTAATGCTTAGTGAAAGTCAAACTACTCAAATCCATTTTCAACTCTTACGCATAAGTTAACGCGCGCTAGCCTATCTTCTTTGGGATAGACTACTTCGTGTCGGTCTTTGAGATTTTCTATAGCCTATGAACGTTTCGTTTTTTTCGTTGATAAATACAGCAAAAAGTTAATGTCAGAAAAGGCATAGGACTGTGTGGTGTGTCTCAATGCGTGACTTGAAACTACAAAAGCATGATTGAATCAGGTGTATGCGTAAATGTGCCGGCGCGCAGTAAGTTAGGCTACATGGAGCCATGGAAAACCATTTCACAGCAAAACTAAATTTTCACTCACCTTTAGACGAGGCTATCCAGGCCTATTAGTGTGCAAGTATATTATGGTGTTGGACAATCCACTTCAAACATTCCGGTGTGCGACTGAGACTTCTCTTTCTGTGCTGTGAAGTTTTTCCCGATGTGTTTAACTACCTCATCACTACCGAACACGCCCCCACTTCACATGAGTTCCTTGTAGTGGCGCAAAACCTTGTGATGACCTGGCTGGCGCTGACAGTTGAAGCCGTCTGTCGTCATGCAGTAAACAGATTATAGGGGGTTGCCATGTTTTAAACGATTAAGCAAAGCAATACATGCGGAAACAACTGGAAATAATCATATTTATTTATTTACTATTCTAAAGAGCCTACAGGAAACTGATGACAATGTTCCTATATGGCCTAATTGAAAATGGGGCCTTGCATTGAGAGGTAGGTTTAAGTAGCCTATAGTGGCAAATAATGAAGACCAAGACGACATAATTCTGAAATCATTTTTTTGTAAAATGTTCAATGGTGTTACATACACTATATTCGTAAATCAAATCAGTTTTAATGACGGGCTTAATAAGATACTGCACTTGCCGTTGTAAGCCTGATATTATCAGTTTGACTATTAGGCTTATTATAAAACAAAGACATATCTGAGACTGATTTATAGGCTTGATAGGCCTATTTTTTGCTGTCGAGGAAATTAGGCCTACATACAGAACATACTTCAGAGTGAGTCTGATTGGTGTCAGACTATTGACGTCATATCAGCCTTTGCCTCCGCTGGCTCAGCTGACTGGTTGCTTGATAAAGCTGTTGCAGAAAATCATATTTATGGATTTTGATTTGATACTCTCAAATCCATTTCAAAACACTACTTTGTGGAGAGTAGTAGTGGTATACTTTCTATGTGTATCATTACAAATACCCTTACCATGTCTTGCACATAGGACCCTATAATATTGTTACTTTAATTTTCATTTTATTGCCATTTGCCATCTTCCAGCATAGTTTCTGCATGTTCTGCTGTTCAGCAATCAGATGAGATGATCAGTTGCTGTGTGTCAGCCAACAGGGTTGTAACTTATGACTGCGTGACAGGGATGCTTTGGTTTGATGCCAATCAGTAGCTGCAGAGGGATAGGGGTGATAGTTATGCAAGCTGCTTGCGATCCATTACATCACTTCAGTAGTTCAATAACCAAGCCACACCATTGGACCTCGGTTAACAAATGTTAGAGGGTAATTTAGGAAAGTAATCTAACTGTTATGCCAGGTGTGGCAAATGAATAGATAGACACATACTGTAGATACATAGAGAGTGAGAGAGAGAGGAATTGAAAGAGATTACAGCACAAGCACAGCAGACACAAAACACTTGTCTGCCCACAATTCATTTTTTAATCCCAGTACACTCAAACATGGTCATTAGATGATCAAACAAATGATCAGCAGTAAACCATCTCAAGGTCCAGGCTTAATCTGGACCCCTGGTGAGGGCCTTGTAATAGCCTGGGCCGAGGCCTCAGTGGAGCGTGGATCTGTGACTCCGCGCATCACATCCCCTCTTCGTTCAGCTCCGAACACCAAGGAGAGATGCTCCACCCTCTGGACAACATGGCCCCTCTGACGCAGGGCCTGTACACGCCTCTCCTGGAACTCAGCTGATGGGTGAAGAGGAGCGAGAGAATGGGGTGGGTGAAAGATGGGAGATGGGAGGAAGTGTGTGTGTGTGTGTGTGGGGGGGGGGGGGTGTTAAAGGACATGAGAGGTTATAAATAAACCACACAGAGAGCCAGGCATTAACAAAAAACTTTTTGTAAACATATGTGTGGGTGTTTGTCTCTGTGTGTTTATGCTTTTATTTTGCTTAAATCTATAGGAGTTTCTCAATGATAAATTATATATCTCAAAATGTATACCCCGTCTGTAAATAACTACCCACAATCAACCAGAATAACGTTTGTTTGCAGACTTGGGTAGAGTCTCCCTTCAGATAAAGAGTAAGTCAGATTTTTGTGGGCGGACATCAGTTTAATCAGCACCTGCAAAAATCATAAGATCAGTAACATAATACACAATGCCTGAGGTTTTGAAACCATGACCCAACACTTAAACAACAATAAATAATCTGAAAAATATGTTCTAATTTCACCACTGACATTTAATTAGGCTATGCTATTATCTCAGTCAACCAGCATGACTTTCATAATTGAAAGCAAAAGTGCACCATGACTTGATTTCAACACAGATTTTAGCCTCACGTGAGGTCCCAAGACAAGCTGACTGCATACCTGAGCTATACCACTTAAGGCCCAGTGACCCATGGAGGCTCCCAGTGCCACAGACTGCCCACACTGCCTGCCCATCTGTCTCACTATGGTGGGCATGAGAAAGGACAGGGGCCTCTTCCCTCTCTGGAGCCTATTATGCTGGGATGGTGCAACAAAGAAAAAACAAATGTTGGAGAGCGTTTTCATCTGACTGAAAATATAATTGCAGGGAGACATACCAACATGGCAAATCAGATGCCAAAATGTGTCTGTTGCAGTTTTGTCCTTAGTAATTGAAGCAGAACCAACCATTTATCATGATTAGTCAAGATTTGTTCTAGGACATTATTTACCAGTACCCGGTTCAAAAGGGTCATGTTCGCAGGCGCTGTAAGCCAGGAGAAATTCATAACTTGGCTGTTTAAAATAATACCAGATGGGGTGATGAGTCCACTTCCAAAGGGCCAATTGAGAGAGCTGTAACAAGAGACAATGAGAACACACCTCTCCACCCCACAGATCTTCATTACAACGAGCAATGGCTGGGACAGGACAAGTCACGAGCAACCCAGCCCGACAGGTTTGAGCACATCATCATACTTGGGAATATGGTTACAAAATTTACCAAGTAGTGAGTCAAAGACACTGAGGGGTGTAACCAAAATATTTACCAAGTAGTGAGTTAAAGACACTGAGGGGTTTCTTTCTAAGGAATCTTTTAAAAAACAGATGAACAAGATAATGTATTTAAAAAGCATATGACAGAAGGCTTAAAATGATTTATATTTGCCCCTGCAGTGATATATTTACTGTACCACGACAGCGACACAATTATGTCATCGGGGCCCATGACAACCACTTGGCTGGAAGCACTGGCGTCGCTCCGCAGGCCATGGAAGGGACTCGTCTGGGATTTGAACCCAGGACCTCTTGCATAGCTGGAATTGCTAATCATGCGACTCAGCACAGCAGAGCGTGATTTACTACAGTGTAGGCAAAGAGGACAATATTATATAATCAGTAGAGCAAGCGAGGAGGGCTGCCCAAGAGATTTGAAATTCAGAATAACTGTAAAGATGTGTAAATGGCACTTCTGCACATTAAACAGAAATCTCTCCCTTCTTTAAATATGCTTTAGTGCGTGAGAGTTGATACAAAAATGGCCTGCATTGAGAAATGTCTATATAATACATTTCCAAACTAAACTATATTCTGTCTTTACATACATGAACATATGGATCTTACCTGAGCATGTTAGAGATGGTGCCCGAGATAGAGGAGTCAAACTTGGGGTCCGCTAGCCCATTTGCCAGCTTTAGGGCTGCTTTTAGGGCCTGAGGAAAACACCTCTGAGTGAATGCCTTCACATCTTTCTTATTACCTTGTAACTTCAAGCTGTCTGTACAATACAACTCAAATCAAGGAGGAGGATTGTCCAGTACCTCTGCAATCCAGTGGGGGGCACTACCTTCTCGATTTTGTTCAGTGAATTTAAAGCCCTCCATGATATTGAGGAAGGACAGCAGGGCTCCACCAGCACTGGGTGGAGGGGGTACATGCACCTGGTACCCTGGGACAGAGCGAAGGGGACAAGGAGAGAATAAACCAGAGTTGTATTTCAAACAGTTGCTGAATTATTGTTACTATATGTGATTTAATTTCCCTAACAGTTTGAGTCAAGAGATGACAGTGGAATCCTGAATGTTCTTTTGGCAGCCAGATTGGGCACCGCTGCCAAATACTCATGGTTATGACTGTTGTTCTTGGCAGACATTTTTGTCCAAAGTGACGTACAACAATTCAAGATAAACATGTAGCCTACATACAAATAAAAATTATAGTAACAGAATAGTTTTATCATAAAAACAACACCACCTTTACCTTTAAACTGGCTTGTTAGAGCCTCTTGCAGCACTGAGCTGTAGTTAGCCAGGTCGGCTCGGGTAAGCACTCCCCCATTTGCCTGCACCTATAACCAACACATGACCATTACTTTCATCTCATCTGATCTCCATTGCCTGCACCTATAACCAACACATTATCATTACTTTCATCTCATCTGATCTCCATTGCAAATGGAGATATGATGCAGCTAAATCGACAGAATATAGTGATAGGCGGAGCATGGAACCACTATCAGTATTTTGGAGTGTCCATCTTAAATAACGAATGAGAGGCATTTTCGGATTATATGAAATGTGGGCCGTTCTTATACCCACAGTTCCTATGACGATTTTAGCTCCTACTTTGGGGTCGGGTCTTTTCCCTGAACATATGAAACCATGAGCATTGACACGACACCAGTGATGAAACATAGGCCTACTGTCACTGCGATCTCCTCAGACACATTCCCGCGGTAGAACTCCTCCACCCCATGGCTAGCAACACGTTCCAGAACAGTGGCCAGATGGGGTTGCTTCAGAGTGGAGAGTGGAGGAAGTGACTGTCCCTGAGGTAAGAACATTGCCCTGAAGCGCTCAGAGACATTCTTCCCTTTCTGAGAGTCTATGGCCCGGGCTGCCAGGGAGATTCACACAGTCGATGGAGTAGAGACATGGGGACACACACACACACACACACACACACACACACACACAGACAGACACAAACAGCACCACCATGAGGGTACAGAGCATATAGCACGTTTATATGCAGATTTACTTCAAAAAGGATTTCAACACTAGGTCAATTATTACTGTATAGGCCTACCTGTCAAAGCCACTTCATTTTAAATTGAATTACAGAAAAGACAGACATATGTCCATCCTAAGTCATAGTTTATACACAAACACACACCATATATTTCATTCATGTATTCACTAATTTGCAGTCTGGTCACACTTTTCAAAATCAGCTATATTTGAATACTGAAAGAACTATATGTCAGGAGGGGAAGATATCAAGAATACAGGAGTTGTTATTACCCAGGCTGTCAGAGACATTGAATCCTTCTTTTGCAACGTTGGCTGCTCTTCCCACCACTTCATGCCATGGCATCCTGGGTAAAGAACATAGCTAACAGGTGGAGCAAGAATACTTAGTCTAACAGTGTAGAGTAAGACATGCAGCCAGCAAGCACACTAGTAGATTTTAGGTGAGTGGTTTAAAAGATAATAGCTGGTCCTTGATAATGTCAGATAGCATTTATTTTCGTTTTTGAAAAAGCTTTCATGAGTAAGCGAGAGCAACAAAAGACTTGGATAGACTGGACAGCGCTCTGACCTTCCATACAGCTGATGTGCCTTGTGCAGCCCTCTGAGCATGCCTGGTACTCCGACAAGAAGGCCTGACTGCCAAATGCATGAATGTAAATATTTGTTCAGACATGTCGTAATATAGTATTATTATAATCAAGAATATACTGTATGCTGAGAGTTAGCACAAAGTATTCAATTGAGTCAATCTAGTGCTGCTCGATTATGGCAAAAATATCATAATCATGATTATCTTGGTCAATATTTAGATCACAATGATTGAACACAATTGTTCGGTGATTTTGCAAATACCATCAATCTATCGAACTAAAAACGGAATAAATGTGAATATAATTATGCAACATTTATGAAACAGTTACTGTAGCAAGGGGGTACACTGGATTTCAAAACAAGAGGACACTGGGAGACAGAACAAGGGCATCGTTGAGAAACAGACGCAAAATAATCATTGTGTCTCTTATGTTGTTTTATGTATGTACTTGGAGTATTTATATTAGAAAAGTGAAATTACCAGGTGACCAAAGACACACCCTCAGAGAATGTTAGCTGGTGATCAATCATGAAAGACAGTTTGCTTTGTAACATTAGGTGAACAATGAAGAGGCGATTCTAGTGTTGGAAGGATGGGTGGATTGATAGGTTAGTTGGTGAACAAACACACAGAGAAAGCTGCCCTGAGATTTCAGAAATACATTTTGTCATTTCATATCACATAATAAACCACATTACCCCACAGAGTACCTTGTGCTGCAGGTCATGTTGTAGTAATTCCTCTTGAATTCTAGAGGGAGCCGTTTCACCAAAATCAATCACCACACTTTCATTTTTCCGACCATCATGAACCAGCATCACCCCTCCACTGTATGAAGAAAATCATTAACATGGCGTATAGGCCTACACCGAGATATGTCATGGAAAGCCTCAACACCTAGAGTTAAACACAAAAAAATATGGTTTATACAACAAATAAGACCCAGTATTACTTTCTTGGTATACCAAGTAACCAGGCTGTAACCAAGTAACTGCAGAGGAAACACCATAGACCATCAAGCACTCACTCACCCTCCTATGCCTGAGAGGTGTGGATGCACTATACCCTGGCAGAGTGCTGTAGTGATGGAAGCATCCACACTGGACCCCCCATCTCTGATCACCCCCAGGCCTAGCGATGCACACAACTTGCTGTCAGTCACCACCACCCCAGGGCCCACTACCTGAACACCAAACATGACATCCAAAGAGAGTGTTGTTACCACCTAAGACTCCACCCTAATATGCATTCAGGTAGAATGAGTTCATAATAGTCATCCTCTAATGACTGTCTCATGGTAAGTTATGATGACTCCACATTGATTATTACATCTGATCTGGTAGTGTATCTGATGATACTTGCCTCAGGAGGTGCGATATAAATATGCACAGCCATGGCAAGGGTCACTCCCAGTGCAAAGGCGATGCACGCGGCGAGGAGGCAATCTATCTCGTCACAACAGTGATATTTACTTGATGTTCTTTCGAAAGGGTCACTCTGAGTCGGTCTAAAAGAATCCAAACTCTCGCCGTCTGGGTCTGCGCACATGTCGCGCAGCTCTGTAATTTTCTCAGAATCTGCCGGCGCGACGCCTACCCCAGCTGTGTGCGATTAGCAAGGAAAGAAACGGTTTAGTCACACATACTAACTAAACTACTCAGAAAATGGAGCTGCACGTAGCAGTATTTTCGTTAGTTTTGGAGAAAATGGAGTTGATAAGTTTACTTCACTGACAAACAAATTCCATAGGCTATGATGGAAAAGTGTTCTGGTCAGACTACCTGGTGGCTTGCCATGAAGACCTGTCCAAGAGTCATGGCTTTCGATAGACGCAGCTTGTAGGCCTATGGTATTATAACCGAGCAACTTCTTCTCGGTTATTAATGTTGTTCCATCACAGCAGGTATTTTGTCCGTGAGCTGGCTTGTTACTGGTGGAAAAGTTATGGACTTCCATTACACTACGCTTGTTGTTCTTGTAAAATATGTCTGTCCACACAACGCGTGGGGATACAGAAGTAGGGCTATGATCCTCATTTCGATGTCAATGGTTATCAGGTGCAAAATGCCAGGATCAGAATGCCAACAGGTGGTGTCATCAAAGATCCTTAATTTAACCCTCTCTGGTGTCATTCCAAATGACTATCAACCTTTGTATTTACTGACATGGTGGATTCATGGAATGTTGATTATATTGCAGTTGATACAATATTCACAGATCTGCTTGATACCATTTTCCAGCCATATTTTTAACCACACATTACAGTTTGTTTCATACAAAACTACTAGACAAAAGTATTAGCATAGAGGGTTGATTTTTCAGATACCCTAATAAAATCAGTGTTTTAATTTAAGCAGTTTGCCTGAAATCCCAATGAAGACACAAACAGACATGACCCTGCACAACACGATTTATTGCCTGGTTTGTCAATATAATTGCATCTTGTCAATTCCTCTCAGTTCTCGTTGTATGACAGTACTGTGGGTTAATGGTTTAAACAATTTGTATTCTTTGTAAACATGGCACATTAAAGTCAAGCAAAAACACGTTCTTTAAAAAACACACAATCAAGTTGCCTACATTGGATCGAAACAGATTAATGACAACAAAGAGTAAACTGTGCAAAATGCTTAAGAGTTTGAGGCAGGTTTTTATTTCCAACTTTGTGAAACTCCTAAACCAAAATGTGTGTGTGTGTGTGTGTGTGTGTGTGTGTGTACGTATGCAATATGTGTGTGTGAGTGCATCTGGGTTGTATATGCGCTTTCTTACAGCTTACAGCTTCCTTGCTAGAAAAGCTGAGTGTGTGTGTGTGTGTGTGTGTGTGTGTGGTGCTTCTCGCTCTTCTCAGTGGCAGAAGTTGCGGTGGCCCGGCTGCTGCAGCATCTTTGGGTGTTGCCGTGTGGCATGGCGGGGCAGCCTCTGCCGGGTGCCGTTCTGGCGCTGGATGCAGTTGCGGCCCAGGTGGCAGCGGTGTGCCCGTGCCTGCGCGTGCTGCACACGGCTTATCTGTGTGACCTTAGCCAGGGCGCCAGCCTGCGACGCCAGCCCACGGACCAGACGACCCGCCGTGGGTCTGAGTGGAAGAGGCACATCTTCCTCTGCCAGGCTGGGGGATAGATAGATACTTTATTGATCCCCAAGGGGAAATTCAAGGATGTCATGTGTGGACATACATGTGTAAGCACATCATCATGTACACGATGCTAAGTATAGTCATCATAATATGTATGATTGGTAAGTGAAACATACATTCAGAACTTCACTGCATAACTTTAAAATGTATTTTCATCTGCTAAACTTTGTGTTCATGGGCCACAACAGTCAATAATACTGATGTGGTCCAAAAGCTAACAATAAGATACCGGTATTTGATGTATTGGAAAGTTATTTTGAAATTTATAAGGTAGAGCTGACAATTCTGCAACAAGACAGCAAAAGGGCACAGGAAGAACACAGAGGAATACAGGAATTATTGAAATCACAGGTGGCTTCACTTTAAAAACAGGTGTCCCACGTTTGTTCACTTTGTACCCACCTAGTGTTGTTCATGAGGCTAACAGCACTCTCCTCAGAGGCCTGGCTTGGCTGGGGAAGACACGCTGGTAGGCTGGGCTGGTTCATTGCCACATCTGCCAGAGAGCTGGACCCACTGGGAATGTCTGCTTCTGCAGAAGGACCACAGAACAGTATGTATCACACAATTCCATGGAAGGGATAAAAAAAAAAAGCAGACAAGTACAGACAACACAGTCTCCAAAGTCAACATGGAGCACGATCAAGCAAGACAATTTGTGGCTAGCCTGTAAATGAATGGACAAATAGGCCAACAGGACCTTTGCCAGAAACAGGGAATAGGAAACAGACATCCCCTTTATCCCAGCCATCTCTCCCTTTTCCCTCCTCCACACAAAGGCATAAACCGAAATGTCAAGATGCCTTTTCCATTTCAAAGAATGGACACATCCCTTTTGATTATTCATAACAACATAACCGGTGCCACCTCCGTTGAATCCCCCCATTCCCTGCCCACAGAGGTCCTCACCAGTGATGTTGACGAGCTGCCACTCCTCCTCATCCTCCTCGTGAGGTCTGGGCACCGGAACTCCAGGGGAAGAGTCCTCAGCACTACCGAAGAAGAGGCTTGTAAGACGCTGGAACATGGCTAGGAGTCTGGGTGTGTGAGGTTGTTGCTGGACAGAAAAGGAGGGTCGGGGTTTTCTGACTGATCTGGTCCACTTGTTGGTTTGTTAGCTTGCTGGCTGGTTGTTCAGGCCCTTCACACCTGATCCCTTCGTCTCCTCAGGGGAAGTAGTTGAGGCAGGAAGGGGTTTTGTGTGGCAAGTGTGGAGTTGTTCAGAGCAATGTGCACCAAAGGCCTGAGTAGAACAGAGACAAAGGAACATGTATACATTTACATATTTAGCATACGCTTGTTTTTTTATCCAAAGCGACTTAATGATATTACAAGGACCATTGTCCCTGGAGCAACTTGGGGTTAAGTGCCTTGCTCAAGGACACTTCGACAAGGTCAGGAGGAGTTGGGCTCGAACCCAATAGCTGCTGCTTTGCAAAAGCTAATGGGGATCTAAATAAAAACAAACCAACAAGTGCCTTGCTCAAGGGCACAACAGTGGAAGCCGAGAATTGAACTCACACAACTTTTTTTGGCTACTGAATGCTAACCCAGCTCTGTAACCACTATGCTACCATGACTACTCACACACCCATATACAAATTATCCGTTTACCTCCACAGTCAGATATTGAGGCCGTACTCTTGTAAGTATTTTTATTATGAAGAAAGGACTTGCAGTTTCACACTGTTTCATTTCATTGTACCATGACACATCTTGGGTGTGAGTGTCAGCGTATTTTGCAGACAGTACACGCAAAATGTGGCTAGAGCGACATCAGACGCATAAAGTAGACAGAGTCAGGCCGAATCAGAGTCTTGTCACACTACCTATATTGCCGGGCCCCTCGTCTTTGAGCGCTTGTCCCTCGCTTAAATAGTATGTTCATTCTGATTGGTTGATGCACTCCTTCTCTAGATAGGTTTCTCTGGCAGTGTATTATTGTTTTATAAGACCAATTAGTCTATGGAAAAGTCATTAAAACTGAGCTCTGCATGACTGAACTTGACGTAATATGATTTGATATGATGTTCTGGATTACTGTGCTATATTTAATCATGTGTATTGAGGTCATTCTCTGTGATACAGCTGATAACTTGAGTTTGATTAACTGACTCCTAGTAAGTAGGTCTACTCATCACTCTAAAAATAGTCTTAAGAATCCTATGAAGCATTCCTCTAAAAATCTGCCTGTGGTCACACAGACACCGTTATCACATGTGTCCTAACAGGAGGTCATGTGATGTGAAAGCTTTTAGTGCAGGATCACCACTGCAGGCCCAGGCTGGGAAATAGGCTACATCAAGATCTCTGAATTCTGGTGCAGGATTTCCACAGCAGGCCAAGGCTGTGAATCACACCCATAGCGCACATCCCTCCAATGTGAGCACTCCCTATGGTGTCCCGGAGGGAAGACACAAACACAGCATTTTGTTTCTCCCAGATTAATTACAGCAGACGAGTGCTGTCATTGCCTTGTGTGGTCCACTGGGTGCACAGCGACGCAGCGTTATCAGAGGGCATGGCTGACCCCCGACTGAGCTGCATTGTCTGGGCCCATCTGCTCTATACACCCCTGCTGGGGGGATGGGCCGCGATAGGCAACGCCAGGCCCTCCAACTATATGTGAGTGGACCAGTGCACAGGGTTATAGTAGTCTTACCACTCTTCCTGATTAGTAGTCTCAAACTGGTCAAAACAAAACAAAAAACAGGTCTGGCTAGGCTGGAATCGTTTCTTTCCTAAAGGGATTCCATTTTCGGCAAAATTCTTTTCCGGATCTTGTTTGTTTTGCTTGGCTTGTGAAGGTGGGTTTGCCAAATCTGAAGCAGCTGTGTAAGATCCTTTTTTGGGTAGGTAACAAACTGGACTGCTCAAAAAAATATGTCATGAGGACACACACACAGCATTTTTTGTTCCGCTGCTGTTAAAGATAGTTTGGAATCATGGGTGCGGGGTGGATCTTTCCACTCTTTAGTCCAAAGACACTGAGAAAAGAACAAGATCTTATATCATTTATTATTCTGAGGTGATTTTAGTTCTTAGAAACAGAATAGTCTATGCAGAGTCTCATATCAGCAGAGACCTGTACCAGTAGCTACTACAATCCACAGTCACAAGTGGGAGGGACCTTCAAATTCTGAAATGGATCAGACCTTCCTGTTAATCGACTTGGACATTTTAGTTGGTACCAAATATGTGAAGTACAGTGGCAGAGCATATTCAAGGGAAGAGGAGGAGGGAGCTACTGTTTCTTAATAACATTTTGAGCGGACTGGGATAAGGCAATTAAAACATCGATCACCCATTTAAATGACTGGAATAGGAGACATCCAGTGAATGTAACGTGATAATTAAAACACAACGTTTACTAAAACCATCTAAACAACGACCGCGATGTATCAGGCTGTTTACATCCAAGCAAATGGCTCATTGTTAAAAATGGATCTATAGCCCACTGCACAGATGAGTTAGCCTATAAATAGCTTCATGCAAAAATATTATGAGAACATTGACGTTGCCTTGGAGGAATCGGTTACTTTAGTCTATTTAAACTGCTTCAGAACCACAGAATGGGCCAGTGTTTTTTTTTCACCGTGCAGAAAGCTTCATCCGTTAATAAAAGGAAATTGTGTCAGATCTGTTCATTCTTACCTGCCTTTGGATTTTTCCTTCGGTCAAATTGATATCCAAACTGTAGCCTACTAAAACCCAATTGAATATAGACCATAGACCATAACGGTTGCGTCGAATGAGGTAGCTTATTATTTTTTCCCTCTTGGTGAAAGGCAAGTGTTCTTCTGTCAAGAGAATCGCCCCATGTCAGACAGGCAAGTACACAATAACAAACAGCTGATCGTGGTAACAACAATCTTAGGACAGCCTCTGTCCACGCAGCAGCGCACGCTGGCCAATCCGCGCTTTACACACACCCAAAGGAGGCCGCCTCCACTAGGATACGGGGCTGCGCTTCCAACTCAGCCCTTATCCCTGATCCACAATCGGCTTTAGTTTCTCCTAACAGCCTCGGCTATATAGGCACGGTTGCTATGGGCTGACCTGAGAACGGTTACTTGAAGGGAAACTTCTGCTATAATGAGATGGGGGGGACAACACAGTTTAAAAATCCAATGAGGAATTGTCATTGGACAACGAAACGAGTGAGCAGGGTTTCTGTTGCCATCAAGGAGCCCGTAGTAGAGACCGTTACATTAGGCTACAACATATTTTGTCAATACTCACAGAGCAAGTTATGTTTATGTTTGCTCAACCGAAATTTAGTGAAGGTAAGCTGAGGCCTACTTACCCTTCCCCGGCAACAGGATAGGTGACAATGATCTTGAACGCTGTTGCTTGGAATAATTAATGCAAATGTATTTAGTTAAAAGATGACGCACCATTGTTGCGTCTTTCTATGGCGTCACTATTCCAAAATATCATTTTGTATCTCGAAATAGCATCATATGGCATGTGAGATGTGCATTAAGACATTAACATGTATTATTGTAAAGTTGGTTATTTATTTATGTATATAATTATTGTCAAGGAATTGGAGCAGGAATATCTAGACTATTTTAAACTATTTACTGGCCAAGCAAAGTGTTATGAAAATTCAGAATAGGGGTGGTCGACTTAATGGGATGATGGGATATGAGGCGGGGTTCAGTTTGAATGTCGCCACATTCAGGGCAAGGCTACTGCTCCCTCCTATTTCAGTCAAACCAAACAGGAAACCACATTATCCAACATCCAACCTGCTCGCTCGCTCTCTCTCTCTCTCTCTCTCTCTCTCTCTCTCTCTCTC
>NC_085002.1:16869317-16871817 GCF_963854185.1 Sardina pilchardus | reverse complement strand
ACACACACACACACACATACTGGGACACAGTTACGCTCATGGCATCTGCTGTCAGCTCTTCAGAGAGTCACAAACGTCTCCAGACTTGCCTGTCATGCACTGAATCACTGCCAAATGTTGGTGTTTTTGTTCAGCTGGTTATGTGTGATAAAGACAGACCATTCCCACACAATGTTGAAACAGAAAGCAGGTTTGGTGACACATATAGCAGATGAGTGGAGATATAGCATAGCAGAGATGATCCTGACAGCTTAACTTGCTTGGGTTGTTGTTTTGAAAGTTGTCAAGACATTCAACATCTCCTTGAATCCAGAACTGATCCTTCTCTTCTCCTGAACCAAATGCTAGCTTTATAGTATAAAATCCAGCCAGTGCTTTTCTGTAATAGCTTTAAGTGCTAGCTCTTCTCCAGATCATTCTCGTTATCATGATCAAGTGCTGAACCCATTCACAGGCCTTTTTCCCAGTCTATTAGCAGTGTGGAGTGACGGGAAGTCTGTGAAGCTCTGCTAGTTGATTAGCTTCACCCCCCACTGTTAGGCAGACAGCCATCACATGTGATGGGTCTTGAGGCCATCGCTCATTGATCTGGCATTGTATCAGTAGCACTCTGGAACAATGCATCTACAGGGCTAATCCAATCGGCAGCCCCCAAGGAGAATGGTGCAACTCTCCATGAGAACAAGGAGATCAAGGGGACTCCCGCGTCTTATCGTTGACACTCGCGAGTCACTTGTTTTCCCTGCATTTTAATTAGATTAGTGGCCTGATTGAGTCAAGGATAGTTATCAGCTGCCCTGTAAATGGAAAACTGTGTGCTTGCCGGTTGGAAGTGGTGGATGCTGGTACTTTGCACTGTGTATGCGCTCCATTGACAACCCCACATTGATTGCAAAGCTGTTTGCGATCGTGGCTGCTCTTAACCCCCCACGGTCTGCACTCTGATTCACATGTTTGCATAAAGATGTTGTTGGGACGGTTGAGACGGCAGAGCCTTCTGCACCGTATTTGCATCAAGGACTTAAGATATTTTAGGGTGATATTGAACCTCATAGGAAGTTTGTTTATCTCAAGGTTTGTTAGAGGAATAATCCAACACATTTACATCTAAATGTATCATCGATCTATAGCTAAAGGAGCCATTTAAGTGCAGATAATGCCACGCGTGGTGAAAATGTAGGACATTTATTGATTCATTTGTTTGTTTGTGGTATGTGTTGTTAAAGTTGGTCATTCATTGTTGGCCTAGGCTAGTTTGTAATCTCTCTTTCTCTTTCTCTCTCTCTCTCTCTCTCTCTCTCTCTCTCTCTCTCTCTCTCTCTCTTTTTCCACCAAGGCGAGCGCCCCTTCTCCTGCCCGCACTGCAACCGTGCGTTTGCTGACCGCTCCAACCTGCGGGCCCACCTGCAGACGCACGCCGACGTGAAGAAGTACCAGTGCAGCACCTGCTCGCGCACCTTCAGCCGCATGTCGCTGCTGCAGAAGCACAGCTCCGCTGGCTGCAGCGTGCCCACGGTCTGACCGCAAGGCATTCTGGGAGAACACGGGAGAAAAGGGGGTTGGGTCGGGGAGGGGAAGGTGGTCACCTTTGCCCCCTCCCCCACCCACTTAACTCCCCCACAAACACATTACCAAAGAAAAAAGAAAAACGAAAGCGCCGTTCTGCGCCTTTAAGTGCAGTCATTTCACTCACATGATGTGGAACGAAAAAGCGCCGGTCTGCACCTTTAAGTGCAGTCATTTCACCCACGGCGGAACGTTTTCTCTCTCGGTACTGGAGAGACTGGGTTTTTTTGGACAGTGGGTTTCTCTGTTGCTGAAAATGCAAAGCCAACAAATGTGTGCCTTCGAGAGCGCGACCGACCAGCAGCTGCTCGACATTCGGCGGTGCCTCCTTCCCTCCCTCCCTCGCTCGCTCCCTCCTTCCCTTGCTCCCGCCCTCTCGCTCTCTACCCCGTCCATAAGAAGGCTCCCTGGAGCGGCAGGCTTGGGAGCAGTGCCCTGGTGGAGAAATGGTGCTTCTCTGACTAATTGTTATTCCAGAGCGGCCTTCGGTGCCGGCCGACGGAGACAACCGCCGACCAGGGACAGCTGCCGTCAGGTGGGGGGTGGGTTTGGGGTGGGGGCAAGGCTGTGGGGAAGGTCTGTGTTTTTTTCTGTCTCCTCTCGTCTTTTCTCTCGGACACATCCATTGCACACACATTTAGGCTACTCACTAATTCTCTCTCTTTCTCACACACACGCGCCACACACACACACACACACGCAACACACACACACACACACACACACACACACACACACACACACACTTACACATGCACAGCTGTTCCCTGTGGTGAAGCATAAAGACAGGGTGCTAACAGGTGTAGTGGTACTGGCCTTCACAGGGCTGATAACAGGTGAGTTCCACTTGTTGTTTTGCAAAAGCAGAGCAGAGGGAGATAGAATGATGCAGGTGGGATGTTGTTGCTGTTTGGTGTAAACTTAGTAGGAAGGA
>NC_085002.1:16836817-16864317 GCF_963854185.1 Sardina pilchardus | reverse complement strand
TATGTATCATCAGGGATTTTGGGGGAGGGTTGCTGTTGACTTCACTTTGCCTACTAAGCTAACTTCAGGGCTGCTGCTCTTTTGAATAGATATCAAAACCATATCTACAAATTTCCATGACCAAACATCTGTCACACTTCCACATATCTGTTAGTGAAATAGTCCCTTATATGTCCCTCATTGAATTGGGATACCCTCATAAATAATACATATGCCTAATATATCCCTCATAGAATTGGGAGGACTCCCTATATTTATTGTTGTCGAAAGAAATTACTGTATTTTTGCCCATGGTATGTATACTTGAAACATATCCAAGATGAACCAAAAACATATATAGACCTATGATACTGAGAAAATATCAACAGCTATATTCCCACATTCAAACTATGTGAAGTTCAGTAAGAGCAGTCAAACCAGGGCCGAACCATTGGGGTTCACAGTAGGGGCCCAAGTTAAAGATGGTTTACATGACAACGGCAACAACGTTTGGCATTTTTTGAAAACATTTTATGCAAGTTATAGCCTACAATTTAACATTATTATCAAAGCAATGGCACTTAGAGATTAGATAAATCCTACAAATCATTAGACATTAATCAACATCAGCCAAATGTGGTTTCGGCAACCAGAATTTCTCCAGTGAGGCTAACTTTGGAAACTGTTTTCAAAAATGTGCATTTTCAGAACTCTTTGTTCTCCACAAAAACTCTTTTTTCCACCATTGTCATGTGTACAACATGCAAAGACATAACAAAAGTCAGTTTTCACTGTTGTCGTGTGGATGGTCTCCTAAAAGGCATAACTGATCCTCTGTGTGTTGCCAATCGGCATCCTCGTGGTGGGTCTGAGTGTGTCAAGTGAGTCCTAAAGAACAGCACTGTCTTTTTACCCACACAAGCCAATACTGGCATGTTGGGAGAGCACACGCTCCTCTGAGATGCTCTAACTAGCCTTGAGAGAATCTTAATGCTCAAAAGCGTAATATTCACTTACTGTGAAATTGAATTTCTGAGCTAGCATGTCACAGGACGAATGTATTAGTCCAAGGAGGGTGGAAGAAAGAGAGAGGGAGAGAGATAGAGAGCGAAAAGCAAAAACACATGATATTTAAATCAAATACTTATTCCTTCGCAATCACTGAAGTCATTCATTCATTTATTTGAACGTCTTCCAAAATCAAGACAAGACTTATCAGCACAGCCAATGTCTACAAAAATGCACTTCTGACCTCATGTCTGAAAGGTTCACTCCAGCAATGCAGGGGCGACTGTAGTCATCTGCATCAGAACCGAGATCAGTCGACCACAGGTGAGTCAGGGGTGGCTGTTGAGGCAAGGATCTGAAGCAACATTGACATGTGTGCAGATAAGACCCACACAGAGAGACTGAAGACCTGACACTTGCATTCAAATAGCTCTTTCACCCCACACTACTCTGTAACAAAATGACATCTTTCTCATCCACTTCATTCAGGCCAAAATAAATGGATTTTTTACTACCATTCCATTGGAATGCATATCTTAACCCATATTAATCCTCAAACAGATTAGAGTGGCTAGACTAAAAACCTGTCTTGCTCTTTTACGCTGACATCAAGCCATATATGCATAGCAGATGTTTCTGTATGAACTAACTAAGCAACGTATGGGACAGTGAGGTCATAGATTTCAGGGGAATTTCTACATCCTGGGTTTTGGACTGACCGCAGCATTCCTCTGCTTTCGCTGCACAGACTGAGATATTCTTAGCCCGACACATAGCCTCTTAAAGGTTTCCTGTTTTGTGATGGTGACCCTGTGATGTGATAAAGTTGGTAGAGCGCTGGAGCCAAGATGTCGGTGTGTTTAGAATAGCTGCATGAAGTGAATGCATAAAAATGTCCTCATTTTTCAAACTGCGCCTTCCAATCTGAGCACTGCCCTAAATGTGCTTTTCCCTCTCATGAACTTCCTCCACAAACATAAGAGGCTAGTAAATACCCCCAACACACACACGCACACACACACACACACACACACACACACACACACACTCTCTCTCTCTCTCACACACACACACACACACACACACACACACACACACACACACACACTACCCAAACACAGCTCCCCTCATGGCAGTATGGCACAGGATCTGGCAATAAGTGGCTGGCGATGGTGAGAGTTGAGGTGGGGGCAGACATGAGGAGACTGGGGGGTTGGGGGTTGGAGGGGCGGGGGGGTCTTGGTGGGTGGTGGAGGGGCACTCTTGTTAAAGCATAATGAAGCACACACTCAGTCACACGGCCTCGCTGGGAATGAATGTGCTCTCTGTTGGGCTTCCTGGACTCAGAGTTTACTGAGCGATGACGCAGGATGCACTTGATCAGAGACATGTGTTGCTCTGGACTCGCTGCCAGTTGCGGGAGGGAGAGAGAGTCAGAGAGAGCGAGAGAGAGAGAGAACGAGAGAGAAACAGAGAGAGAGAGAGAGAGTGGAGGCACTTAGAGGGGGAGGAGAGTGGGGGGAAGGATGGCGCCTCAGTGTGCTGGCCCTATTCCTCACTGGCTTCACCTTCAGATATTTACGTCACCCGTTTCTCTCTCTGGCCCCTCTCCCGCCCTCTCCCTGGTTTTTACCTCCAAAAAGCTGAGCGTTGGATTTCTTGCTGTCATTTCCTGCTGACGTTCTAGTCCCTCACTTTAGCACATTTTTCACCTCGCCGTGTGCTTGTGTCTCGCAAAAAGGTTCTGTATACATCCTCCCCCTTAGATCTCGTTTGTTCCTTCAGGTCTCTCTGTTCTCTCTCCAGTGTTCTGTCACTGACTGATCGATGGCACCAAGTTGATGGACAGAGGAAAAGACAGAGACGGAAAAATGAACTTAAAACACGACTTGGTCTCGCTTTTGTGCAACTTCGTAAAGCTGTCGGCATGTATTGCATATAGTCAAGGAGCAGAAATAAGAGCCATTATTTTCCAGAGAAAATAATCATACGTTTCCAATCAACAACACTGATTGGAAACTGATACAGAGCTGATTGTTTCCATGAACATGAACTCTCAATTTCTCCGAAATAGAATTCATTTCTCACTTCTCCTCCCTGCCCACACAAAACCGCATCTAAATTGGCAACCTCTCTTGTGAGCTTTTGGAATCTGTGAAAATGACCCGGAGACAGGAAAAAGTCCAAAGCCTGCGAAAAACTCTCACTCCCTCCCTGTCCATTTTTAGTCTGTGTGTCCTTCAGGGTCAAGCCTCGACCCTGATAGCGGCAGTCCCGTATCCTGTGTCCCCTCCCTCTCTGCCTGGCCCAGCATTTCCCCCCCAGACAGACAAATAGACCTCTGAAGTTCGCCTACAAAAAGGAACCAAAGCTGCCATCTTTGCCATCCGGGTGTTAATTGAAGCTAACTACCTATGGCAAGTTGCATTGTAAGTTAGCTCTGGGTTAGCAAAGATCAAAGTGTGCCGTCTTCACCTACTGAAGATCACAGTAAACACTCGAAGGCAGGGGACAAAACTGTGAAGCGCAAAATGTCTGCATTTCCAATTTCTTTGTTTCTGCGAGAGTTTAACAGGTGCGATAATTCAAAATCCCCATGTTATTTTCCCAATAGAAAAAATCTCAAGACACCGGATCTCCTTATTTGGGCAAAGATGGTAGTAGCTTTTTTTGTAGCCGAACTTCAGAGGTCTATGTAAGAGGAAAAATCACCCAGCCACAAGCCCGGCCCGACAAAAGGCCAAAGAGACCTTTGAGCCCCAGGATCACACCCATCAACGCCACCTCCCTTAAGGAGCACTCCGCTGACCCCCAGCACCACCCTCACCACCATCCCCAGCACCACCCTCACCACCATCCCCAGCACCACCTGCTGACTGCCCTGCCCTGCCCTGCCCTGTGTGTTATTGAGCATTTAAATCATTCTCTGCCAAGGAAGGCATTGGTGGAGTTGTTGGAGATGTGATGATGATCTTGGTCAGGACTGAGGAGCACTCTGTCTACACCCAATGGAAGGGAGGAAACGCTGTGGTCCCAGGCTGGCTGGTTCTGGTGTGATAAAACAACAGTGGTGGATGATGTCTATAATTGGTTTGGGCAAAAATATATACATAGTCATTAGCGTTGTCACTCGCCTTTGCCTTCTCATGCGAATACTCTTTAGCTGTTGCACTGACTCTCACACACCCCTTTGGTTATTGCACAAACACACACGCTCACACACACAGACACACACACACACACAAGCACGCACTGTCACGCACACACTCACACGCACACTCAAACACATGGACACTCAAACACACGCACACCCACACCCACTCTCACACACACAGACGCACACACACACGCACAGTCGCACACCCTGGGAGGTAATGAGGAGAGCAGCTGCTTATGATAAAGTGTCCCTCATAAGTGCGCAGGCTGGCTCTGTGTCCCCGGCCTCCACTGATGGTGTCAACCTGCTGCTGGGGAATGGCTGACAGCCCCACATCACAGGAAGCGAGGAATTAACTGCACTAACAGCCAGGACTTAGAACAGGAAACAATGTGCGGTCGGATGGGTGGACTTCACAGACAGTGATCAGTGATGTACAGTTATGTACACATACACTTAAAGGTTTCTATTTATTTTATTTTATCGTTCATTTACTATCTGTTTACATGTTGCTCCTCTCCTTTTTCACCCATTCTCTGTGTCTCCCCCTCATTTCTTTGGAAGCAACCTACCGCCCCCTCCATGCTCCAAACTTCAAGCTTTGCTCTCACACCCCCAGCCACACAAACACACACACACACACACGCACACACACAGACACATGCTGAAGTGATTACTGGCCAGTGCGTTGTTTTCCTTACCCATGAGAGGGAGTCTTTGCAGGGGGAATGCTGAGAGATTTGCCACCCAATTGAGCTTTAAGACATGGGAAAGGAACTTGAAACACGGGCCACTCAGTGAGGCATGGGAAACCGCAAATACACAAACTTTTAAGAGCTTCATGAAGCTTTTTAAAAATATATTTCTTTTCAACAACAGGCAATGCCACACAGAGGGGTTTGTCCCCTGGCACAAGTGTATACATGTATATAGCTCTCTCTCTCTCTCTCTCTCTCTCTCTCTAACTCTGCCTTTCTCTCTCTCTCTCTCTCTCTCTCTCTCTCTCTCTCTCTCTCTCTCTCTCTCACACACACACACACACACACACACACACACACACACACACACACACAGACAGGCGCGCGCACACACACATATTCTCTCTCCCTCTGGTTCCATGTGGCATCACTTTGTTTACACTACCAGAGGGGGTGGTCTGTGCCCACCATCATCCTGCCACCCATAACTCCACGATCCCCCGGAGTCCCGGTTCAAAAGGCACACACTATGTTTACAGTCATACATGCTTCTGCCATACAAGACACGAGAACATCAAACAAGCTACCTAACTCCAGCATGGAGCTCATGACTTATTATTAAACACTAAATGAAAAAAAAAAAGCCTCCCAGGCTATGTGCAATGCAATCACCCGCACTGCTTGCTTTTCCCAGGAGCTGTAAAACGTTTTTGGTTGAAGTTGTGCTAACCCCTCTATTATTCTTGGGCTCAACATGGGGCTGTTTCTAAAAATAAACGGAGCCCCATATTTCCTTCGTGACACCCTCTGACTTTGGGCAACACGGGGTTACGACCGCGGTGATAAAAAAAAACATGTTGATGTATATGGAAACTCCTGTGAACGTTCATCACATAAACGTGCACTCCATAGTGATGATTCCCATGTGCTTCTCATAACACCACCAGGCTTTGGTGAGCTGACAAAACCATCCATTAGAGACACATAAAGCAAAACACATTTTTTATCTTCTATCCCTCTTCCCTGCTGTTCATCAAGCATTTAGAGTAGGCATGCATACAGTATATGCTGCGGCAGGGATGCTCGCCCAGTTACTGTTGATCAGTCGTTATTGTATCGTTTATGTTCTGTGTCAAGGGTGTTTATGGCTGAAGCCATTTTTGTTTTCTAAATACAACAGTATCATCACTCTCAGATGATTTGCAAAGAATAAACAGACACAGGAATAGATATAGAGGAAAGATTGGTCGGTTAGAAGACTTTCCTGGAGGAACATGTCCATGTGTTGATCTAAGCAATATTTCTCATGTACTAATTCAGCAGATGTTCTTATTCAGAGAGAGCGAACGAGAGAGAGAGGAAGAGGGGGAGAGGGACAGAGAGAGAGAGAGAGAGAGACATATACTATATATATATATACTGTATATATATATATATATATATATATATATACAGTGTATATATATATATATATATATAGAGAGAGAGAGAGAGAGAGAGAGAGAGAGAGAGACAGAGAGAGAGAGAAAGAGAAAGCACCCATATGAATCCTTGTTTCAACTCTCTGGGAACTGACCCAACAGCCGTAACATGCCTGCGTTGCTTTTGAGAACTTATGCTAAACGAATGGCGTTATGGAAGGGAATATACACTCTGGAGTCTGACTCAGCTGGTGCACTCAGCAGGTGTGACTGAAGACACCTCTCTCTCTCTCTCTCTGCTCCACAGTAAGTAGAGGGAAGAGCATATCGTCTGCCAAACTTATGCTCCTTTTCTGGCAGAGGACAAGAAAAAAATTAACAACGGAGAAACTGTTGGACTTCTCTGTGAAATGTAAATGGTTTCCAATGCTCTGAAATGTCTTCTGACTCACCAGAACATTTGGAGCCACGCTGCTGTAGAGCCACTTGTGGTCATTCAGTTCTACTGACTACTAATGTCCGTCTCAGAAAATAAGGTCTCTCCAATGAAAATTATAAGAGCATAGCGCCATAAAACATAAGCCATATGCTGTCTGTCATGTTTCTGTTGTTGTTATTAAGCTATGTCTTTTGGGATAGTCGGGCCTTTGGTACACACACTCACACACATACAGACACACACCCACCGAGAGAGAGAAAGACACACAGAGACACACACAGAGAGAACAAGAGATTCAAGACGTTTACAAGAGCAGTGGTCTAGTAACATCGCTCTAGCTTATATTCCATTGTGTGTGTGTGTGTGTGTGTGTGTGTGTGTGTGTGTGTGTGTGTGTGTGCATACGTGCATCTGTGCACTCATTGCCATTGAGCAGAGAGTCATCAGACAGTCACTGATCTCTCACCCTGGTGCTAAACAAGTGACACTCGCACCACCATCCGGACGTTCACACCCCAGATCAAAGCCAGCAGGATGAGGCCTGCCCACACACACACCTCTCTCTCACTCTCTCTCTCTCTCACACACACACACACACACACACACACACACACACACACACACATACACCTCACACACTGCAGTGATATGGCACACCGCTGCTCCTCCCTCGTTCCCTTCCCAGCACTACTCTTGACACCACCACCACACTTCGGCCGGAGACAAATGTTGAGGCACCTGTCCTTTCAGACGCTGCGATGGTGGCGCCCACGTGCAAACAGCCGAGGAGGTCAGCTGTCCGTGGGAGTCACACTTTTGCATCTCCACGGGCAAGCCCCTCAGAACCCCTGCGTATTTAACACTCTTAGAGTTGCGTGCTATTTGGTGATTTTAAATGGCAGAATTTCAGTGCTACATTTTGACAAAAAAATATTTTTTAGACTTTTCCTGTTTTCCTGCTCGCAAATCTTTCAACATGTGAATATATGAATAAATCTGTGCATACGTTTATTATGTTAGTCTTCAACATTCCATGATGCATTCTCTCAAGCAGGTACTTATAAGAATTGATTTTTTAGGCCAGATAACTCAGGGCATATTCAGCTTACATAAAAAGGAATCTGTAAGGGAATCTTGCCTGGGACAGTCTGGCTTGCTGTGGCTGTATTGTTGGCCGGCAACGGGGCCTTTGCGTAGCCCTGAACTATCTGCAGTCATGGCGCCATGCATCTGAGTTTGGTTTGGTTGGTTTAGCACGTTGTGGGGAGACTGGTCCAGGACTAGCCCATGAGCTCATCTGTTCGAGCGGGGGAGTGTGGGCTGAGCCAACGGGAGAAATGTGCCTTTAATCAAACACAACAAATCCTTGCATTGATTAGCTCCCCCCAAAAGCACAACACGCTCATTATTAGCCACGGACTGTGTGTGTGCGCTATTGTTGAAACTTTTAGAAAACAACTTCAAACGAGGATTTACAGATTTTCAGGGGGATATGTATACAAGCCAAGTTGTGTCGCAAGATCTCTGGTTTCCCCTTGACTTATGACATGAAGTATCTTACCACTGTGGAAATGATGCAGGGCCTGAACTGGGAAGATGTGTGGAGGAGGATTGGTACATGGACTCCCTGAGCAACACTAATCCAGACATGAACGAGGGATGAATCAGAGCAATGAATGAAGGGAAGTGAAAAGAGGAAGAGAGAAGGAGAAAGGGGGAGAGAGAGAGAGTGGACAGAGAAGAGGTGAAGGGAATGAATGGATAGAGAAGGAGAAAGAGGGAGCTGGAGTGGAGTGCAGAGAACAGAGGAGGAATTGACAGTAGAAACTTGAGGAAGGACAAATATAGTAGGGAAGAGAGAGAGAGAGAGGGAGAGAGAGAGAGTTTAGAGATGGAGGGAACAGGGGAGAGATAAATAGAAAGAGAGCGACTGGGAAAGATCAGAGAGTTGAGGCAGGAAATCCCAGTGCAACCTGAGTTTACCAGCACAGCAAAACCCACTTTTGTTCCACCTCTCACACCCCCTCTAAAAAGGACAGCGAGAGAGAGAGAGAGAGAGAGAGAGAGAGAGAAAACATAGTCATTAGTCGGTGTATAGGTGGTAATAAAATGTTGTAATAAAAAGAGTCCCCTATTGCCTTTTAGCACATGCTTGCTATGCTCATGTCTTTAACAAAAACAACACCTTCTATGGGGAGAACACACATAGCCAGAGACAGACTCAGACATACACAAACACAAACACACACGTACACACACACACACACACACACACACATACTCACATTTCCTCCGTCACAGTTGCTATCTCTCTCGGTGCATCCCCGCATTCTTCCCTCTGGAGTTGAACACTGGGGGCTCTATCGTTCATTCATTCCACTGATTATGCTTCTCATGTGATTCCAATATGGAGAATCACTCTCCCATCTGTGTGTGTGTGTGTGTGTGTGTGTGTGTGTGAGAGAGAGGTTCTACATTTATGAGCAGTATGTGTGTCATTGTTTCAGCATGCCAGAGTATGTGTATGTCTGCCAGTAACATTAGCCAAGATGTCAATGTCTCAGAGTTTGTTTGTGTGTGTGTGTGTGTGTGTGTGTGTGTGTGAAGGAGAGAGATTGAGAGAGAGAGAGAGCAAATCAGAGAGACAAAGACATGGATCTATGTGACTCACACATGTGCACTATTGTGTGGAAGAGTAATATAAGGTCAGAACATGAAAAAGGCTAATCTATATCGAGAGCTGCTCCTCAGACAGAAATAAGCTTGAGTTTGTTATTGTTGTTGGTAAAAACAGCTCCTTAAGCACTGGGAATTTGGATCCTGCTGTCAATCAAAATCTTTTTCATTTCAGTGAAGTCTTATGAGTGTATTGTTCCTAAATACACACATCCATATTCTGATATGTCCAAAGTGAAATAGAAGTGTTATGAGTGTATTAAGTTCACACATAAGTGAATTGGTTACCATTAGACATATTACTTAAAGTGTATGCTTCCTCAGGTGTCAATGCATTTAGCTCCTTAACAAAATATAGTTCCGCCTGAACTACATTAAATACACATTTTGCATTTAATCTGTACTCAGTCTGACTATGAGCCAGTTGTGTGGTGTTCAGATTGGCCTAGTCAGTCTTCCTGCTTTGCTGAAATGGTACCATTTCATTGCTGAGGAAGTTTGTCATGTTTTTCTTTTTCATAGATTTTTCTCTCTGGCATGCGGACAGGAAAGGGTTATCTTACAGGAAGAGGAAGTCAAAAATACACTCCCCCCCCCCCCCATCCAGAATCCTCAGGGCTCTCCATCCTGTCGCTGGTTCAGCGCTCTATGCCTCAGTCCCGCCAGGATCCCTCCCTTGACTCCCTCTTCCCTTTGCACACACACACACACACACACACACACACACACACACACACACACACACACACACACCTACACCTACACACGCGCACACACACAGGTTTTCACACACACTTATACGAATACAGGCACACACAGTTTGTCTCACATAAACACACATTTGGACAAACTAACAGACCCTCTGTGCCTCTTGTACAAAACAGACACAATCATGTAAATACAGTCTCGCTCACACACTCATGTCTAAACAAACTCTCACACACATACATAGCGGCTTGCATTCCTTCTCTCATACACACATCCTCACGCATTCCTGTTCGTGTGTCTCTGTAGCGCACACTTACACTCATTCACGGCACATAGTCGCTCCACAGACTGGTCATGTAAACACACACTTCACTCTCCCTCACACACATCCATTCCGCCAACACACACACACACACACACACACACACACACACATCCATTCCCCCAACACACACAGACACAGACAGACATACATACACACACACACACACACACACACACACACACACACACACACACCCTCACATACATAAACACACACCATACATTCTCACTGATACACACAATGCAAACACCTTTAGTTTAGCCCCTTTAGCCAAGGTAGCCAAGGGGCATGACTGCCTGCTTGTATTTAGATAATATTCACCCCTCATAACCCCCACCCCAAGCATACACACACACACACACACACACACACACACACACACACACACACACACACACACACACACACACACACATCCTGAGCACCCCCCTCTCCGACCTGCTGCCCCAATGCTGGCGCCAGTCGTCTATGTGCCCCCCATGCACCCCGCAAGCTCTGGCTAATTCAGACCAGCTGTTGCAAGGTGCCTCACCCCCCTTCTCCCCCCATCTCCACCACACACATACTCTCACACACACTTGCTCTCTCTCTCTCTCTCTCTCTCTCTCTCACACACACACACACACACACACACACACGTTCACACACACGCTCACACTACACTTGCTATGTCCCTCATTCTCCTTCCAGGAACAGTCGGCCTCACTGCTGCTGCGGCTGGAGACACAAACAACACTCACTCACACCATGGCTTCCCTATGAAGCATTGCATATTATATGACGAATAGCTTCAAGAAAGGATCTATTCAATGTATTCCCTGAAGATAATTAGTTGATGTGTATTTGAGCCTATAATCACACCTTTGTTGTAGGTCCTATATGAGATTTATTGTGTATGAGATTAGTTACAGATAATACTAAAATTGCAGCGACATAATACTGATGTTTATTTATTCTATTTTATTTACTTATTTTAAAGAGGATTTTGACCTTCTCAGCTTACAGTCACTTCTCAGTCACAGGTTCATTTAAACAGCACCTATATAATGATAGAGAATTTTCAAGTCAAGAAAGGAGAATTAGTTGACTTTAACTGGGAAGCTAAAAGTAGTAGTCAGCCATAAAATTCAACATTGACTACACGTTGGCCCTCCGTTTAGATAAGCCTACAGCTCCCCCTGCTGTTTATATGAGTGAGAAGCACTCAGTCACCATCTCTGGATGTAGGCTGGGCTATAACTATGTTTTGAAGCATAATAAATAGTAAATAGTAAATGTTTACTTTCCTCGGTTATGATAAGGCCTGTCTCCCTGCAGGTACGGTATTGTGTCATAAAGGGATGATTGACTGGCAGACTATTGATTGGTTGGATCTGTGGAAGTTATGTAGTTGTTTATTCGATTGGAAACCACGTGGCAGTAATATGCTTATTCAGGATGCTGGTTCTGAATTGGACGAAGTAAAGTATTGAGTTTCCTTTACATATTTTATCCAAAGCTACTGCCATGTCAATTACATTACAAGGACCATTCTCCCCAAATCAACCTTGCACAAGGGCCAGGAAATGAATCCACCACTTTTTAGGCTACTGCATGCTAGCCCCAGCTCCTTATAGCCATACACTACCAACCTCCCAAATTAGTTAAATTAATCAAATATCATATTCAATGAAATGAGTAAATATGCCGTTTTTTGTGAATCTTGAATTGTATTCAACATATTAATCATCTCTGAATAATAAAGAGGAATTCAGAATTCTGACATGGGCAACATAACATACATTTCTCAATATGAAGTCAGGCAATTCATGCACAACTCAGCCCCTTCTTCACCCCAGAGCCTCTAACTTTCATTGCTCACCAGCAGATGGTGACATAAAGCCTCTAGCTAATGACCTAACCTCTGCACAGTGTACAGTCAGAGCCTTTCTGATGAGGAGACACAGCACTCAAAGAATCCTCCATAGAAATACATGGGGTAGTTTGAAATGCCAATATGGCAGTAGTCTAAACATATATCCTGCTCCTTCCTGTAGGCCTGCCCATTCACTTGAATAGGAAATTAGCTGCCCGATAACTGACCAAAGTGTGATACCAAGATGGCCGCCGAGCGAGGGGACTTGCCTATATGGTTTTCTGTATGTGTGACAATGGTGACAAGTATCAACATCATCACAGTTACAAAAATGACATAATACCGTCTGTGAAAGACTTAATTCCCTCTCCAATGCAGATGATATGCCACATCAAGTCATCATCTGGGACTCGAACCAGTGTCTTATGATTGCCAGCCTAACCCCTTAGACCACTGACCACTTTTTACTATTTGGTGCCCATGGGAGGTTGTGGGTCCCAAGAACGTTGAGGACCACTTTACCTCAGGGTTTATTTCAGAGGTTCAGTCCAAAGGCAAAGCCCTCAAACAGAACTCAAACATTACTATTACAACAAATACTATTATGTGATATCAACATGTATGAAGATCCCCTCACAAACCCCCCCCAAAAAAACTGGACTTAACATGAAAAAGTAAAAGGATATGAGAAAACTGTCAACACAAGTGTAAACATCGCGCCGCGGCATGTACTACTCGGATCTCCGTGCCTGGGGTCAGTTTGCCGGGGGGTCCAACAGCAAGCTGGAGGTATTTGGTTTTCTCTTTTGCACCTCGTCCGTGTGGAGGTCACCCGCATTAGCAGCAGGAGGAACGGAGAGCCGGAGCCACCAACGGCTCAAGTGGCTGGCAGCTGGCCGAGAGGTGGGCCTGCACGAGATGCCTGGACGATCACACCAGCGGACCACAATGCGGGTGTCAGGGAGAAGCAGGGGGGGGGGTGAGGAGAGGAGAGATGAGAGAAGAAGGGAGGGGAGAGGAAAGGAAAGGAGAGGAGAGGAGATAAGAGAGAGAGGGTTTTTCGTTTGGCATTCCACCACACCCCAATCTTTGCATAAAATTCCTTTTCTATTTTTCTGTGCAAAACTATTTTGTTTTGATCTCTAATTCTTAAAAAAAGAAAAAAAAACTCATCTGACAGTGCTAGTTCAACCACAAGACCTCTGAAATGGGAGCTGTAAATGTTGCTTCATATAACTTGAGCGAAACCAATGAACTCCACACTCTAAATGAAGGGAACTGACAGCATTTGTGTTTCTATTCTATTGGACATAAATGAAACCGGCACAGGATTGTGCGCCAGGCAGCTCACGAGGAGATGAAATGACAGTGTGTGTGTGTGTGTGTGTGTGTGTGTGTGTGTGTGTGTGTCTGTGTGTGTGTGTGTGTGTGTGTGTGCCCTCTGTGGGTGGGCATATCTCTGATGAGGCACAATCTTATCATGGAAGGATGAACAGCATCAACATAAACAATTAATTATGATAAATAAAGGCATCATTAATAGGGTACGTAAAGAGCACAGGGTGTAGGGGCAGTACTTTGAAAAGGATATCGCCATCTGGCCATTTGACTGGAGTGTCAGTGTGTGTGCTTTTAAGCATGTGTGTGTGTGTGTGTGTGCGCGTGTGTGTGCGTGCGTGTGTATATGTGTTTGAGCAGTTGCCGTGGTGGGGGGACAGGTGCGTGTGACCCCATGGGAGGGTGTGGCAGCAGAGTGGCTGGCTAATGTGTGGGGTTGGGGAAAAGAGGATATCGTGTTTGAGTGTGTGAGTGTGTGTGTGTGTGTGTGTGTGTGTGTGGGGGGGGGGGGGCGGCTATAATCCTGCAAGGACTTCAACTGCTTTGACAACCTAAATGACCAAATTAACTTCTATTTATCAAATCTGTTGAACGCTAACACTCCGTTTCAAAAGTCTTCGTCAGGTCAGTAAGAGGCCATGTATGTGGGTCAGCAGGGAGTGGTGAAACAAGAGGTGGGTAAACTATGAGTTTTGGGAGGTGGACTGCACCATATGGTATTGGATTTTTTTTTTAAAAAAAAGGCGCTCAGAACATGTTTGATGATGGTGGAGGTTATTTTCCAATGTTTAATCTCAAATGATTTCTAGACTGCAACATTGTGAATGTGGATAATATCAGTGTAATTTTTTTTTTCATGTTAAATGTTGCAGTTGGTGAATAAACTCTGAGAGAGGTGGATAAACTAGAGGTGGATAGACTATTTCTAAAATGTCAGAGGAGGATAAACTGTTTATTTGCCTTTAGTCTCCACTGCATCCCTGTGAGATGCTCTCGGTTTTGCAGGGATGAGAGAAGGCCATCAGAATACTTTTCAATGCTATCAGCATATCCAGCAGCTGACCTGTGCCTATGAGCACTAGTAAAGACAACATGATGGCACTTGGCACTATGAAGCAGAGCAGGTATGCTCCTCTGTCTCTCCACAGTCATAGACACCCAGTCATTAGGCCCATGTCACTCTGTGTTGGAAAGCATTCAACAAAAGAGGCTTACCACCTCTTTAAAAGGGACTTCCCACAATTACCATTTACAAGTCTCGCACACTTTGTTTAGGACATATAAGAGGGTAGTAAATTGTTAAGGGCTTATGACACGTCATGCTTCACAATGGACAAGCGATGGCAGCTTCGGCCCTAAGGATTGTATGTCCCGTCTTGTCAACGGGTTCACCACGGCTAAACCTCAGACAACATTTGGTTGTCCTTCACCACGGTGTATGCCCTTTAAAGCCAATGGATCTTGGCTGTCAACTCGTCCCCACCACTCGTTGGTGCTACTCTGAACTATGAACGGACATAAAGTAACCCTAAGTACCGCATAACATCGCATGAGTTTATGGTGAAACACGAATGAACACATGGTCTTCCGTGACTTCAACAAAGATTCAAACGTTGAACCTTACAGATGAATCTCTCGGCCTTCGGCTGCAGCTGGTGTTGTCATGGCCCTGGTTAGCCCTGCTCTTCTGCCCTAGCGTGTAATGAGCTGAAAACTGAGAGATCTTTCCCGTTATCCTCCGCGCGACGGGTTGTCTGCGTTCGTTTAGATAAGGCCACGCGCCCGCCGTTGAGGATGGCATGGCATGCCGGAGGTATGTCCAGCACAGTGCCCGAAATAGAATGGCAGCTGAATGTACTCTCGCACTGAGCGCCGGTGCCCTCACGGATTTATCACAATGAAAGACAGAGTATTGTTTCGGTCCACGGGGTTAATAATACCCTTGAGCGTTTGCTTAACGACTGATTGGGTCGAGTGCGCCGCACTACTGAGTTTTACCGTTAACATTAGAACGATAGTGAACATCGGATGAGATTACTAGTGGTCCCAAGCATTATCTGGCGTCAGATAGACCTCTTGTCTTTCTCTCTGCATGTAGGCTATATATTGATGTCCTGCTCGGGCTGATGCAGTTGCTGAAAGGCTTTGTGCACTCCAAATTACTGTTAAGTTATTCATGAAGAATTCATACACTGGGTGGCCTGGCAGTGCATACCTAATGATGTCACCTAAGTTGTATTTTCCAAATCCTGAAATGACAGAGGTCTGTCTGGCATTGTTTTGTCTGATTACCACATCTAGTCCATGAAGATATTGTGAATTAGCAGGTCTTAGGTGTGTAATTGTCTGAGTGTGTGCTTGTGGCGTGGGGTGAAAATTGAAGCTGTGTGTGTGTGTGTGTGTGTGTGTGTGTGTGTGTGTGTGTATGTGTGTGCCTGCACCTCTCAGTCTAAGCCTTTTGGTATGTGGTGCACGATGAACTAAAACAACTGTTACCCCTAACAGCGATCCAAGCTTTGATTCCCGGAATCCCAGTTTGTCTACATGCTCCATGCCACTTTTGTGGGACCTCGTTCTTGGTCAACACACACCAGCCTGGGAAAGCAGAAAGTGCCTGCCTGGTGCAGATAGTGGCTGATGCAGGATCAGATCGGCCCTGTGCTGGTGATGGTGTGCGAGCCCAGATCGGAGTCAGATCAGTTTCATAAGGGGCTGCTGTAATGTGGAATAGGCTTGAATATACAGACCTGTGCTATAGTGTTCTGTCATATTTCAATTATACACAGCAGGAGAGGTGTTAATATCAGTGCTATAGGCAGAGGATTTCACAAAGAGGCCAATCAACAACCAACCCTATTTACTGACAAAAACAAAACACATTTGAAAATTAAAAAAAAAAAAAAAACATAACCAACAGGACAGCCTTCAAGAGTATTTCACTGGAGTTATCAAGCGTGCACTTGCCTTTATGGGTGTTTCATAAACCAGACTACAATAGTCTGTGGTGTGCAATGCAGTAAGAAATGCAGAACTCAATGAACTTGCTTGTACGCTATGGGACATGGAGTTCATTTGAGAATTTCACATCATAAATTAGACGTTGTTTTGATGTGATGTTGTCTCTTCTAATGGAAAAACACAACCATAAGAATCTCTCAATGAAAGGGTAGCAAAAGTCAGCTGTCCTGGATAACAAGTAAAGGAGCACAGTAGAAAGGGAGAGAGAGAGAAAGAAAAAGAAGGGATGGAGGGAAGTGTAAAGGATGTTTCACAGGTAAGTAACGTAAAGTGGAGTAAAGACCAATAAAACATTTGATATACAAGTTACAACACAGAAACACAAAAGAAATGCAAAGAGAATGTAACAGTTTATAATAACTGATTGCTTTTGAAAACCATTCAGTGTCTGATAAGGGCCATCTCTAGAAAACTGTTCAATCAAACTCTACCACTCAAACAGACAAATGTAGACGTGGAGTCGTAAGGTCACAGACGTCGATGCAGAGGGGGAAATACACAAACACACGCACGCACACACGCACACACACACACACACACACACACACACACACACACACACTTAGACTCACTCCTTCACACACACACACATGCATGCAGGACTTCAGTATCCATTCCGTCTCGTGCTTTATCGGCATGTGAGCCCGCGGCGCACTGGGAGTGCAGGGCTACACTACCCAGCCACCTTTCACTTGAAGAGCCCCCCGCGCCCAGAATAGCTGCAGTCGGGCCTGCTATATCTGCCCCAGTGCTGGGGAACGTTTCAGCAATCAGCCCCACACCTCACCGTTTGGCAGCAGATAGGCGCCCCAAACAGCCATGATTAGAGCTGTCAGGCTTGTCGAACTGAATGGCCCTCACCATCCAAGCCAAACATAAAGGACTTCTAGTTCGCTTGGTCTGTGCATTGTTCACAGAGCTGTCGTTGTAAACCTATTGTATGTTCCGAATTTTGCCACTTTACTATTATTTTCAGTGGAAAAAATGAACGCCTTTGAGGTTTACTGGCCGATTCCAGTGTTTGTCAGTCTGTGATAAACAAGAGACTTGGTGGAGCTGAAATGTAAACGCTCAGCCTCGCTTGGTTTTCTCCAAACCGGGTGGAAAATAATATGTAACATCCATTCATCGTCATCATCACAAAAGCATCTTGGAGAAAGCGTGACGTCAATTTATTTAGGAGCAAGCATCCGAACAGTCCTTCCCAGTCTGAAGGACAACGCAGAAGCTGCAGGTGATGCAACAGGTTAGAGGGGAACAAGGCCAGCCCTAGGTAGAGTAGTTAGTATGCATTCCCGCTGGTTAACAATAGACACTGTCATCAGCAGACTAATCTCAGCTGCCAAACGCTGAGGCCTGGGCGCCTCTGGCACGGCTGGACGGGCTACCGCCACTGCTGCTGGTGGTGGCACTGGCCGGCTGGATGGCCGCTCGTGGTGAGGGGTGTATTCTTTGTCTATTTCAGGACACTATGAACCACCGCCCTCCCCTTTTCCACATCTCTCTCTCTTTGCCCCCCCCCCCCCACCCCCCCACCCCTTCAGCATACAAGGGCACACATAACTCAAGGTCAAATCTCTCGGGGAGCGGAGTGTAAAAAGAGTCCTGCACACGCAGAATTACAGAACAGACACCGCCGAACAAATGGGCCCCAGCGAGCTCCCCGAGGACAGGCTTGATAGAGTCCTCTCGTTACCACGGTCTTAATTTAATGCTTCAGCTGGAAAGTTCCAGGGAGACTGCGGCAGGGGGTCACTTTCTGAACTCGGATTCGGATAAATGCCATTTGGATTTGGTCAGGAGAGGACAAGAGGTCCACTGAAGTTACTTTAAACTGGGTACGGGTGGGTAAGGGCTTTGATCAGTTCAGTCCTTGAATTGCAGACCATACCTGAAATTCTACTGGGAGAAGAGGATGTTAGATGCAAATATGAACATCAAGTTCTGCACCGTGCAATTTTTTTTTTTTTCTTTCCTCTTTTTCCAATTTTGCCATATTATGATCCCACTTTATTACCTTAAGACCAAACATCATTAGCATAGTAAAGGTCAGTGATGTTACCTCTTCCTCAAAGCTCAGAGTGTCAGAAGCCGTTTCTAGCTGACAGATGCCCGGAGTGTTGTGGAATGCCTCAGTTCACAGAATGCTTCTACTGTACTTAAAGGGTGGGGGCAATTAACAGGTTCCAACTGTTAGGGTAGGCGGAATCTTTTTTTGGAACAAAATTTTTGACATTCCCTTGTATCCTTCCTTCTAAGTTTTGGGCCATGGCCTTCATCTGTTTTAAAACTAAGCAAATAACCTTTACCCTATGTTAAAGTATTCTATTAAAATAATTTTAACTTTTTCTTCCGTGTCTGTCTGAAGACTTCGAGCATCCAAATAATTCCTGAACAGCATTGGCTGCTTCACGAAACAGGCCAAATATTATGACGTATTTTAAGCGCCATGTCTAGTGTGGAGCACCACGGGTGCTGAAATAATATCTCCTATGGTTACAACTTCTGTCGTGGTATACAATGGCAGCCCCCCTGTTGGCGTCAACAACAAAAGAAGCTGTGAACAAGCCATTAGAGGGAGAGAGAGGGGTGAGGCTACACATGTGTATTTTATTAATTTAATACTTGTGAATTGTTGTTGGCCTCCAGGAGAAGGTCTATGGAGGAGTCTCAGCTTTCCTCAGACTGCACTTGGACCATCAGTTGGAGGGAGTGTAACACCAGGTGTCAACGACTCTATAATGGAATAAATGGGCCCAGGGAATGCCACGCAGAAATGGCAAATCAGATATATAGTAATGGTAAGTAGATATGAGCAGTGATCTCATTCACACCTTAAAGAATGGCTGACCCACACTTCTCCTAGTTACCGGCCTTGACAGCTCAGTCCGGAGGGAAAACTTACAAGCTCGCGATTCAATTTATCCAGGCAATTACGCCTGCATAACCTGGCCAGTTGTGAACTCGATAGTGGTTCCACAGTTGACAATAACACTATAAACACAAACACCCCCTTTGGTTTGCACCGCCCTCCCTCCCCTTCCGACTTACCCTAAATCATGCCTTCCCAGTACAAAAATAACTGCCTGTGTGCTTTACGCAAAGTTGAAATGCAGCTTGCCTTTTGTGTCAATTGAGACACACGCTGAGCACCAATGGGCGGCAGAGGAGGCGACACATGATAATGTTTGACATATCTTCCCAAAGCGTGACCTTGATGGAGACAATAAATAGGGGCCATGCAGCTTGCGCTCTCTCTAGCCTTTCAGCGCTTGCATAGGTTAGTCCATCCGTGCGTAGTGGCGCGGCCATTCACATTTCTTTCAGTTTATTCACAAATTGGGAAGGAATTCCAATTCTTGAGACTTAAAATGGAAAAAAGGAAACTCATATATTTGTTGAATTAGTCAAACATGAAATAATAATATGAGACAGGTGTACAACGGATATTGTGAATATTTTTTTCTTTTCAACGTTTGGAGGAAATAAATAAGAAAAGGGTGAAAAATTGAATTACGAGTAAATGTTAATGTTTACTCTCTCTGTTAAGGTTTGTGGAAACTTTTACCCAATTGACTTCGAGGTGTAGCAGGACTGTGGAGGCACCACCATGTCCCGCTTACTGGACATGAAGGAGTTTGGAGAGGCAGCGCCCTTTCTGCGCAAGTCGGATCTCGAGTTACTGGGAGCACAAACGGTGGCATTCGATGGTATTGTAGAACGTTTTGATCTCGTTTTGTTCTTATGGTGTGTGATATAGGTAGGCTAACTCATCATTTGCAACGTTGGACTGTCATTGTAAAATGAAAATAATCAATTATGAGTCGCTGTTACGAGATATTTTTTTTCTTGTTGAGAACAGCGCACAGTCACATGTTAACTATATTGTACTACTGTGACAGGTAAGAAGCGTGCCTGGATTCCGGACGAGAAGGAGGCATACATTGAAATTGAAATCAAGGATATTACCGGTGGCAAAGTTACCGTTGAGACCAAGGATGGAAGGGTAAGTAGATTATCGTACGTTATTGGCGTTGTTGTATGGAGGGGTAATAAAATATGCACGGAAAACTTAAAGCACTTTTAAAATGACTTAGGCCTAAGTGACTTTCTCGCACACATTTTCCCGATTGATTAATTTCAATGCATGTTCTGCAATCAGCTCGTAGCCTACAATCAAAGTGTCTTTCCCTCCCCACGTGCAGACCCTTACCGTGAAGGAGGATGACATCCAGCAAATGAATCCTCCCAAATTCGATATGATTGAGGATATGGCAATGCTGACCCACCTGAACGAAGCTTCTGTGCTGTTTAACCTGCGGAAGCGCTACAGCAACTGGATGATATATGTGAGTGACAGCCTGCACAGCCTGCATCCTCCAAATGTAGACTACTCACAAACAGCCATGCTGGCTGCTGAGATGTGCCGAGGGAATATGGGATTTTGGTCTGTCAACAAAGAGGAGAGATCTCCACTAATATAGCTGTCTCTGCAGACGTACTCCGGGCTGTTCTGTGTGACGGTGAACCCCTACAAGTGGCTCCCGGTTTACACGGCCCCTGTGGTGGCTGCCTACAAGGGCAAGCGCCGCTCAGAGGCCCCACCGCATATCTACTCCATTGCCGACAATGCCTACAATCACATGTTGTGCAGTACGTAGGATTTCTTTTACTTTTGCCTATTATCTTGTTTAATGGTGTTTTTAATTTTGAAAACAATAACAGATGTCAATACTTTCTGTATTGTTGCAAAATATCAATAGCTATATATTTTTTGTCCACACAGATCGTGAGAACCAGTCCATGCTTATCACGTAAGTGTAGGCCTACTACAACAATATCACAATGGCCACCAACATTAATACTGTTACAGAAATTAAATTAATATGATCTCTTGCATAAGCAGTTGCTCAATATAGTACTCAGTAAGACCTCAGCAATAATTTTGCATTAATATTAACTTAAGATTTAAATGGGACATTTTTCTCCATCTTTACGTATGAAAATGCAGAATTTTTCAGTCTTGGGATTTTTTTTCGTGGATGGACATCTGTCTGAAAACTAACCCTCTGATGATGTTTCCTGCTTAGGGCACCCTAGAGGATCAAATAATTGAGGCCAACCCTGCTATGGAGGCCTTCGGTAATGCCAAGACTGTGAGGAATGACAACTCCTCCCGCTTTGTGAGTAGAATGATCTGCTGGGCATCACTGAAAGAGTTGAAAGAGTCACATGAGGTTTCAGCACAATTTGATTAGAGGAAAAATATCTGAGATTTTAAAGGGCAGAATCAAATGAGAAGAGGTCAGGACAATATGCCATGTATGAATGGTAAGATGTATCAGATGTATGTTTTAAATATGTTACATTCTTTTTTCATCCTTTGTAGGGCAAGTTTATAAGGATCCATTTTGGACACACAGGAAAACTAGCCTCTGCTGACATTGATATTTGTGAGTTATAGCATCATACTCATAGACTTAGATTTGCTTGAAATGCCAATGCTGTATGCCATATAGTTACCAGTGCATGTTAAAATGGTGCACACAGTGGCTACAGTGTTACTTACATTAATTAGGTGCACATATTTAATACCCGTTATCTTGTTTTCAGATCTTCTGGAAAAATCCAGAGTGATATTTCAGCAGCCTAGAGAAAGAAGTTACCACATCTACTACCAGATCATGTCTCAGAAGAAGCCAGAGCTCCTAGGTAACAGTAACAGTCAAAAAGTTTCTCATTAGAAAGAACATTTCTTGAAATTTTCTTGTCCTCTTGTACCCTCATTGATGAATGCAACATTTAATACAAAACAACTGCTATTCAGAGGTGCGTTTCCAGAAAAGCAATGCAATTTCCCCATTGCGAACTAACTAAGTTGCGAACAGATTAGAAACAATGGTTTTGGGAAACGCACCCCAGGATAAGCCATTGAACTGATGTAGGATCTGCGCAGACAATAATGAACAATTTTCTATCACAATTATGATGCAAATCAAATCTAATCAAATTTAATTTCACATACTATTATTGTGTCACATATACTCTTGTGTTGCATACACATAATTTGTCACATACTGTTATTGTGTCACTTATACTCTTGTGTTGCAGACACATAATTTGTCACATATACTCTGGTGTTGCAGACATGCTTCTGGTCTCCTCCAACCCTTTCGACTACCATTTCTGCTCCCAAGGAGTGGTCACGGTAGAGAGCATGGATGATGGACAGGAGCTCCTGGCCACAGACGTAAGTGACCGTGAGTCACTGTTGCTAACGATAACAACAGTGACAGCGGGCACCAACCCGCTGGCATTAAGTCTTGTACTCGTCTCACGCAAGCCATGGCAATTAGCAAAGTCTGTCGTAATACCAGTGCTGTCCTCTTTGGGGCGATATGACATTCTGACTAGCTGTGTGCCAGTTTCATTGACCTGGGCTGTCTGTCATCGATGTTGTAGTTGTTTCTTTAGACTGTGAGATTATAGCACAATCTGTGGACATAAATACATGATACAAAACCATTTCCAAAACACCTCTGGTGAACTGGTCATACAGTATGTCCTCCCTCTGAATGTTTGTTTTTTTTGTGTTGGCCAGCATGCCATGGACATCTTGGGTTTCAGTCTGGATGAGAAGTACGGCTGCTACAAGATCGTGGGGGCAATCATGCACTTTGGCAACATGAAGTTCAAGCTGAGGCAGAGGGAGGAGCAAGCTGAGGCCGACGGCACTGAAAGTGAGTTGGATCTCTCACTAAGATTTTATTCTAAGATTTTCCATTTTAGCCATTTCTATTACTGCATCTATATATAACTGTCGTTTTTGTTTCCAAGTCCTAAATGAACTTCAAACCCACAAATTCTAAGTTGTACGAAAAGCCAGTGGGCACAATAGTATGTCTGTCCCACATATTTATTTATGCTGGAATCATAGTGGTTCTACGTCATGTGCGGTACACTACAATATATCAGTCACCACATTTAGAGTAATATAAAATGGAAGATGGAAGATTGATGACCTTGTAACCTTTAACCCTGAATGGATGGGTTGGCTGTAAACCGAATTACCCCGCGGGGACTACCATAATTTCCCAACTGTTAGCGGCAGCTTACACCTTAATTTTACTACATTTCTTCAGCTATGAGGTTAATATATGAGGGCAGCTAATATGTTATTTATGGTTTTGTTTCTTTTAACTACTTAAAACACTGCGGCTTATACACAATGCGGCTAATACACAGGAAATTACTGAAATAAAGTTATCTGAACTGAACTGGACTGATATGATGAACTAGGCTATTATTGTACGTACGTTATTGTAAAACGTTTTAGTAATCATATCGCATGTGTGTGTTTGTGTGTGTGTTCTGATCAGGCGCTGATAAGGCCTCCTACCTGATGGGTGTGAGCTCCGCTGACCTCATTAAGGGTCTGCTCCACCCCAGAGTCAAAGTGGGGAATGAGAATGTGGTGAAGGGACAAAATGTGGAACAGGTGAGTCTCATCTAGAACACACACACACACACACACACACACACACACACACACACATACAGAGACAGTAGCAGTACACAAGGACCCCTCTCTGAGCAAATAAAGAAAGTGTTTGAAGTCAGAAAAGTCAGAAGAAACCAATCTCAAGTGTCACTGTTGTACATTGTGCAACTGTATATAAAAAAAATCTTCCCCTTTCATTGATGATAATACAGACAAAAAGAGTATTGATTTATTTGTCCTGCCGATCAATATGGAGGCTCTGAGCGCCCTGTGGATTCAGCCTGGTATCCAGGCAACAGTATGTGCGTTCAAGAATGACAGCTGTGCCTCTGTGCTCTCTCCGTGTGTGTGTGTGTGTGTGTGTGTTTGTTTCCTTTGTGTCTCTATGTGTGTGTGTGTGGGCGTGGGCGGTGTAGGTTAACTATGCAGTGGGAGCCTTGGCCAAAGCTACGTACGACCGCATGTTTAAATGGCTGGTGGGGCGCATCAACAAGACCCTCTACACTGTCCTGCCTCGCCAGTTCTTCATCGGCGTCCTCGACATCGCAGGCTTCGAAATCTTTGAAGTAAGTAGATGTACTGTAATGGAGGCAATTGACAAAAAAAAAAAAAGATTTTACTTGACACCATCAGCTGTCTAATTTCCTTTTTTTCCTTTTCCTTAAGCTGAACAGCTTTGAACAGCTGTGCATCAACTTCACCAATGAGAAACTGCAACAGTTTTTCAACCACCACATGTTCATCCTGGAGCAGGAAGAGTACAAGAGAGAGGGGATCGATTGGACTTTCATCGATTTTGGACTGGATCTCCAAGCCTGCATTGACCTCATCGAAAAGGTGTGCGGTGATGAGGTTTAACTCATCATTGGTTGCGCCAATATCACATTTTCATGGTAGTTATCAGATAGCAGTTGGATTCTACATTTTCTAGATTTGTAGATTGTTGTAGGTCTGAGTAAGGCTTAGTCAATTTTATCATTGCAGGACTCGAATGTAATGAGATTTGGAAGCTAGACATATTTGATTGCATTTTCAATGTCCTTTTATTGTTTTTTTTTCTCAGCCCCTGGGAATCCTTTCCATCCTCGAAGAGGAATGCATGTTCCCAAAGGCCACGGACAGCAGCTTCAAAGCCAAGCTGTACGACAACCACGTTGGCAAATCGCCCAACTTCCAGAAGCCGCGGCCGGATAAGAAGCGCAAATTCGAAGCCCAGTTTGAGATAATGCACTACGCCGGAGTGGTAGGCTGACTCTACTCCGCTGTAGCCATCTGTAGCTTATCTGGGGGAGCACAGAGTTAGCAGCTATCATGAGCGTAATTCGAATGGAGGACAAATACAGTTGGGAAGCTGATTGAGCGACCTTTTGAGCAGTGTTACTGGGCAATGTTCCGGAGGATTGTTGTTTGGATAGGTTCTCATTGAAATTGGGCGTTGATTTTGTTTTGGCAAATGATGGCAGTCATCCAACCAAACCACATGGAACTGTTTATGTGGTTGCCACATTGCTCAAAGTTGCACCATGTGTCATCGCGTTGAGATCTGAATTCCTAAAGCCCCCTTCACCATTCTTATTCTCTCATTTAAAGTTATTAGAAGAGGTTTCTTTAGAGGTGTTTTTAACTATAGCGAGCAGCTTTTTGTCAAGGACTATTTGGAAAAGGTATTTTTGAGAAACCTCAGCATCTCTGAGTATTCAGTGATACATATGTGCAGTGATATATGAATACCATAATAGCAACCATAATGATCACTCATACACAAGTCTCTTTGTCTTTCCTCATGAGTTTTCATAATTGATTTGTCATCTTTGTTAGCATGTCTGACTGTGCATGGTCTCTCATACATCTCTGTATTTTACTTGCCAGGTGCCTTATAACATAGCGGGTTGGCTGGACAAAAACAAGGACCCACTGAATGAAACAGTGGTGGCCTGCTTTCAGAAGTCTTCCAACAAGCTGCTGGCTGCTCTGTATGAGAGCTACATCAGCTCGGACACAGGTACCAGCACAGTCTCGCACTCACTCGCTCTCACACTCATGCAGTGTAATCATAAATCATAAATATCATTCACATTTTTTTGTTGTTCCACATGTAAAAATGTGGATTCTAAAGGCATTTCTGCCGTTGTGTATCTCGCCCCTATATACGGCGCTTCACATAATGAAAGACTGTGGCCGTTGTGTAGTCTATAGTCTTAAGTCTGACTGTAACGCGATCCTCCACTCACAGCCTCTGATCCCAAACCTGGCGCCAAAGAGAAGAGGAAGAAGGCAGCCTCCTTCCAGACGGTCTCTCAGCTCCATAAGGTGAGGATGATGTCATACCGTCCACCCCTGGGGTGGTCACTCTGCGCTGTCCTGTCCTGTTCGCCCGCCGCCAATCACTTGACCGGCTGACATTTGCTGGCATCACGTGTTTCGTATTTTAAGTTACAGTCGCACGAGGGAGCCTACCAACATTGTTGGATGAGGGGATAATTTTATTGTAGGGGGATTTTTGCGAATTATTTATAGTGTAACTCACTGTAGTGGAAAGAAACCGCCTGAGCCCTTAGAGTGTGCTAGGAAAAAGCTTACGGCTTGTTTTAGCCCTGTGCCGATCAGCTGCCGCGAAGAGGAATTTGGCTAATGATACACAGGGTAACCTTTTAGGCAACATCACCAGGCAGCATTACAGACAGACACAACACAGCCTCAACGCCTTTGAGGGTCACGGCCAAAAACGACACGCCAGCTGGACTTTGTGTCACTGTGATGGTATCTGCCTTGGCAGTGTCGCCTGAAAATGTTGCCTTCAAATATGGCAGAGCTTTAGATTAGTCTGTTTTTAACTGTGAAAGTCCAGTAAAAGTGTACTTTGAATGGTAACGACACTTGTGAAACATGCCATGCGTACGTAAAAATGGCTGCCCTTGGTGAAGGTCCTTCTGCAGATGAGAGGGAGGCAGTTAAGACTTGCAGTGATGTTTAGGGCACTGATCAAATGAACATCACTTTAAGTCTGTGCTGGCTCCACTGCTCCAAGCATCCCAGGACCACACATCACACACAGACTCCCAGCCTCAGCCTACCAGCCTCCTCCTCACACACTGATCTGTCTCTGTCTGAGCAGCAGGAGGAGATACACAAACAATTGTTACTGTGTTTTACCCTCCAGAGAACTTTTATAATGTGAATAGCATCTGAGTTCAATCATTTCATTTTTGTCAGTGCCTTTGTAACGCAATAGAATAATATACTACTACAGTAGTAAAGCAGATGTGGTGTTGTAGCTGCTATGTTCGTACAGTTAGTAATAGTAATACTAAATTAAATGTAAAAAAAACCTTTAGAACCTGGTAATTCTGCACAGAAAATATTTTGAGAATGTAATA